>NC_141614.1:14213418-14578504 GCF_047967505.1 Dipteris shenzhenensis | reverse complement strand
TCTTAGGAAAAGAATGAAAGGGACTTATGAGAAGAAAGTATCAGGAAGAATGTTGAACACAAATTTGAATTCTTACAACTAAGAGTAGAACTATCACGAGCTCTTCAACACAAATTTGAATTCTTACAACTAAGAGTAGAACTATCATGAGCAAGAGCGACAAATAAGATTCTTGCTCAAATAAGATTTGACTTACTATCACGAGCAAGAGTGACAAATAAGATTTGACTTACTATCACGAGCAAGAGCAAGAGCGACAAATAAGATTTAACTTACTATCATGAGCAAGAGCAACAAATAAGATTTGACTTATGAGAAGAATGAAAGGGACTTACGAGAAGAAAGTATCAAGAAGAATGTTGAACACGAATTTGAATTCAAAAGGAATGTATGAGAAGAAAGTATAAGAAGAATGTTGAACACAAATTTGAATTCAAATTTATAATGAATTCAAATTTCCCTCTCTTTTTCAAAAATTCAAATTTATGCGTGGGAGGAGTGGGCTAGTTTTCTTATATATACTCTTCTTTCCATTCATTCATTCTCATTCTCTCCTCATTTCATTGAAGCAACCAAGAACGGAAGAGAAAGGATAGGCGGAGCCTTACTTTTTTCACTTTTTCCAAGTACTTGCATTCTTTTTCATTTGTCTTGTAATTCTTTTTCTTTACTTACAATTCTTTTTCAATTAGTTTCTTGTTAAAGTTTTTGGGTTCTATTTCTTAAAATTCGTCTTGTAATTCTTTTTCTTTACTTACAATTCTTTTTCAATTAGTTTATTGTTAAAGTTTTTGAGTTCTATTTAAATTAATTTCTTATTGAAATTTGTGTTCTAAATTTGAAAAGAGAGATAGAGAGAAAGAGAGAGCTAGAGAGAGAGAGGAGAGAGAATGTGTGTGTGAGAGATAGCATTAGATTAAGAGAGAAAAGAAAGGAGGGAGAGAAAGTAGGAGAGAGAGAGAGAGAGAGAGAGAGAGAGAGAGAGAGAGAGAGATTAAGAGAGAGAAGAGGGGCGGAGGGAGAGAGAGAAAACTCTTGGCGGCCGTGGCAGGTAGAGGAGGGGGGTTTTTAGAAGGCATTACAATTCTTTTTAAATTAGTTTCTTATTTGAGTTTTTGAGTTCTATTTTGATTAGTTTCTTATTTATATTTGAGTTTGTAAATTTGAGAAATGAGAGAGAATAGGGAAGGAGAGAAAGAGAGAGGAGAGAGGGAAAGAGAGAAATTAAGAGAGAGAAGAGGGGCTCTTGGCAGCCGTGGCCACCAAAGGGAAAGAGAGAATAGAAATGAGAGAGAGAATGAGAAATGAGAGAGGAGTAGGGAGGGAGAGAAAGAGAGAGAGGAGAGAGGGAGAGAGAGAGAGAGAGAGAGAGAGATTCAAAGAGACAAGAGGGGCTCCTTAAATGAGAGAGAAGAGTAGGGAGGGAAAGAAAGAGAGAGAAGAGAGGGGGAGAGAGATTAAGAGAGAGAAGCGGGTCTCCTAGCAGCCGTGGCTGCTAGAGGGAGGGAGAGAGTAGGGAGAGAGAGGGAGAGAGAGAGAAAGAGAGAGAGGGAGAGAGAGAGAAAGAGAGAGAGAGAGAACGAGAGAGAGGGAGAGAGAGAGAGAAAGAGAGAGAGGGAGAGAGAGGGAGAGAGAGAGAAGTTTTAGAGAATGAAACGTGGCGAGAGGAGAGAGGGAAAGAGAGAAATTAAGAGAGAGAAGAGGGGCTCTTCGCGGCCGTGGCTGCCAAAGGGAGAGAGAGAATGAGAAATGAGAGAGAAGAGTAGGGAGGGAGAGAAAGAGAGAGAGGGAGAGAGACAAGAGATTAAGAGAGAGAAGAGGGGATCCTTAGATGAGAGAGAAGAGTAGGGAGGGAAAGAAAGAGAGAGCTGAGAGAGGGAGAGAGAGATTAAGAGAGAGAAGAGAGTCTCCTGGCGGCCGTGGCTACTAGAGGAAGGGAGAGAGTAGGGAGGGAGAGGGAGAGAGAGAGAGAGAAGAGAGGAGGGAGACTTAGGGAGAGAGAAAGAGAGAGAGGGAGAGAGAGAGAGAGAGAGCGAGAGAGAGAGAGGGAGAGAGAGGGAATGAAACTTTTGTGCTAGAGGGAGGGAGAGAGAAGGGAGGGAGAGGGAGAGAGAGAGAGAGAAGAGAGGAGGGAGACTTAGGGAGAGAGAAAGACAGAGAGAGAGAGAGAGAGAGAGAGAGAGAGAGAGAGAGAGAGAGAGAGATGAGAGAGAAGAGAGGAGGGAGACTTAGGGAGAGAGAGATAAAGAGAGCGGGAGAGAGAACGAAACTTCTAGTGGCCATGGCCACCAAGAGAGGGAGGTAGAGAGAGAGAGAGAGAGAGAGAGAGAGAGAGAGAGAGAGAGAGAGACTTCTCACGGCCGTGGCCGCCAAGGGAGGGAGGGAGGGAGAGAGAGAGAGAATGAGAAATGAGAGAGAAGAGGGGAGGGAGAGAAAGAGAGATTAAGAGTGAGAAGAGGGACAGAGGAGAGAGAGAAAGGGAGAGAAGGAGGGAGGGAGGGAGGGAGGAAGGCTGAGAGAGATTAAGAGAGAGAATTCAGAGAGAGAGAGAGAGAGAGACATAGAGAGGGAAAGAATGACAAATCCTAGCGGCCAAGAGGATAGAGGTAGGGAGGTACAGAGGCTAAGAGAGAGAGAGAGAGAGAGAGAGAGAGGGAGAGAGAGAGAAGAGGAGAGAGAGAGAGAGGAAAGAGATGGAGAGAGAGAGAAATAATTACAAATCCTAGGGAGAGAGAGAGAGATAAAGAGAGAGAATGATAAATCTTAGCCGCCATGGGAGGGAGAGAAAGAGAGACTTGAGATAAACTAAGAGAGAGAATGAGTGGGACGAGGACAGAGAGGGAAACACATAAGAGTTGTCAGAGAGAGAGAGAGAGATTAAGAGAGAGAATGAGGTGTCTTGACTATGGCTACAGAGAGAATTAGGAGTCGAGAGAGAGAGAGAGAGAGAGAAAGTAAAGAGAGAGTTTTATATATTTACATGTTTTATATTATACTTTTAAAAAATTATAAAAGAGTGAATTTATGGTTTTTTTTGAAGGTGAGATATTATTTTTATATATATTCATCTTTTAAATTGAAAAATGTTAACTTTTCTTTAGATACTTGTTCTTCATTTCTCTCACATGCAGGTTTAGCCTCTACATCAAAACCCATTTTTTTGCATATTTAAGCCTCTTAAACCCCAGCACATTAAAATGAACACAGAAAAAGAAATTATTTATTGCTTTTCTTCGCTTCGACGGTTGGTTTAGCATAGTTTAGCATAGAATAGATTTCCTTAGAGGAGAGACAATTCTCCAAGTTGCCAATCGAAGCCATGCTCAAATTTTTCCAACTAGTTCCTAATCATTGTCAGTCCCTTCGCTCACATGCAGTTTAACACTCATAACATGCTATTAAATAAGACCTTTTACCATTTACCAAGAAGTTTATCAGTGGTCAGATTGCATGAGCAGATATTAGTGGATAGATTACATATATTAGTGGACAGATTACATATGGGACATATTGGAGCTTGACGATTATTGGTTATTTTTATTGCATTTGTATAAATATTTAAGTTCATTTATTGTCATAAAAAACCCTGTAAAGCCTTTTATGCTATTTTTTACATTTATTGTCATATGAAGCGCCTTGTAATAAACCCGACCATCCTGACCATTCACTATTTAACAAGTATCAATGGGCTACATAAGTGGATATCATGTGGGCTGCATAAGTGGATATTAGTGGAACA
The DNA here is from genome assembly GCF_047967505.1 of Dipteris shenzhenensis. Lineage (NCBI taxonomy): Eukaryota > Viridiplantae > Streptophyta > Polypodiopsida > Gleicheniales > Dipteridaceae > Dipteris > Dipteris shenzhenensis. The sequence continues at coordinate 14,574,765 of NC_141614.1, read as the reverse complement.
GTTTTTAGTGGGTAGATTGCATCAGTTGGGTATCAGTGCACAGATATCAATGGATGGACAGATTACATGTCATCACAAAGATTGAAGCTTTATGACTAGAGGGAAAATCAATGGATGGACAAATTACATGTCTTCACGAAGATTGAAGCTTTATCCTAGAGGACATTTTATTTCATTGTAAAGCTTTATTGGCTAATTTTTTTACATTTGTACAAATATTTAAGCCTTGTAAAGCCTTCTAGGCTATTTCCCACATTTATTGCCATATGAAGCCATGTAAAGCCTTTTGGGCTATTTCCCACATTTATTGTATCAAGCATTGTATATTGTACTTTACTTGTATGTATCTAAATTCTTCATTATCTTTTCTTGTAGGATTATGGAGCAATCAACTATTGTGGGGGCTATTCTAAATGACTCTGAGATTAGAGCATGGGTCTCTGATGTCACTTTGAATTTGAAAGGAAAGGAATATAGCCCCAATGGCTTTAGTAGGTGGACTCGATATCACATGGGCAGAAGAGCTTGGTTTCTTCATCAAAAGGAAAAGAGACTCTTTCTACTTATGTCAAAAAGGGAGTTCAATGATGTTGAAGATCCATGGGATGCTACTTTCTTCAAAAAAGATATGATTTCAAGCCTTGTAGTAGGCATAATGATAGAGCCAAAAGAGAGTTTTATGGATATTTTTACAAAGAGTTCAGATCCTAAAGTTGGCGGTCTTCATTTTGTTGTGTCAAGGAGAGAATCAAAGACATTTGTGATGCCTCCTCAACCATCAAAGTTTCTAGAGCTGCAAAGTGCATTGGAGGCTCTTGCATATACTTGGGAGCAATTTCCTAGTGTGGTGGCAAAAAGGATGCATGCAAAGATAATGTTTGAGTACTTTCAGGATGCACAATATCTCCTCATATTCAAGGATCTTCACATGAAGGAGATCAAAAAGCTCAGACTTTGATGCAGGGACAAGAAGAACACGCACACTGTCACAAATGTGTAGAACATGAGTGCAAACTTCTAGAGCAAGAAATGGTGGATGTAACTAAGGATGATGAAACAAAAGCCTTGAGTGCACGGGAATTTAAAAAAATTGAAGAAGATCAAGGTCGATCCACTGCAGTTATGCTAGAAGCTCTTGCTAGCAAACCACGACGTGAAATGCAAAAGGCTAGTACTGCAAGAGCCACGGTTCCAAGCAGTAAAAAAAGGCATCGTCCCACTGTAGAGAGAGATAATGTGGATGAAAAACGGTTAAAAGAAGAGAAAGATGAAGAAGACTCAGAACATGAGGCTGAAGATGATCAGGATGAACTCACATCAATCAAAAATCTTAATCTGCGTCTTAATGAAGTAGTTATAGATGATGATGTGGAATATATATGGGGTCAAAGGATGTGGTTTGTGAATTCCAAAGATGTGGAAGCTGCAACTGTCTTTACTAATAGCCGAAGCCTTGATATATCCTATGCACTGCAAATATACGAGGCTTTGAGAGATGGTAAGAAACCATTTGGCAAGCAATGTGGTCCTGCGCCCAATAATGTTTTGTCCAATCAAAAATAGTTTTCTGGATCAAATAACATTTGCAGGGCCTACACATTTCGAGGAAACCTTCAATCGATTCTTTAAAGACACTCTTAAAAATATTCCACATGAACAAGGCGAAGAGGCACAAGGTGAGAATATGCTAAAGGAAGCAAAGAAGGAATTCCTCCTTCATTGCAGATTCCAGCCCATTGATGGTCAACATTGTGCTTATGCTTGTAATCAGATCGGAAAGGAAGCAAAGGAGGTCAAAAGACTCACTTCAGAACAATTTGCAAAGATAAGTTCATTCCATTATTATCCTGCAACTATTCAAGCATGAGATCAAGTATTTTATTGAGTCCGAAAGACTTAATCATTATGTCCATGGAAAGCGTAAGATATCCTCAACATCAGAGGTCTTACAAAAGGCAAGGGTTATATGGACAACATTTGGTTCTCCAAATCCTGATTTGAAGCAAAAGGTCACAAAAGTAGACGCTGACAACTCACGAACTTCTATACTTTTTTGAGTGCAGTTGTGCCTAGGGGATCTCAAGAGCAAGAAGAAAATATGACAAGCCTCAAGGTGGTGAGGGACAGATATGCCGACTACACTTCTATCATATTTCGTCCTATTGAAGTGTTTAATGAGATGCTTGAAACGTGCATTACTTGTGAGCGTGGATAGTTGACCTGTGAAGCTCTTTTGTTTATCTCCGGAAAGTCAAAGGTAATGGATAAGAAGGAGTTAATGGCAAGGATGTGGAGGCCTATAAAGTACTTACTTGACAAGTATGCATCCATGGCAGCACAAAAAATTTTAAAGAAAGAATGGTTTTTTGGAAAAAAAGACAAAGACCACTGCATGGAAGAATGCATCAATGTACAAGTGAGGCGTGATGCAGTGCATAGTGCCATTAAGTATTTGCTATCAGAGAAACAAATTCCACTTACTCATTGTAACATTGACTATAATGTGGTCAAGAATATAGCTTCTTTGTCAACACCCAAGGTAAAGCTATGGGCAAACAGGTGGATTAAAAAGGATGAAGATGGGTCAGAAATAGTAACCTCTTACATGAGAAAAGAAATCCCATTGGATATGGGATGTGTTATGAGATGGAGGTTGATATGTGGTTGCATGGATGTAGATTGGGTAGGTAGCATAGTGGACAAAAGATCCACTAGTGGATATGCATTTTCTTCGTAGTCAGTTGGTGCAGTAAAGACAACCATCTATTGATTTATACTATAGAAGCCGAGTATAGACAAGCTTCCATAGCTGCCTATGAGGAGTCCTAGCTTAGGATAATATTGTTTGATTTGGGTATCACTATGGATGGAGCATATTTTTGTATTGTGACAACATGAGCAGCATCATGCTTGCCAAGATTCCTTTTAATCCTACCAAGATTAAACACATAGAAGTGCACTACCACTACATCAGAGAAAAAGTGGTAATTGGAGAGATTGACATGGTTTATGTTAGAACTTATGACTATCTAGTAGACATATTTACCATAGCATTACCAAAGTAAAAATTCCAGCACTTTAGAGATGTGCTAGGTGTGTGTCATGTGCAAACTCATGCTGAGCTTGAGGGGGAGAAGGAAATCCCATCACCTTATAACACTATGTTCCATGTGATGACTCAATCGGTTGTATATGTTAATCTAGCATTCTATAACCAACTTTATGTCCTCTTTGAAAGTAGTTGCAATTGTTGACAATCCTAACTAAAATGAAGTAATGACTTGTTTGCTTTAAGCAACATCTACTAGCTTTTCCCGACCCCCTGCCACCCTCACCCCCCTCGGAAAAAACTCCTCATCCTTCCTAGTCTTTGTAATGGAGCACCTTGCCTCCCCCAAGCCGTCTTCCTTTCATATGTTGTTGTCGAATGAACAACCAAAGATTGAACTATTTAGAATGTGATTCTATCTAGCTAATACACATATTTCACCTTGACTTTGTCTATCATCATTTCCATTACATGAAGATTTGGTGTGCCAAAGATACTAAAAAAAACCCTAATTCTAACATTTTATCAAAAGATGTCAGTCCATACATGCTCACCTATCCTTGAAGCCGATCATCTTGTCCCATTCCCCATTGCTAGGCATCCTACATTCTCTTATTACTCATGCATCGTTCTTTTACTCCATCGACTTGGGATAAAAGGAAGCATATAACCTACATAATCTTTTCCCGCATCATTTGATGGCTCCCTTTCTCCTCTCAAGCCTTCCTATTCAAATAAGGACCACCTTCTTTCATCTTTATACAAGGTCTTTCGCTATCTCTCAATTCTTAATTTTCAAAAGAAAACAAAGATTGTTTCTTAACCAATTATATATACTAGTTAAGTTCCCATATTTTGTCGCCATTAGTATTAGCTATGACCCATTTAACAATACCTTTGCACAAAGCACCCATGGAGAACTCATTAGAGTAAGCCATTTCAAACTAGCATTGAGAGATTCCCAGCCCTCCCTCTTACTTTGGAGTTGTAATCATGTCCCATGCTACCATATGCACATTCTTCCTCCCATTTGCATCTATCAGTAGGAAATTTTTAAAGGCTTTTTTAGCTTCTTCTAGTGGGCTTTATCAAAATACCCTAATGAATGCCACTTAAGAGGTTTCCATAATGCCTTATGAGTTTATGCAATATTCTTCCTTCAAACACCATTTTTGAATATGTATTTCTTAAAACATCGATTATTCGATTTGGATTGACAAGATGCCTAAACTCTTCACCATGGACTATATAATGCAAGCCACATTTAGTACTTAAGTTCTAAATAAAGAGTGGGCTTAGAAATCATCGTGCATTTGTTGTGGGTATGCATGGTAACTCATGAGGTTTGGCATGAAGGTGAAAAAAAGTTTAAAAAGTTGCAATATTTTTATCAGGCTCAAGCGGAAGATGGTCTTGCTGGGAGACAGGGGGGGACTTAACGACCTAATGTATGGAGTTTTGTAGTTGATAGGAGGAGTAGCTATCATGTAGATATGGGCCTTTAGGAATAAACTTGTCTTTAATAGACTGCAAGGTGGAAGACTACCTATTGAAGATGTTATATCCACGATTAAGAGGTTGGTACAGTTTTTTGGGAAGAAGCATGACGCTTAAAGAGTTCTAAGTCATCTTGGGGACTAGGTGCATTTCCTTTCTATAAAGGCAGTCAGGGTTTTTATTTTGTTGTACATATTTGAATTTCTTTCCTTTCAATACAATTTTGAATTTCAAAAAAAATAATAAAAGTTCTTGGACCCAAAAGTACCCATATTCATATGTTCTCCTCAAAGATTTTTTTGAAATATTTATTGATTTCTCTCGATAAAGAATTGGAAGGCCTTGGACAAAAGAGTTGATCTATACATAAGCAAAGTTTGAGTGGAAACCACAAATAGCAATGGAGCCAAAAGGTATGCCTAATAGATCTTTGCAATCAAAATGCCTCTTAACAAAATGGAGAGTTTATGAACAAAATTAAAAATCCTTTGCAAAAGAACTTTCAACTTTCAATTGTTTAAGTGTTGACAACACGAATCCTAATCAAAATTTATTCGATGCTTTATCAAAATCTCAACTTATCATTGCTACCTTTTCATCTCAAAGTAGAGCATGTACAAAGTCTAAAATATTCAAAGCTTAACATGCATGGAAGAACTACAATGTAATTCATAATCTTATAGGATGTATTATGAATAGACAAAGGTCATTACTCACTCACCACTTGTTTTCTTAGCTTTTTATTATAATCTTGACTAATCTAGTATTGATAGTTGTCGAGATCCCTTGATGATGGAAACTAGGTTGTCCCAAAACTTTTTATACTCTCAATGGGAATCCATAAGTTCTAGTTAACCATCTTTATATATGAAACTGTGAGGCTATCACAAACCTCATCGTATACTTAATGGGAATTTATAAGTCTTGATAGGTTTTGGGTGCTTTGTATTATTGAGCAAACTTTACATCATCCTAATGTAGTCAATTAAATCAATAATCAAAAACATTAAAATCCTAAATAATATTAAAAGTGGATATTTTAAATAATTTTTGTACAATCCACACATTTTATCCATCGAGGGGCAAGATACACATGCCGGGTATCAGTGGGTTTAGATGTAATGCCCTCTTCAAGAAGACCTTCATTGGAGTTTGTTCCAAACCTCCCAAGTCCTCACAATTTGCTCGAGACCTACAAGAGGAGACTAAGACTTCTTCATATGCAACCCCCTACCCTGACATCATGGGTATCTCAAGTCGTGGGGAATTTCTGCTTATTGGGGACTTCGACGTGAGGACAGGTATACACTAGATATCACTACTAGATTTTCAGGATGATTCTCTCTTGTTACTCGAGGTTGACCTAAATGACATTGGGATGTCTTGAGTCTCCTAGATACACAAGCCCCAATAACATCTTATGGGCATGCAATATTGGACATCCGTAGGATACATGATCTTATCATGTATAATATTGTGGAACATTGGCCCTCCTCAATTTCAGATGAAAGATTAGGGACAGCTTAAATATTCTTAGGCATAGAAGCGATGGACACTTCCTCATGCGTTTGGATGATCCAATGGTAGTATGCTTTGGAGATGTTGAAGAGACATGGAAAAACTGCATGCAAACCTATGAATACCCCACTTGACCAGAATGTCAAGTTGGTGGATGACGGCCATTATATAGAGGATGTGACCATGTATAGGAGGATGGTAGATAGTCTCATAGACCGAACCATCACCATGCTTGATCTCAATTATGTAGTTGGAATGGTTAGCCAGTTTATGTAGAGGCCATGTAACATCCATCTTGATGCATCTAGGAGAATGATGAGATATGTCAAAATACCATTGGATATGGGATGTGTTATGAGATGGAGGTTGATATGTGGTTGCATGGATGTAGATTGGGTAGGTAGCATAGTGGACAAAAGATCCACTAGTGGATATGCATTTTCTTCGTTGTCAGTTGGTGCAGTAAAAACAACCATCTGTTGATTTATCTACTATAGAAGCTGAGTATAGACAAGCTTCCATAGCTGCCTATGAGGAGTCCTAGCTTAGGATAATATTGTTTGATTTGGGTATCACTGTGGATGGTGGAACAGATATTTATATTGTGACAACATGAGCAGCATCATGCTTGCCAAGAATCCTTTTAATCATACCAAGATTAAACACATAGAAGTGCACTACCACTACATCAGAGAAAAAGTGGTAATTGGAGAGATCGACATGGTTTATGTTAGAACCTATGACTATCTAGTAGACATATTTACCATAGCATTACCAAAGTAAAAATTCCAGCACTTTAGAGATGTGCTAGGTGTGTGTCATGTGCAAACTCATGCTGAGCTTGAGGGGGAGAAGGAAATCCCATCACCTTATAACACTATGTTCCATGTGATGACTCAATCGGTTGTAGATGTCAATCCAGCATTCTATAACCAACTTTGTGTCTTCTTTGAAAGTAGTTGCAATTGTTGACAATCCTAACTAAAATGAAGTAATGACTTGTTTGCTTTAAGCAACGTCTACTAGCTTTTCCCAACCCCCTGCCACCCTGACCCCCCTCAGAAAAAACTCCTCATCCTTCCTAGTCTTTGTTATGGAGCACCTTGCCTAAGCCGTCTTCCTTTCATATGTTGTTGTTGAATGAACAACCAAAGATTGAACTATTTAGAATGTGATTCTATCTAGCTAATACATATATTGCACCTTGACTTTGTCTATCATCATTTCCATTACATGAAGATTTGGTGTGCCAAAGATACTAAAAAAAACCCTAATTTTAACATTTTATCAAAAGATATCAGTCCATACATGCTGACCTATACTTGAAGTCGATCATCTTGTCTCATTTCCCATTGCTAGAGCATCCTACATTCTCTTATTACTGATGCATCGTGCTTTTACTCCATCGACTTCGGATAGAAGGAATCTCAAAAGAATGCCCTTAGAAGCATGGGTTGTGCCGGCAATAAGGGAGGAATTCGAGAGGGAGATTCGGAAGACCGAAGGAGTGAATCACAAAAATATCGTCCAGTACTTGGATTCTTCTTGGATTCTATTGTGATTGTAGGGAAAAGTCAAATTCGACAATGATGACTTGAAGGAAAACATGAGCGATGAGCATGTGACACAAGGCTGTGAGAGTCTGGTCGAGGAGTTTGTGAAGATTTAGAAGTCACAAAAGATTTTACACTCTTAATGAGGACCTAGGAAAAGACATTAGAAGAAAAAAGAAAGACCTAGCTATAGCACAAGCGAATGTATTACATAACATGAAGGGGGAAGAAGAACTGGGTGTTAACAATGGTGGCGATCGTGTTTGCATTGATGTGGGCAAATCGACAAATCAAGTTATGCTAGGAGAATCATGCTTGAGAGCATCAAAATCACTAATAGTGATACAAATTCACATTTCGACTGACCTACAGGGAATCCTACCTCTATTAGAATTCATGAGACCTTCTAGTCCGAATCATATAACCTACATAATCTTTCCCCACATCATTTGATAGCTCCTTTTCCCCTCTCAAGCCTTCCTATTCAATTAAGGATCACCTTCTTTCATCTTTATACAAGGTCTTTGGCTATCTCTCAATTCTTTATTTTTAAAAGAAAACAAAGATTGTTTCTTAACCAATTATATATGTTAGTTAAGTTCCCATATTTTGTGGCCATTAGTATTAGCTATGACCCATTCAACAATAGCTTTGCACAAAGCACCGATGGAGAACTCATTAGAGTAAGCCATTTCAAACTAGCATTGAGAGATTCCCAGCCCTCCCTCTTACTTTGGAGTTGTAATCATGTCCCATGCTACCATATGCACATTCTTCCTCCCATTTGCATCTATCAGCAGGAAATTTTTAAAGGCTTTTTGAGCTTCTTCTAGTGGGCTTTATCAAAATACCCTAATGAATGCCACTTAAGAGGTTTCCATAATGCCTTATGAGATTATGCAATATTCTTCCTTCAAACACCATTTTTGAATATGTATTTCTTAAAACATCAATTATTCTATTTGGATTGACTGGATGCGTAAACTCTTCACCATGGACTATATATTGCAAGCCACATTTAGTACTTAAGTTCTAAATAAAGAGTGGGCTTTGAAATCACCACGCATTTGTTGTGGGTATGCATGGTAACTCATGAGGTTTGGCATGAAGGTGAAAAAAAGTCCAAAAGTTTGCAATATTTTTATTAGGCTCAAGCGGAAAATGGTTTTGCTAGGAGACAAGGGAGGACTTAACGACCTAATGTATGGAGTTTTGTAGTTGATAAGAGGAGTAGCTATCATGTAGATATGGGCCTTTAGGAATAAACTTGTCTTCAATAGACTACAAGGTGGAAGAGTGCCTATTGAAGATGTCATATCTAGGATTAAGAGGTTGGTACAGTTTTTTGGAAAGAAGCATGATGCTTAAAGAGTTTTAAGTCATCTTGGGCACTAGGTGCATTTCCTTTCTATAAAGGCAATCAGGTTTTTTACTTTGTTGTACATATTTGAATTTCTTTTCTTTTAATACAATTTTAAATTTCAAAAAGAACAATAAATTTTCTTGGACCCAAAAGTAGCCCATATTCATATGTTCTCCTCAAAGATTTGTATGAAATATTTATTGATTTTTCTCTATAAAGAATTGGAAGGCCTTGGGCAAATACTTGATCTATACATAAGCAAAGTTTGAGTGGAAACCACAAATAGCAATGGAGCCAAAAGGAATGCCTAATAGATCTTTACAATCAAAATGCCTCTTAACAAAATGGAGAGTTTATGAACAAAATTAAAAATCTTTTGCGAAAGAACTTTCAACTTTCAATTGTTTAAGTGTTGACAACACGAATCCTAATCAAAATTTATTTGATACTTTATCAAAATCTTAACTTATCATTGCTACCTTTCCATCTCCAAGTAGAGCATGTACAAAGTCTGAAATATTCAAAGCTTAACATGCATGCAAGAACTACAATGTAATTCATAATCTTATAGGATGTATTATGAAGAGACAAAGGTCATTACTCACTCACCACTTATTTTTTTAGCTTTTTATTATAATCTTAACTAATCTAGTATTGATAGTTGTAGAGATCCCTTGATGATGGAAACTAGGTTGTCCCAAAACTTTTTATACTCTCAATGGGAATCCATAAGTTCTAGTTAACCATATTTATATATGAAGTTGTGAGGCTATCGCAAACCTCATCGTACACTTAATGGGAATTTATAAGTCTTGATAGGTTTTGGGTGCCTTCTATTATTGAGCAAACTTTACATCATCCTAATGTAGTCAATTAAATCAATAATCAAAAACATTAAAATCGTACATAATATTGAAAGTGGATATTTTAAAAAATTTGTGTACAATCCACACATTTATCCATCGAGAGGCAAGATACACATGCCAGGTATCAGTGGGTTTAGATCTAATGCCCTCCTCAAGAAGACCTTCATTGGAGTTTGTTCCTTTCCTCCCAAGTCCTCACAATTTGCCCGAGACCTACAAGAGGAGACTGAGACTTCACCATATGCAACCCTCTACCCTGACATCATGGGTATCTCAAGTGGTGGGGAATTTCTCCTTGTTGGGGACTTCAACGTGAGGACAGGTACACACTAGATATCACTACTAGATTTTCATGATGATTCTCTCTTGTTACTAGAGGTTGATCTAAATGAGATTGGGATGTCTTGAGTCTCCCACATATACAAGCCCCAATCACATCTTATGGGCATGCAATATTGGACATGCGTAGGATAGATGATCTTATCATCTATAATGTTGTGGAACATTGGCCCTCCTCAATTTGAGATGAAAGATTAAGGACAGCTTAAATATTCTTGGGCATAGAAGGGATGGACACTCCCTCATGCATTTGGATGATGCAAAGGTAGTAATCTTTGGAGATGTTGGAGACATGGAATGACTGCATGGAAACCTATCAATACCCCACTTGACCAGAATGTCAAGTTGGTGGATGATGGCTATTATATAGAGGATGTGACCATGTGTAGGAGGATGGTAGATAGTCTCATAGACCTAACCATCACCAAGCTTGATCTCAATTATGCAGTTGGAATGGTTAGCCCATTTATGCAGAGGCCATGTAAGAGCCATCTTGATGCATCTAGGACAATGATGAGATATGTCAAAATACCATTGGATATGGGATGTGTTATGAGATGGAGGTTGATATGTGGTTTCATAGATGTAGATTGGGTAGGTAGCATAGTGGACAAAAGATCCACTAGTGGATATGCATTTTCTTCGTAGTCAGTTGGTGTAGTAAAAACAACCATCGATTCATTTATCTACTATAGAAGTCGAGTATAGACAAGCTTCCATCTCTGCCTATGAGGAGTCCTAGCTTAGGATAATATTGTTTGATTTGGGTATCACTGTGGATGGAGTAGATTTCTGTATTGTGACAACATGAGCAGCATCGTGCTTGCTAAGAATCCTTTTAATCATACCAAGATTAAACACATAGAAGTGCACTACCACTACACTAGAGAAAAAGTGGTAATTGGAGAGATTGACATGGTTTATGTTAGAACCTATGACTATCTAGTAGACATATTTACCATAGCATTAACAAAGTAAAAATTCCAGCACTTAGAGATGTGCTAGGTGTGTGTCATGTGCAAACTCATGCTGAGCTTGAGGGGAAGAAGGAAATCCCCTCACCTTATATCACTATGTTCCATGTGATGACTCAATCGGTTGTAGATGTCAATCTAGCATTCTATAACCAACCTTCTGTCCTCTTTGAAAGTAGTTGCAATTGTTGACAATCCTAACTAAAATGAAGTAATGACTTGTTTGCTTTAAGCAACATCTACTAGCTCTTCCCAACCCCCTGCCACCGTGACCCCCTCGAAAAAAAATCGTCATCCTTCCTAGTCTTTGTTATGGAGCACCTTGCCTCCCCCAAGCCATCTTCCTTTCATATGTTGTTGTTGAATGAACAACCAAAGATTGAACTATTTCGAATGTGATTCTATCTAGCTAATACAAATATTTCACCTTGAGTTTGTCTATCATCATTTCCATTACATAAAGATTCGGTGTGCCAAAGATACTTTAAAAAACCCTAATTCTAACATTTTATCAAAAGATGTGAATCCATACATGCTTATCTATCCTTGATGTCGATCATCTTGTCCCGTTTCCCATTGCTAGAGCATCCTACATTCTCTTATTACTGATGCATCGTGCTTTTACTCCATCGACTTCGGATAGAAGGAATCTTATAACCTACATAATCTTTCCCCGCATCATTTGATGGCTCCCTTTCCCCTCTCAAGCCCTCCTATTCAATTAAGGATCACCTTCTTTCTTCTTTATACAAGGTCTTTGGCTATCTCTCAATTCTTTATTTTCAAAAGAAAACAAAGATTGTTTCTTAACCAGTTATATATGTTAGTTAAGTTCCCATAATTTTTGGCCATTAGTATTAGCTATGACCCATTCAACAATACCTTTGCACAAAGTACCCATGGAGAACTCATTAGAGTAAGCCATTTCAAACTAGCATTGAGAGAAGATTCCCAGCCCTCCCTCTTACTTTGGAGTTGTAATCGTGTCCCATGCTACCATATGCACATTCTTCCTCCCATTTGCATCTATCACTAGGAAAATTTTAAAGGCTTTTTTAGCTTCTTCTAGTGGGCTTTATCAAAATACCCTAATGAATGCCACTCAAGAGGTTTCCATAATGCCTTATGAGATTATGCAATATTCTTCCTTCAAACACCATTTTTGAATATGTATTTCTTAAAACATCAATTATTCTATTTGGATTGATTGGATGCCTAAACTCTTCACCATGGACTATATAATGCAAGCCACATTTAGTACTTAAGTTCTAAATAAAGAGTGGGCTTTGAAATCATCGAGCATTTGGTGTGGGTATGCATGGTAACTCGTGAGGTTTGGCATGAAGGTGAAAAAAAGTTCAAAAGTTTGCAATATTTTTATCAGGCTCAAGCAGAAGATGGTTTTGCTGGGAGACAGGGGAGGACTTAATGACCTAATGTATGGAGTTTTATAGTTGATAAGAGGAGTAGCTATCATGTAGATATGGGCCTTTAGGAATAAACTTGTCTTCAATAGACTACAAGGTGGAAGACTGCCTATTGAAGATGTCATATATCCACGATTAAGAGGGTGGTACAGTTTTTTGGCAAGAAGCATGATGCTTAAAGAATTCTAAGTCATCTTGGGGACTAGGTGTGTTTTGTTTCTATAAATGCAATCAGGTTTTTTATTTTGTTGGACATATTTGAATTTCTTTTCTTTCAATACAATTTTAAATTAAAAAAAAAACAATAAAATTTCTTGGACCCAAAAGTAGCCCATATTCATATGTTCTCCTGAAAGATTTTTTTGAAATATTTATTGATTTCTCTCTATAAAGAATTGGAAGGCCTTGGGCAAAGACTTGATCTATACATAAGCAAAGTTTGAGTGGAAACCACAAATAGCAATGGAGCCAAAAGGAATGCCTAATAGATCTTTGCAATCAAAATGCCTCTTAACAAAATGGAGAGTTTATGAACAAAATTAAAAATCCTTTGCAAAAGAACTTTCAACTTTCAATTGTTTAAGTGTTGACAACACGAATCCCAATCAAAATTTCTTCGATGATTTATCAAAATCTTAACTTATCATTGCTACCTTTCCATCTCAAAGTAGAGCATGTACAAATTCTAAAATATTCAAAGCTTAACATGCATGCAAGAACTACAATGTAATTCATAATCTTATAGGATGTATTATGAACAGACAAATGTCATTACTCACTCACCACTTGTTTTTTAGCTTTTTATTATAATCTTGACTAATCTAGTATTGATAGTTGTAGAGATCCCTTGATGATAGAAACTAGGTTGTCCCAAAACTTTTTATACTCTCAATGGGAATCCATAAGTTCTGGTTAACCATCTTTATATATGAAGCTATGAGGCTATTGCAAACGTCATCGTACACTTAATGGGAATTTATAAGTCTTGATAGGTTTTGGGTGCCTTTGATTATTGAGCAAACTTTACATCATCCTAATGTAGTCAATTAAATCAATGTTCAAAAACATTAAAATCCTAAATAATATTGAAAGTCAATATTTTAAAAAAGTTGTGTACAATCCACACATTTATCCATCGAGAGGCAAGATACACAGTGGGTTTAGATCTAATGCCCTCCTCAAGAAGACCTTCATTGGAGTTTATTCCTTTCCGCCCAAGTCCTCACAATTTGATGAGACCTACAAGAGGAGACTAAGACCACCATATGCAACCCTCTGCCCTGACATCATGGGTATGTCAAGTGGTGGGGAATTTCTCCTTGTTGGGGACTTCAACGTGAGGATAGGTACACACTAGATATCATTGCTAGATTTTTATGATGATTCTCTCCTTTTACTAAAAACATCTCCATCTTTCCGTAGACCCTTTAGCAGAAAGATTTCCATCTTTCCATAAACCCTATAGCAAGGCCCAAAGAGATTCAAAATAATCATACGAGGAAATCTGGATCAAAAACATCTCCATCTTTCCATAGACCCTATGGCAAGGCCCAAAGAGATTTTAAATAATCATAGGAGGAAATCTGGATCATCCCTATTACTTCAAAATGTCCATCCCTATCATAGCAAATGACTGTAGATTTACAACATAATGTCAAAAAACTGGACAGACAACACATCGTGATAAATTAACAATTCTATGTAGTGGCACAAGCCCTAATTCATCACAGAAGATAACGAGCTCTTCTAACTTAGCGAGCAACAATTCATACAGCCCATCATGCTCAGCTGCTAAAGGGAGGGCACTGCCAACACTTAAGAAGGACGAGATTTCTCACTCTGCCCTAGAATCCTTGGATGTCACAAACTAAAGACACTCTTTTCACAACCTAAAGACACTCTTTTCATGTGCAAGGCAGGTCACCCACTTTCAGAAATGCAAATGTTGCTACAGTGTGTGAGCTTCCTATTGGAGTTTCCAACAATAGATCAACCCAAATCCCAATACAACTCTTGCTGCCCATCTCTCCAAGTGCTGGGAACACAATTTCACTAATTACACAGAGTGTCTGCTTACTTCAATCCGATAATGTGGAAATGTTATTCGTCATGCTCACGATTTCACACCTGTAGTCTCCGCTTTTTCTGTCTAAAAAACACTCAACCATTCTTTGAAAGAGCTCTGTAGGAAGCAACATGTATTAGTTCTTCGCTTCATACCAATAGGGAAGGATAAACAATGGATAGACATAAAGGTGTTCTATCTATGAGGCAATCATGTCTATCCAATGCATGCCTTCCCAATAGGTCATAAGCTGCTCTTAGATTCATGCCACTAAAAAGGTCCAGAAATAAATGATAAGAGAGGGCAGACGAGGGTTTAGGGTTAGGACTTCAGGTTCTAGGGCCACATGGACATACACCAAGGCCAAGCTACTCGCAATGCCCTTGCCCCAAAAGTAGTAGAGTACACACAGGTCTAAGGTTGGTTTCACAAATGCCTTGATGGCTACACATCCTGTCAAACTTAAATAGGATCTCCATTTCACAACCGTGTAGACAAGATGTGCGAATATTGTGACACCTGTGAATAAATCTTGGCTAGCATCAAGAGCTACCCTAAGCACTTGGGCAGACCAAAAAAATTGGAGGCCCCACACTTAGTCTCCTAAAAATAGGCAAAAATAGGTAACAAGAAGGGTTGACCACTCATTCCATACTCACAAAATTTACCACTTAGCTACCACGCCATTGGTGCTAGCCAAAGCTCACATTTGTCCTCTGCCCTTTGTGAATGGGAGGGCGAACATCCTCCATTCTTATCTCTGAAATAGGTTAGGCGTCTATGCTCACCCATAATTTTTATAGGTGGCATATGTTTGTGAATCCAACCTAAGATCTCAAATATAAGAACAGAATCCCTTCTTCAACGTTAACTTAAGGGGGGGCCAACCATGTGTCCATTATGACATGTGTCAATGCAGCCAAATAAAACATGTGTGCATGTAGCCTTAGGCTCTATAGAATTCCATCGGCATTTAATTTCATACGACGATGGATTTGGTGAGATGCGAATCATGAGAGGGAGCCCCCATGATGGCTCGGTGAGGAGGCTATGGGGTGTGGGTGTGGGTATGGAGATTGCGATTGACAATGAAGGGGAAGAGGATGGCCAGGGTCTATGAGACATTGCATGATGATGAAGAAGCTGATGAAGATGAAGGGGGATAGGCAGGAATTGTTTATGAAGAGTGTGTGGTAGTGTGGATTGAATAATATGTGTTGCTTGTTGTTTTGTCCTTGTTTTGATGCTTGTTTGGCTCTTGTAGGACCAAGAGGAAATGGGGAGTCTTGTGAAGAATGGAAAGAAGAAAGAAGGTGTGAAGGTGCTAGAGCTAACTATTACAGTCGAAGAGGCAGGTGGAGACATGGATGTCAAGGGTTTACTTCTAAAGATGCACAGGTTCCCAGATGAGGCATGTATGTTCGCCATTTGTTCTGTTGAGAGGGGAGGCACCTTATATCATCTCCACTTCCAAATGGTTGTGTGGATTAGCACTCAAAGCGTATAGTCCGTGAGCAAGATGTTGCAAAAATTCATTAGATGGGATACGAATCGTCCTCTTGGTGGATTGATTATATGCCGCTCGCTGAAGCAATGCAATTTGCATACCTACTACCAAGGTATGTTAGGGTACTGCATGAAGGATTTTGGTTAGGATCATTTCCAAAGAGTGTATAAGAATGCCAATCCAAATGAGTTGAAAGCCAAAAATGAATTGTACGTGCATTATGGAGCAGACGAAATGAAGAATTGAGTGTGTCTTAGCAATGGTAACATATTCGACTGTTCTTTATGTTCTAGAAATTTAAGCTAGGCTGCAGGTATGCTATGACTCTCTGTAAGTGCCTTCTCAAGATGTTGCAAAGCGGAACTTATTACCCCTTACTGTCGTGGGTTATTCCATTTCAAGGAAGAAGAATGGATGTCACACGAGCAATGATCATGTCGTATCTAGTGATGCCAACTGATGTGAGCAATATTTGCTTCTTTTGTGAGGCATGGACAACTTGGCTTAGGGCAGACAAGCACATCAAGGATGTTATTGAGGGTGGTTCTAGATACTATGATTTGGGGTTGATGACAATGCGAATGATATTGTGCTAACAGGAAATGGAGATGATATAGCAGATGGTGATGTTTGGTATGTAGCAAGAGCCCACTGTAGAATACAAATGAGAGTTCTCCTTCATTGCCAAAACATCGTCTTGGTTGAAAAGCCAAGAACCAGAATCGACACTGGATTGTGCTAGACGGTTTCATCATGGGAGGTGTTGGGGCAACATCATTGACATGTTGGCATTGGGTGGAGATGTGTCAATGAGAGCGAGTGTTGGAAAGGTCACCTCCCAAGGCCCAAAAGATGGCAAGATCCGTGGGCAGTTGTAACAAGCCCTGCAAGTGGCGTAATAATGGCATGGCATTCAATAGCACATGGCAGCCTAACTGGATAGATTGGTTGGGCTGGTGTTAACCAACCAACCAAGCCTGGCATGTGTGCTAGTTATAGCCACCCATCCAAGCCAGTTTGTGGGCTGGTTAAAAGGGCTGGGCCTTGCATGAAGGAATGGGCCAAGAGGTCCTGGTTTTATAGCCCCACAGAGCTGGTGGGGAGAGAGAGCTAGTTGGCCATTCTGGTTGGCTGTACAAGCTAGCCCACAACCCCATGCATAGGGGGAGTGGAGGGAGGAGCTGGAACACAAAGAAAAGTGGGCTAGACCCCCACTTAAAGGCAGGGGGAACATAGCCCAAGAGAGTTGCCCATAGCCCAAGATAAAGGGCTGGTGGGGATGGGTTTTTGATAGGATGAGTCAGCTAATTTGAGGCAGACCATTCGGTCATTTGGAGCCCCTTGGGGGCCTATAACTAAGGCATTTGGGCCTCATAATATCATCCACTAGGAGTAGCAACTTAGCAACAGATTGCAGCAAGAGGACACCATCTAGACAGGCTTTCATAAGCCCTAGTAAGGTGTCCAAGACTTGTAGACAAAGAGCCTAAGAAGAGGCTTCACCTTTGATTGTCATCTTGGATAGCATGGTACAAGGATCACGAACGAAGAGTCTACATATGCTTGAGGTGGAGCACACGGTCTCAAGTCTAGAGATATTCGACAGATAGTAGAAGTATGCGGTTGGTTAGATCAAAGTACCATGCTTTGTTGGGACTTTGGATCTATCTCTCTTTGTATTGTGTCCATAGCTTTGGACGGAAATATTATTTTGGTAGCTTCTATATTTGTTGAACATTGTCTATTGATGACTCTACACATCTATTTGAAGCACATAAGCTTAAGAAGTCTATGATTCCACACCCCGCACACACACAAAGTGTCAGCTCCTAGGCAATTCTATCAATCTTGTGCTGTGCGCACCCTTTGTTGGTCGATTTCCAACAAAAGGAGGACAGGAAGAGCTACATGCCATCCTCTACCTCAAATAGAGGTAGATTATCACATTTACAACCTATAGATTAAGTCAAGAGGGGGAAACAAACCAATTCGTTGTCTAGATTGTGTCATGAATTTGCTCTTAAGCTTGGCCTTTTCAAATTTTCATGATCATCTGGTAGAGGTAACATTTAAGCATATTAAAAAACAATTTTTTGATAGTAACGCTAAAAATGAAGAAATGTGAATGTCTCACCATACAAATGATGTGATATCCTTATTATTATAAGGTAATTAATCATTTAAATATATTTTCAAAGTTTCATGGCCATACATAAATACATGTATGGTAAGAGCACGGCGATTGACAATTTTTTGACAATTGTATACAATGCATGCTCAAAAATGCAAAAATGTGCATGTTCGACCATACAAATGATGTCCAATCATTATGATTATTTTCTTTGTGAGTATAAGTTTTACACTAATTGAAAGTTATTTGACCATAAAAAATATACACCTATGGTATAAGCATACCAATGCACAATTTTTTAGCACTTCCACATTGCACACATGTTCGAAATGAGATGTGTATGTCCCACTATAAAAATGATTTAAGGACTATTATGAATATGTGTATAAGGGGCTTACTCATTGAAAGGTCTTTGCAAGATTTTTTGACCCTCAGCAACATACACCTATCGTATAAGCGTATGTATAATTTTGACACTTACACATCGTACATGCTCCAAATTCGTGGTTGTATGCATTTAATAATATGTGCCGCTTGCTATTTTGTGCTTGTACGGACACTTAGAACATGGTTCTTAGAAGCCTCCAATATAAGGGGGACAACTAGAAGATCATGGTTTTTGGATTGCTCGAGTTCAAAGGTAGGAATGTGATTGAAAGTGGCGGTACCAATGGGTGCTACCGTCGATGGACCTATGTACCAGGATGATTTGCTTGTGTAAGACCAAACCTAGAGGAGCAGGAGCCACTAGTTGAAAATCCAAGAACTAGAATTGACACAAGATTGTGCCAGAGGGTTTCATCATGGGAGGTGTTGGCACAAGTTCATCAACCTGTTGGCATTGGGTTGAGATGCATCAGTGAGAGGGGGTGTTGGAAAGGTCACCTCCCCATCTGTAAGCCCCCAAATGATGAGAGCATGTGAGAGGGAAGTATTATATATTTACATGATCCTTCAACTATTTGCATGATTTATGTTTGTAAATGGCCCTTTCTCAAAATCACCCATGTTACAGTAAGAAATAACATTTTATGCATGTACAACTATCAATAACAAACAAAAAATCTTTTTGAGGTACTAGCATGATTCTACTATCTGACAATGTGTTAATTCAAAAAAGATCGCCAACTGAAATATGCTTTCCCTCCCAAACTAGTCTCCCTTCCCAAAGTACTCTTCCCTGAGAGTGCTCTCAACAGAAGCAAGAACAGAAGAGGGAGAGAGAGAAACAGAGAGCCACACAAGTTTTGGTGGGTGCAGAACACCCTAATCTTCTTTTTCATTCATTTATATATGTGTTTCAGTATTGTACATAACCAAGGTAAAGGCACAGTGACCTTTAACCCCCACAACCTCCCACTTAAAGGACAATGTGCCTTTAAGGGAGAACAACCAGTGAGCATACTATCCAATGCCCATCAATACATGACAATACTCAAACCACTGACTAGGTAGACTCTTCGTCAGCATATCTGCAGGGTTATCATCTGTATAAACCTTGACAAGCTCTATGCGCTTGTCCTCAAGTACCTCCCTGATGAAATGGTACTTGACCTCAATGTGTTTGGTCTTTGCATGAAAGATCGGATTCCTTGCTAGTTGAATAGCACTCATAGAATCACTATGCAATGTCGGTACACTTGTATGGATCCCCAAATCTCCCACAAGCCGATCAAGCCATATAGCCTCCTTGCAACCCTCTGTGGTTGCAACATACTTAGCCTCTATGGTAGACAAAGCAGTGCACTTCTGTGTGTGAGACATCCACGACACTGCACCACCCGCAAAGGTGAACACATAACTAGAAGTGGATCTCCTACTATCCACATGCCCTGCATAGTTTGAATCTGTGTACCCAAGTACACGCATGTCTCCTTTACCAAAGCAGATGCACATCTCCTTGGTACCCTTCATGTACCTCATGATGCACTTAACTGCATCCCAATGCCTCTTTCCTGGATTAGCCATATATCGGCTAACAACTCCCACTGTAAAATTTGCAATGTCTGGTCTAGTAGCTATCATAGCATACATAAGACTCCCAACCGATGATGCATAAGGAACCTTGGCCATCATGGCCCTCTCCTCATCTAATTTGGGACTATCTGTATGACTCAGTTTCACATATGGAGGCAATGGAGTACTCACTACCTTCCCCCCTCCGTATTGAAATGCTGCAATACTTTTGTAACATACTCCTTCTGTGAAAGCCAAAGGAGTTTCCTACTCTGATCATGCATGATGCGCATACCAAGAATATGACCTGCAAGTCCTTAATCCTTCATATCAAAGGCCTCATGCAACTTGGCCTTTAATGCATCTAGCTCATAGGTATTCTTGCTAGCCAATAGCATATCATCCACATATAGTGCCAGGATTATCAGGCCATTATCCTTAGCCCTTTTAGTGTAGAGGTAGTGATCAATTTCACTCCTTCTAAAACCCTGGGACCGAATGAAAGCATCAAACTTTTGATACCATTCTCTAGGCACTTGCTTAAGACCATAGAGACTCTTCTTTAGCTTACAAACTAAATGCTCTTTGCCCTTTTCTTCAAAGCCTTTCGGCTGCACCATGTAAATTTCCTCATGCAAATCCCCATGCAAGAAAGCTGTCTTGACATCCATCTGCATAAGCTCCATATCCTTTGCTGCCACTAGTCCAAGCATGCATCTAAGTGTGGTCATCTTCACAACTAGAGAGAATATCCCATCAAAGTCCACACCCTTCTCTTGCTTGAACCCTTTAGCGACCAAACGGGCCTTGTACCTGGGCACATCATCACCTGTGACCTTCATTTTGTAGACCCATTTACATGGTAATGCTTTCTTTCCATGTGGCAAAGAAACCAAGTCCCAAGTCTTATTCTTCATAAGTGAACTCATCTCTGATTGCATAGCATACTCCCACTTGCGTTGATCCTCGTGCATCATAGCCTCTCTGTAGCAAGAAGGCTCCCCGCAATCAGTAAGCATCACATAGTCTACCCCTGGAACAAACCTATCAAGCGGTCTAAACACTCTAGATGATCTTCTCAAGGCATTTCAGCTTGCCGTCCCACCTACATATCAGCCACATTTGGCTCATCATTTCCACCAATAGATGATCCATCATCTACCCTTGATTGTATACCTGTGGGCGTACTTGGTGGTACCATTTCTTGCACATTTGGTGCATGGACAGCTTGCTGTCTATCAACATATGCAGGTGGATTCACATCCTGGAAAGCGATTCTCCTCATTTCAACATCCCTCATGGGTGCCTTATGCATCTTCTTCTCATTGAAGACTACATCATGGCTACATATGATCTTCTTTACTTCTAGATCCCAGAGATGATAGCCCATGCCTCCACTTTCACCATAACCTAGAAAGATGCATTTCCTAGACTTAGGATCTAGCTTCTTTCGAAGCTCTTTTGGCACATGTGTAGATGCCTCACACCCAAATATACGCAAATGATAATAAGGCACATAGATTCGAATTTGCAAAATGTGAACCACTTTGCAAGCTAGTCCACTGGCTCCCTTGGATCCCTTAGCTTGAAGGAGATAGCTGGGTCCATGATATATACAAAACCTTGAATGTCTTTATGTAACCTTTTTTTGAGTAAGCTACAATAGAGTAGTTAAGAATGGTATTCAAAATAATTTGTTGTCTTAAGAGATATATAAAAATAAAAACTTACCAAAGTCCTATAAGGATGATTGTGTCAGTAACTTCTTCTGCTCTATTTTTTATTGCAATCATACAATCGTTTGTTAGGGTAAACTCTCTTAATGAGCCTACACCCTCAAAACCTATATGTAGACACTCCAAAACCTATAATTCTAGCTTCGTAGTATCTATACTGGTGGAAGAGGTATGATGATGCCTAGTGTCCTTCAATTTTAGCTTTTGGGATTCCTTGAAGGCTGGTTTTCCTCTTGTTACTTTTCCATGAGCACTTCCTCTATCTGCACTACATCTTGTTTTGGCATTTGTGCAGTTGGTATCAATAAAATGTCTCTCATCTTGATGTCTATCATATCTATAGCCTTGAGGAGTTTGTCATATCTCCATCTCACCATCTTTAAAATAGTCATATCCTTTGCCATGATTGTCACCCTATGGCTGTGGGCTACAAGAAGAAATGTATCTTGGAAAAACTCTATGAAAAAGTCTTCGGCATTCACCTGCAATGCCCATATTGTTGTTCTTTGCCACTGGTATCCAAAGCTCCCAAAATTCATATCGTCACAAACCTGCTTAAGTAGCTTTTGAAAAGGTGCCTTGGGAATACACATTCCCATGGCTTTTTGATCCCTTCTTATTTCCATTAGTACATTGACCTTTTGTGTAAATATTTTTATTGAGCTTGTTTGAGAAGATGCATTGGCTTTCCTTTTTTTGGATGAGTGTCTCGCCCTTTTGATGCTGCCAATTTTGCTATGGGTGGACCCTTGCCCTTCTTCCTGGTGGCAGTAGCCTTCATCCTTGCCATTGGAATTGATGCTAAACTGCACATTAAAGAACTTAAAAATAATTCCTAAGTCCTCTCTCTCTCTCTCTCTCTCTCTCTCTCTCTCTCTCTCTCTCTCTCTCTCTCTCTCTCTCTCTCTTTCTCTCTCTCTCTCTCTCTCTCTCTCTCTCTCTCTCTCTCTCTCATGAAAAGCATGATGCTTCCATAGTGTTGTGGCTATAGTTCCTCAATCCTTCTCCGAATCGTTGCTACTTCTACCCAACTAACCATCCATTTGAGTGTGGACTACGCCTCCTCCTCCTCTCTCTATCTTTGTCTCTGTCTCTCTCTTATCTTGCTACTCTCTCTCTCTCTCTCTCTCTCATCCCTCTACTCTCTCTCTGTCTCTCTGTCTGTCTGTCTGTCTCTCTCTCTCTCTCTCTCTCTCTCTCTCTCTCTTAACTCTCTACTCTCTCTCTCTCTGTCTCTCTTTTAGCGCTCTATTCTCTCACACACTCTCTCTCATCTCTCTCATCTCTCACTCTCATCTCTCTCTCTCTCTATCTCTCTCTCTCTCTCTCTCTCTCTCTCTCAATTGCATTCTTTTGTACACTTTTGTGTAGACCCTCACCAGAAATAAATCTACAAAAGCATGCAATTTGGAGGGTTGGAAAATGCGCAACCCTCCAAATTGCATTCTTTTGTACACCTTCTTAGCCTACCAATTTTTGCACTATGGTTGTCTTGAGCTATGTGATATATACCCCCCCCCCTCTGTCTCTCAATACATCAACGAAAAAAATTCCGTCAACAGATTGAAATTTCCATCGATAGAAAAAAATTCTCATCGATGGAAATTTTCCGTCGATCAAAGTTTTACGTGGCGAAGTTTTTTGAACGATATTTTTGTTCATTCATAAATCCAAATTCATCTTTTTTCACATGAAAATTTTATTCTATTGACAAAACGTTTCTTTTTTTAAGACAAAAAACTCATTATGTTCACATTAGCTTTGTCTCCCTAGCTGGGTTTAGCCTTCCCCTTTGTGATGGAAGTTTGCAAGGTTAACCTACTGTGCTTCAAGAAAGAACACATGCACTCTCGCATGTAATCCTCATTGAACTCCCAATTTGGGGGGTTAGGGTATTTTCTTTTCAATTCATTGATGACTGTCTTCTTCTCTTCGTCATCCATGTACCTCCAGCTAGTAGGTATGCTGCTCTTGAAGTGGTGGCTCATCAATTGCCTCATGGTGGCTCATCAATCACCTCATGGTGGCCAGCACTTCTGAGCACTTTTTATTTTCAATTATCTCTCCACCCCTAGTGATTTTATGGTATAGGTCCTTGTGCAGGAAAGGAGGAGTCATGGGAGTGGCAGAGCTAGAGTGAGGGGTGTTACTATTGCGACTACTTACGGAGCGAGGAGTAGCAGAGGAAGTGGGAGAGGGCAAGGGACCTGACGGGTACTGGGTCTGATGACCAAGTGGAGACCTATAGGGATGTGAGTGTGCTAACTCGTCTACATCTCCTAAGTCAAAACAATAGTCTTCCTACTCTTCCTTCCCTTACGATGGGTACACCTAGGTGATGACCCCTCGGTCGAAGGGGCTAGAGGGGATGACTGTTGAGTAGGTCGAGCCATCGGTGTAGGACAGGGAAGAGCTGAGGTCCTCTGGGATAGTAGAGAGAAGAATATCGCTGCCTCCGCATTGCTCATTTGCAACAAACTCGTAAGGACTCCCGACGAAGCCATGGGCTGCTAGCAAAGGAGTTCCTCGAGGGGTAGTTGTAGTGCTAGGCCCAAGAGGAGTCATAGTCGTAGGGGTAGCCCGGAGGAGTCACCTGAGTGGAATCAAAGTCCTCTGGAGAGTACCAAGAAAAGATGACTCTCTAGTGAGAACCATAATAAAGGATCAAGAGAACCTTATTATATTTCAAGTGCTTAGAACCAAGACACAATGGACTTGAATGTCCAATAATCAAGTTCTCTAATGGAACAAGGACAAAAAGGGGACCAAGAAGTGGCTAACAAAAGCAAGGAAGATAGATTTAGGAATTAAACTAAGATTGTGTGTGAATCTCACCAAGTTTGTCCCACATACTATTTTGCTCATTATGGGAGATAGTGACACTATTTAAAACTCATTATGGAAGATAGTGACACTATTTCTTACTTCAAAACTCAAGGTTTTTAACATAGTATATTTGTATACCTACATTTGAGTGTATTTAGAATTGCTACATATTACATATTAGTTTTAGGTGGTTTTGGAACCTACTTGGGCTTCTTGAGGCTTACTTGCAGGCTTAGACTTGATTATAAGGTAACATGTGGCCTCATTATAAAAAGCTTATTTAATTTCATTCAAATGCATTATTTGTACATTCATATTGCAACATGTATTATGTATTTTAAATTTCTCATTATGCTTTCTCCATTTGCATTGTGGGATGTAGTTGCTTCTTTCAAACTTTACTATTGATACAACTATTTGTCAAGTACAAATGTAGTATTCACTTTCATATGATTTTGCAACTATAAAACTAGATCCTAAGAATTAAATTGTTTTGCTATTGTAAGTATTAAATTAATGTTATATACAAAAGAATGATATATTACAACCTCAACAAAGGAGAGACTTCTCAACTTTCATAAAATCCTTGTTTGTATTAGAAATAATATGATGTTTAGAATGAGGGTATCTTTGGAACATATTCCTTCTATGCAATCATTTAATCTTTGCAAAATGTTGAGCTATTTGTGTATCCTACCATGTTACCACTTTCTGCATCACCTACAATCACCTCAAGTTTGCCTATGGTTCCACATTTCTCTCCTCATGCAATGCATACTAATTTAGTTTATTTCATACTATTAGTTTCATCCATTCATCATATCTGTATTGCATGCCACTATAATAAGGGAAAATAATTGCTTCATTTTGAACCATAGAGTGTGCAAAAAATGCTTTCTGCGTGCCTCATAAAATATCAACTCCTCTTTCTAGCATATATGTGTCCACTAAATTTGATTGTCTCTCTAATGGGAGCTTCACTTAATTGTATCCGTATTTGTAAAGTTGTATTTCTCCCCTATGTTTTCCACACCACATGCTTTAACTATAGTTTAAAAAGGAACCTAGTGATTGATAGAAAAGAAATAACAAAAGTTCACTCACATGTTTTATTATATAACACAGATGCTAATACGTGACATTCTAAGTCCACTTTCCAAAAAATGCATGCCTTTTGTCTCCTTAACTGCTGCCACATAAGCATAACTAAGTTTCCAAAAAAGTTTAGATGAGGCATCATTGTCATCAATCTTTTGAAATGTATTTATTGCATCTTTAAAATATGCATATAAGTTAATCATGTCCATCTACCATGGGTTGATTCCTTATTCATTATACTCAGACCACCAAGCTCACATTTGAAACATGTCTTAATCAGTGTAAGAAATGTAAGATCTCAAGGTTTAATACATCATTAATATAGTTAGCATATGAGGATAATATAATCTAGGATGGTTTAATTAGCCATTATATGGACTATTATCTATAGCTTTGAACATCTCTTCCAAATATAGCTTCTTACCTACGAAGGACCATGTGCAAGGCATTAATGGATAGCATGGGAAAAATCTAGGGTAGGTGCAAGTGGGAGGTGCGTTCAAGAGGGTCAAATAGCGTCTTAGTGGCTACCTGTGTAAGAGAAGTGGCCCATGAGAGCTTTCCTGATGAATGCCTCTATGCTACATTAACATGGCATTGGCCCATAAAAGCAGCAATCCCATTGGTCCTCCAATTCCTCTCTAATCACTCAAGAATAGAAAACACTCAAATTCTCCATGCCTTGTGTAGGCTTTGCAATATTTATATGCAGAGCTGATAAAACATCCTATTTATGTAGCTCAAAAATCATATCATTCTCATATTGATGGCCGATAAGCTTTCTACCATCCTCTAATATTACTTGAGTGATTGGCCATTTTCAGAACTTAACATTCATGTTTTCCACTTCATTGACTTCATGGGCCGTTGCACTATTATACTAGGTTTTCATGAGCTTAAAGATAACAATACCCAAATGATGATTCCAAAAGCTCCTCATACTTGAATATATTGCCTCATGCCGACGTCGTCCAATATGATATATTCCTAAACCTTAAAGTGTCCCATTTACAATATTCTCAAAGCTCTCAGTGTCCCTATTTTTCATCTCCATCATTCTTCAAATAATGTAAGCTCATTGTATTACAAGTAGCAAGAAAAAACAACAAGAATTTACCAAAAGCATAAGAAAACCAAAGAGAGAATGGGAGCCCATTTGGGCAAATTCCTTCTTGATTCCATTCATTCATGTCTCATTTATAATGATGGACTTGCTCTTAGCCTTGTTGACTCATCAAGTCTATAAACATGGCCTCAAGATGTTTGACTTGCTGTGAAAATAGTCTTGACAATGTCTTATATCCGTTATGACTGCCTTGACAGCCTTAGTTTGGGAATATGCATTTGACTTCTACTTTTAGCAAGATGGACTTGACCACTTACTCGTGTCGAGATGGCTACAATACACTTAAGTCTATCAAGATGAACTTGACTTTCTACTTCTGATAACATGGCCTTAGTCCAGGAAGATGAAAGGACTTCTACTTCATGATGACAAGACTTCCATCTTGTTATAAGCTCTTTCCTACGTAGTAGCCAATAGAGCCAATCAAGCCAGGACCACTTCCATGTGGTCGTCCAGTTGGTGAGGGAGAAACCAGCCGTCCAGCAGCTTCCATTGCAGCAGTTGGCAAAGGCGCACCTCGCCGTCCACGAGGGCGCATCCTGGAACCCCGGTGCAGATGGCCATGTCGTTGAGGAGCGGAAGCTCGGCTTGCAAGCCGTCGAGCTTGACCGCAACCCAGAGACAGACGCCAAGAGAGAGGCGAGTGATCTTGGCTCGCCGGCGCTGTAGTTGGGCAGGTCCGGCCTCTTTTAAGAGGCGTCGTAGGAGATGCAACGCCAGAGCCACGGTGCTGGCGGGGCGAGAAAGGCGAAGAGCTCGGTGCCAAACGAATAGGAGCTTTTGGAACCGGGACTCGGCAGTTTCGTGATGCAGCAAATTAGGGAGTACGGATGTGGGGCTGCTGGGCAGGAGGAAGGGCTCGAAAAGATGAGCAGGGTCCTCCACGTCGTCATCCAGGGCATGCAGCTGCTGATCCTTTCCTTTGTTGTTGTGATGATGATGACCTGATCGGCGGCTACGAGGGATTTTGGTGCTGCTCTTCCTCTTCAACAAGGTGCGGCTGCAAGCAGGTGCTGGTGCCGGTGCAGGTGCCCGTGCCGGTGCTGGTGCTGGTGCTGGGCTCTTGAGAAGGTGGGGAGGAACCCGAAGAGCATCCAGCTGCGTGTCGAAGCCGTAGAGGGCCGCTCCTTGAGGGTCAGGGAAAGCGAGGAGGTCGTAGTTGCGGGCAGGGACGGAGGAGGCTGGCGAGCAGGATGAGGAGATGACAATAGGAGTCTGCATGGGCGTTTGCATTTGGGGGGAGGTGAGGGTGGAGGAGGCTGGCGAGAGGGAGGAGCAGGGGGAGGAGAAGATTGCAATAGGCGTCTCCATTTGCGATTGCATTTATTAAAACTTGCGTAGAGAGGGTGGTGAAGCTTATAAAGCTCAAGGTTGCTTGGTGGGAAGGGTTGCTTTTGCCTTTGTGCTTTCCTTTGACTGAAAAAGCGGCTTTACTATCAATTTGCCCTTAATCCACCCAAAATCGCCGGTTGCTTGGTGGGAAGGGTTGCTTTTGCCTTTGTGCTTTCCTTTGACTCAAAAAAGCGGCTTTCCTATCAATTTGCCCTTAATCCACCCAAAATTGCAACTTACACAGCTTGCCGGTTCAAACAACTTTGTTTACCTTGGCAATCTGTTGCCCTACCATTCATTAAAGGACTTACATACGGTATATACATAGATTGTCGACACAAATATAGCACTTCAATGGTTCATCAAGTGGAAGCATTTCAAGCTTTGACTCCTTCATAGCTTCTAGCATGTTCATGGTGGATTACTACAACTATGGGACTAGTGGGCCAATGCAATGATTGGGTGTAGCCATTTTTTGTGAAGTTCAGGGAACATATTGCATTGTATGGGTGTCTAAGATCAAAACGTTACATGATTGGCACCTTAAATAACTACTTCAAATACTGTAACGCCTATGAGGCATGCATATTGGATTGTATCGGATATCTAAAATGTTCTTAAAAGACCAAATATTGTTCTACACACACACACACATACACACACACATGGAAGCAATTGTTCATTTTAAAGTGCACTCTTTGAGCTTCTCACAAACCAAAGGAGGCAACCAATTGAGAACCTTTCCTATGGTTTATGGGACTTCCAATACTGTACTGCAATTATATGCATACATATAAGGGCACGCTCAATAACTTAATCTAACGTGGCCTTTTTGAAAAAATGCACTCCATACTCATGGAGCTATGGCATGGTGATCTTAAAACTTTTATATTTGGTCATATTTGTTAGGAAAAGTTGACACATGCAATTCATTAGTTTTCATTTTATATTGTTTCCTTTTGAAGTCACTACCTCACAATGAAGCCCATAAGCATGCCAAAGGTGGTTCCATTTCTTAATCCACAGTATCAAATCCATTAGTGAGTCATTTATCCTTTTGCTTTTGTCATCCAGTTTGCACTTCTTTAGGGGGTAGCATCCATTCCTATTGTGTACATTTGGAGGCGGCATGACATTATGAAGGATGGTAGTGCTGTAGATCATTTGGACTTCACCTTGAATGGGCAAAGGGTATACTAAGTGGTCCAAAAATTTCATGCACAACATCAATTTCATCCCGCCTACAACATTCTTGATGGTTCAAAAAATTCTTGACTATTGTTAATACTTAAATTAAGCATGAAGGTTTTCTATTCTCTCAATAATTATCTCAACACATAGTTCAAGGCTTAAGACCCTATGTCCATACATCTCGGTACATGGTCTCTTCTATCCTCATCGTGAAGGTCCATGTTGTTTGAATCAACCGCATGGTTGATTGAAACTTCTTCTGTCCTCACATGAGCTTCAAATTGATAAGTTGGCCCACCTAGATGGATTTAAAACCAAGGTAGAGGTGCACGCATCTCAAATCAACCATGCGGTTCATTTGAGAAGACTATTGCTACAACAAGCTTTGTAGAGAACTTCGTGTGTCGCAAATCAATCATTTTTGCATAGAGATGCATGTGTCTCAAATCGCTCACATCTTAGGGCATGATCTCTTCTATCATCATGAGCATCAAATCAAACATGTGGTCCATTGGATGATTTGACAAGACTACTAAAAAAAGCTTTTTCATAGAAGTTCATGTAACTTCAATTGACCATCTCTGGAAAGAGATGCATGTGTCTCAAATCCACCACTATGTCAATTGGTGCACACATCTTTTTGCATGATCTCCTCTATCATCTTGGGCATCAAATAAACTTAGTGTCTTATTTCAAAGAGAGAGATAGGAACCATGGATGCTTTGAACAATGCATACATAGGAAGCAAGCGTCCCTTCCTTGATAATCATTAGCTATGAAAAAATTAGTTTAGGGATAATCTCTATCACGTGGTTTATTTTAGATAAATGTTGCAAAAAGGTAATATACAACTTCAAGAGACCCTATGTGCAAACATCCTCGTGGATGATTTCTTCTATTTGTGTAAGCATCAAATCAGCCACATGGTTGATTTGAAAGAGAGAGACAAAGATCATGGATTCCTTGTATATAAATGAAATTTGTAATATGAATTCGTATATAAAAATGATTGAGGTTATTTGATGTATACATTGAGTTATTGAGTAAGAATCAATTGAGAATTTATTTATCTACATGAAACAAAAATATATGGGACTTAGAATGTCACTGTATGGTCTTTTTTGTTCAGCTATAATGAAATATGTGAGTGAGCTTTTGATATTTCTTTTCACATTTCTTGTTAAAATATAGCTAAGAGCACATGATGTGACAAACTTATAGGAGAAAGACCAAACACTTTGCAAATATGGATACAATCATTGGAAATTTCATTAGAGAGACATTCAAATTCAATGAAAACCTATACTCTAAAAAGTTGAGTTGACATTGTAAGGGCTAGGAAGAGGATTGTTTGCACACTCCTTATTTCCATAGAAAACAAATATTTTCCCTTATAGTGGCACAAATATAGATATGATGAATGGATGAAACTAACAGTATGAAATCAAATACAAAGAAGTATGCATTGTGTGACAATAGAAATGTGAAACCAGAGGTAGACCTGAGGTGATTGTAGGTATGCAAAACGTGAGGTGATTGTAGGCTTGTAGGTATTGAAATAATTCACAAAGTCATTGATTTTTAAGAAAAGGAATTTCTTTTGAGAAATTTTAGTATTGCATGAGATAAAGGCATTCCAACAGAACTCATCATGGTAATACTTTTAAAATTTATCCCATGCTACATAGAAACTTCAAATAGTAAACTTACTGTTGCAGTTTGTTCTAATAAACATTTCCCAATTACTTTCGTAGTCCCACATTAGTTTGTGAGGTGCAATACACAAACCTCATCCTTTTTCTTTGAATGCATTGCCCAGAAGCAAGAACCATCACGCTCATGACTCGTCATGTTTTGACTCTAGAATACTATCTTTGGATACTTGTAAAACCTGTGTGCATACATGGTCACTTGAAGATGGATGCATTATTGCAATTGTCATCCCAAATTGACCATGTGGTAGGCTAATATGTTATGAATATCAAGGACTAAAAGCCTTACTGATATGTACCATGGCTTTTACTAATGTATACCATGTTCAAATTTATCTCACTCTTTCAAAAAAACCACATGTTTGATTTGAAGCTCAAGAGGTTAAAAGAATTTATGTATTCAAAAGTCTCTCTTGAAGACGCATAGCAATCATGTCACAGTTTGAACCAATGCACCTACACCATAGGTTTTCCATACCTACAATCACCTAGGTCCGCCTTTGGTTCCACAATGTTATCATCACACAATGCATACTTCTTTGTATTTGATTTCATACTATTAGTTTAATCCATGCAGGATTGGGGTGTAGCCATTTTTTGTGAAGTTTAGGGAACATATTGCATTATATGGGTAGCCTTATTGATTTGAAACTTATACATTTGTTGATGGAATTTGTCAACCTCAACATCTAAGATTAAAACGTTACACGATTGGCACCTTAAAAAACTATTTCAAATATTGTAATGCCTATGAGGCATGCATCTTGGATTGTACTAGATATCTCAAATATGTTTAAAAAACCAAATATTGTTCTACACACACATATACACTACAAGGCATGGGCCCTTTTCTGATGAAAATACCGATGCTTTTTACATCAAAATTTGGTTTTTACGAGCGCAAACGTCGTTATTAAAGTCGTTAAAAGCGTTGAATAAAACAATTTAAAAAGTGAGATTACAAGTAGGAGTAGACTTATACCGTGCAAGCAGCCACCTCAGCCCAATCGATCGTCGCTCCCATTGCCTCTTGCTCAATAAACCACGGCTTTGTTCCTTTGTGAAATGCGCGTTGCGTCTCTACATCTGTAGGAAGACGACCCATCGTAGCTTGCTGTGGATCCAATTTACAAGAGTTAGAGTTAGATAAAGTGCATGTAATATGTAGTAAAACAAATAGAACAATACATTAAATGAGAAGAAGTAGACTTACCACGGTTGCCTCAAACGCCAACCATCCGCCTGCACTAAAGTGCGAAGTACCTATGATGTCCAGCCATCTCTTCGCAGCCCTCCTCTGGTACTCGAACATTTCGGGATGGTCCCTATTCTGCTTCTGGAAGAACTTCCAATCAGCTTTGTCTGCCTAGCTGGGTTTAGCCATCCCCTTTGCGATGGAAGTACGCAAGGTTGATCTACGATGCTTCAAGACCAAACCCATGCACTCTCGCATATAATTCTCATTAAACTCCAAATTTGGCAGGTTAGGGTATTTTTGTTTTAATTCATCGATGACCGCCTGCTTCTTTTGGTCATCTTAATACCACCAATCAGTAGCAATGCCACTCTTGAAGTGATGGCTCATCAACCACCTCATGGTGGCCATCACTGTTTTGCCCTTTCTATCTTCTATTATCTCTCCGACAGCCGTGATTTGATAGGAGAGATCCTCGACTGAGTAAGGAGGACTGATGGTAGCAGAGTCAGAAGGAGTGGAAGTTGTGTGAGTGCTTCCAGAGCGAGGAGTAGTAGTGGGAGTAGGAGAGGGCAAGGGACCTGACTGATACTGTGTCTCCAAACCAAGTGGAGACCTATAGGGATGTGAGTGTGCTAACTCGTCTACATCTCCCGAGTCAGCACAACATAAGCAGCCCCTCCTACTCTTCCTTCCCTTATGAGAGGCACGTGCAGGTGATGGCCCCTCGGTCAAAGGGGCACAAGGGGATAGCTGGGGAGTAGGTCCATCCATCTGTGTACGGGAGGGAATTGCTGAGGTCCTCTGAGATAGCAGAGAGAAGAATCTCACTGCCTCATCATCGATCATCTGTGCTACAAACTTGTCGAGACTCCCGACAAAGCCATGCACAGCTAGCAAAGGAGTTTCTCAAGGGGTATTCACAGTGCTACGTCCGAGAGGAGTCAGTCCAGGGGTAGTCGCAGTGCTAGGTTCGAGAGGAGTTGGACCAGGGGTAGTCCCCTCAGGTGTCGCCTGACAGGAATCAAAGTCCTCTGGAGCATATAGATCGTGATGTCTCCTCCTGCAAGGTTGTATGTACTTGTCAGACGTGCGACATGATCCCATGTCTAACAGACACAAACATGAAAACAAAAAACAAAAGCAAACATAAGCAGAGGCATAGACATAGGCATAGGGAAAGAAAAAGAGGAAGAAGAGGGAAAGGAAAAGAGATTGGAAGAGGGGAAAGAGAGAAGAAGAGGGAAAGGAAAGAGGAAGAAGAGGAAAAGAGGAAGAAGAGGGAAAGGAAAAGAGATTGGAAGAGGGGAAAGAGAGAAGAAGAGGAAAAGAGGAAGAAGAGGAAAAAGAAGAGGGAAAGAAGAGGAAGAAGAGGGAAAAGAGGAGGAAGAGGAAAAGAGGAAGAAGAGGGAAAGGAAAAGAGATTGGAAGAGGGGAGAGAGAAGAAGAGGGAAAGGAAAGAGGGAACGAAGAGAGAAGAAGAGGGAAAGAGAGAAAAAGAGACATATGCTCATGCATAAGCATAAGCATGAGCATATGTCTCCTTCTCTTATGCTTATGCTCATGCATATGTCTCCTCTTATGCATAAGTAGAAGCATAAGAGCATAAGAGCATGAGCATAAAAGAGGGGAAAGAGGGAAGAAGAGGGAAAGGAAAAGAGGGAGGAAAAGAGGAAGACGAGGGAAAGAAAAAGAGATTGGAAGAGGGGAAAGAGAGAAGAAGAGGGAAAGGAAAGAGGAAAAGAAGAGAGAAGAAGAGGAAAAGGAAAGAGGGAAAGAAGAGAGAAGAGGGAAAGAAGAGGAAGAAGAGGGAAAAGAGAAAGAAGAGGAGAAGAGGAAGAAGAGGGAAAGGAAAAGAGATTGGAGGAGGGGAAAGAGAGAAGAAGAGGGAAAGGAAAGAGGGAAAGAAGAGAGAAGAGGGAAAGAAGAGGGAAAGAAGAGGAAGAAGAGGGAAAAGAGAAAGAAGAGGAGAAGAGGAAGAAGAGGGAAAGGAAAAGAGATTGGAGGAGGGGAAAGAGAGAAGAAGAGGGAAAGGAAAGAGGGAAAGAAGAGAGAAGAAGAGGGAAAGAAGAGGAAGAAGAGAGAGAAGAGAAAGAAGAGGAAAAGAGGAAGAAGAGGGAAAGAGGAGGAGAAAGAGGAGAAGAGGAGGGAAAAGAGGAGGGAAAAGAGGAGAAGAGGAGGAAAAGAGGAAGGAAAAGAGGAGGGAAAAGAGGAGAAGAGAGAAGAAGAGGGAAAGGAAAGAGAGATTGGAAAAGGGGAAACAAGGAAACAAAGAGAGAAGAAGAGGGAAAGGAAAGAGGGAAAAAGAGACATATGCTTATGCTTATGCATGAGCATATGTCTCCTTCTCTTATGCTCATGCATAAGCAATAAGCATGAGCATATGTCTCCTTCTCTTATGCTCATGCATAAGCATAAGCATGAGCATATGTCTTATTCTCTTATACTTATGCTTATGCTTATGCATGAGCATAAGAGCATGAGCATGAAAGAGGGAAAAGAGGGGGGGAAAGAGGAGAAGAGAGAAGAAGTGGGAAAGGAAAGAGAGATTGGAAAAGGGGAAAGAGGGAAAGAAAGAGAGAAGAAGAGGGAAAGGAAAGGGGCAAAAAGAGACATATGCTCATGCTTATGCACGAGCATATGTCTCCTTCTCTTATGCTCATGCTTATGCTTATGCATGAGCATAAGAGCAGGAGCATGAAAGAGGGAAAAGAGGGGTGGAAAGAGGAGAAGAGAGAAGAAGAGGGAAAAGAAAGAGAGATTGGAAAAGGGGAAAGAGAGAAAGAAAGAGAGAAGAAGAGGGAAAGGAAAGAGGGAAAAAGAGGGGGAAAGAGATTGAAAGATTGAAGGAGAAGGAGAAGGAAAGGAGGGAAAGAAGAGGAGAGAAGAGAGAAAGAATCGGGAAGAAAGGGTTCCTACGCCCATCACTGTAGCTAGCGCTTAAGGTGCTAGTTGCAGGCCAATGCAAATAACAAAAATAACAATGGAAAAAAGAGGAAGCACTTACCTAGAATAGTATGTCTCACTCGGTGTTTTGTGGACTGGCCCTAAAAAGAGAGGAAACAAACCATTTTTCAAATAAGATGTTAGAGGAAGTCCTGCTCGGTGTTTTGTGGACTGGCCCTACAAAGAGAGGAAACATACCATTTTTCAAATAAGATGTTAGAGGAAGGAGGAGATTACAAAAGCAACTTCTCAAAGAGATTGGATTGAGGAGACACGGAGAAAGAGAAGGAAAAAAAGACTAGAAGAGGTGAGTCTTCTTTCTTTCTTGAAATCTTGTTTTTTGTTTCAATCCTTTGAAATCAAGCATGAAAACTAGTACACAGCTTTAGCAATACAAGGAGAAGCACTCACAAAATGAAATCTCACAAAAAACCTACCTACATTGTTCAAAGAGACTCACCTTCTTGAAAAACTTCCTTTCAAGAAACCAAAGAGGGAGAAGGGTGG
Source organism: Dipteris shenzhenensis (assembly GCF_047967505.1). Classification (NCBI taxonomy): domain Eukaryota; kingdom Viridiplantae; phylum Streptophyta; class Polypodiopsida; order Gleicheniales; family Dipteridaceae; genus Dipteris; species Dipteris shenzhenensis. The sequence continues at coordinate 14,538,851 of NC_141614.1, read as the reverse complement.
AGAGGGAGCACAAGTGTTAGGAGAGGGGTGAGTAGTAGTAAGGAGTGGAGAATAGAGTGGGAGATCGTTAGAAATAGGTGGGAGGAGAGACTACTTTGCTTACAATAGAGATTAGAGAGTGCTAAAGAAAGTACCACGTGTCGCATCGAGTTTCGACTTTTAACCCACAGCATCGCTAGATAACGATGCTGGTCAGTCGCTATATAGCGACGCTTTTAATTAAAAGCGTCGCTATATAGCGATGAAACAGAGCAAATCGTCGCTATATAGCAATGGAACAGGTCAAAACATCATTATATAGCGACGTTTCAGGACACTACTGCCGAGATAGCCTACCACTGCCACCATCATAGAGGAGATATCATGGAGGCACTTCTATGATGATGGATTGATTACTGAGGAGCAATATATCCGGGCTACTGGAGCAGCCCCCTAGGTATTTAAAGTAACTAAATAATGTCAATATTGTAAGTAAAGATTTGATTTTTCATACATTGATACATGTTTTCGCTCGTTTACAGGGCCCTGCGACTGCTGATCAGGAGGAAGAAGATGAGGAAGAAGGGAGCAAAGAAGGGGGCAAAGAAGAGAGCAAAGAAGGGAGCAAAGAAGGATGCGAGGATGCGGAGAACTTAGATTAGTCGTAGAAGTAGTGCTAGCTACTCTTTTTTGTACTTGAAGCCACTGGCTTGGCTTCGTGTCTCTCTTGTATATACACTCCTCTTATTTTTTGTACTTGAAGCCATAGGACGTGGCTTGGCTTCGTGCTATACGTATGTACAAGCGCTTTTTGAGCTATGAATTAATATACACCTTTTATTTTTTTGGCTTTCAATTTCCTTGTGCAACGTTCTATCAATGAATGCTTTGTGAACTAAACGTTTTGGAGCTGTAATATTTTATTCGGAATTGTAATCATCGGCTATAGACGTGCTTGCAATCGTGCTAATTAAAATGCGGTTGGCTGTAAGAATTCAATTGCACAATGTGGAAATGGGATTCTCGTAACTACATAGCATACACAACATATACAACATTCTGTTCAACCACACAAAATTCTACTTTTATTAACAAAAAAGATTCTGTAGAGCATCTACAAGCGTGTCTATAAACATGTCTATGTACGCGTCTCTATTTTTTTTTAAATTTTTAGTCGAGCGTCTATTTGCACGTCTATAGGTGCGTCTGTTTATTATATAGACGCATCTATAGATGCGGGTTTGTAGACGTGTAAATAGATACGCCTGTAAGTTTTTTTTAAGTTAAAGAAACGCGTCTATGTGCGCGTCTATGGGTGCTTTGTCTTATTGTGATGTTAGAGTCTTCGTCCTCTGGAAAAATAGCTACGTGACTAATCCATTAAACAAATAAAACAGCCAACTTTCAAAACATAACAAATCAAACATCAACCATATATAGCATTGGCTGTGAATTAATTACCTTGAGAGACGACCATAGTTCTCCGACGAATTGATGTGATCACCTCTAGCATGAATATAACTAAGAAAGTCCTTAGCATACAATCACGCTATAGAAGCCTACGTTGACGTGTTTAATCCAAAGTGTCTTTGGAAACGTGTCTTCCACAAATCTCTTATGAAGCAACAACACATATACGACCTTGCTTTTTGTTGGTAGGGCTTCATATACGACCTTGCTTTTTGTTGGTAGGGCTTACTTCATGCACACGTGGCTCAATAAAATAGGACATGGAAAGAACGGCTCTCGAAAAGCACATAGCCGGAAGCCTAAATGCATAATATCGTTTGGAAAAGCACGTTTGGAGAGAAAGCAAAGTGCAAAGCACGCTTGGAGAGAAAGCAAAGTTACACATTGCCTCATTCAGCCGACCGACGTCTAGTCTCGCATTTCATCTGCACTGCTTCCTTCTCCATCGCGCCATTTCCTCTCATACTTTTTCGATTGATCGAACTTGCAGTATGGCCGCAGTCATGCAACCACAACCACCTCCATCGCTCCCTCATGATCATGATAGCGTTCGTCTCCTGGTCCGACTCAAGCTTCCTCCTGTACTCCTCCATGCAGGCGAATTTATAGCCTCAAAGGTACCCGTGCCGCAACCATCGAGCATGATTGTGAAGTTGAAGTTGCCCGTGGCCATCACTAAGGGGGATTCAGAATCAGCAAAGCCTATTACGTCCAACCAAGCTGCTCACGTATTGTCCACCGAGCGGAGAAAGTCAAGAAAGTTGCTGCCTCCTCAAAGGCCGGAGCACAAAGGTAGGGCCACACTGTTGCTTGACATGGACGAGACCCTCATTCATTCTGTGCGTATCCAATCCGTGAACGCTAATCGTAGCAGGAGATGTCAGGCAGATTTTCGGGTTGATAGCACACACAGTGTGCGGGAAGTTTTCAAGAGGCCCGGCGTAGAGGAGTTCTTGGCAGCCATGGCAGCACTGTATGAAGTGGTGGTATTCACCTCTGCCACCAAGTCATACGCTGATCCGATCCTTGACCGGTTGGATCAAACAGGCCGCATGATAGCACATCGCCTTTACAAGGACGCTTGTGAGAAACAATACGTCGATCACCACAAGAAGTCGCGGAGGGTGAAGGACCTTAGGAATCTGGGCAGAGATCTGAAGAGAGTGGTCATTGTAGACGACCGTCCCACGCTGTATTCTCGCAATCCAGAGAACGGAATCTGCGTAGCTCCATTTCTTGGTGATCCTGCTGATCAGGAGTTACAGCATCTCACACCGTTACTCAGAGACATCTCTCATAGTGCAGACATCACCCGAGCTATTAAACCACTACGCCTCATAAGTCCTCATTAACACGTTGGCTTCTATAACTTTCAGAAGCAGGTTTCTCCAAAGCCCACTCTCAAAGGAGCAGTTGTGTAGCTGTGTGTGTCGCTCCTTAAGGACACTCGATGTGTCCTATGATGTGTGTCTACCCCCTGAAGGATTGGGATGTGTTCAGTGAGACCGCTATTGTGGGGATAGGGTAGGCTCACGATCGAGGCTTTCTTAGCTCCATGCAATGAAATGTAAAAGGTTTGATTCAGTTCGAATGATAGATTTTGGCCCTATTGTGAAGGGTACAAAACCTTTTAAAACAAGATACATATTGGCCGTATTGTGATTCTCTTCTCAATGAAAGGCATGTCAATTGCACTCAACAACAAATGATTATAAGAATGTTGTGGATTTCCATATCATGCTCCCAGAGTGATGAGGCACAAGCATATCCAAGACATTGATGATCAGGGGGAATTCCTTGAAATAAAAGTAAGAACAATAGTGCTAACTTAATTTTTGAAGGTAATGTCATATAAACCAACATGAAAATGGACTTGAATCATTGTTGTTTGTATCCTACAAGACATCATTTTGCAACTTTTTATCAAATATTAGACTTCATAGTTTAAGATTTGTTCAACAATTGTTGCACTGGGGCAAATGTAACTTCACCTAATAGGTAGGAAAACTTGATACATTTAATACTTTGAGCTTTTGAAGTATTCAAGATATCCCTTTTACTAACAGAAGCATCATAACGCATTGTTTGCAGCTTACATGTTTAAGATTGTTGTAAGATCCTTCTTTGCATGCATTTGATTATATACATAATGAATGAACCGTCCGCTCCTTTATTACCTCCATGGCTCCAGGGTTTATTCACACTATGTGGTACTTATCGCGTGAAGGAAGTAATCGAGGAAGTTACATTTTCAACCCCAAATCACTACAAGGCATAGGCCATTTTCCGACGAAAATACCGATGCTTTTTACATTAAAGAAGCAGTTGTGTAGCTGTGTGTGTCGCTCCTTAAGGACACTCGATGTGTCCTATGATGTGCATCTACCCCCTGAAGGATTGGGATGTGTTCAGTGAGACCGCTATTGTGGCGATAGGGTAGGCTCACGATCGAGGCTTTCTTAGCTCCATGCAATGAAATGTAAAAGGTTTGATTCAGTTCGAATGATAGATTTTGGCCTTATTGTAAAGGGTACAAAACCTTTTAAAACAAGATACATATTGGCCGTATTGTGATTCTCTTCTCAATGAAAGGCATGTCAATTGCACTCAACAACAAATGATTATAAGAATGTTGTGGATTTCCATATCATGCTCCTAGAGTGATGAGGCACAAGCATATCCAAGACATTGATGATCAGGGGGAATTCCTTGAAATAAAAGTAAGAACAATAGTGCTAACTTAATTTTTGAAGGTAATGTCATATAAACCAACATGAAAATGGACTTGAATCATTGTTGTTTGTATCCTACAAGACATCATTTTGCAACTTTTTATCAAATATTAGACTTCATAGTTTAAGATTTGTTCAACAATTGTTGCACTGGGGCAAATGTAACTTCACCTAATAGGTAGGAAAACTTGATACATTTAATACTTTGAGCTTTTGAAGTATTCAAGATATCCCTTTTACTAACAGAAGCATCATAACGCATTGTTTGCAGCTTACATGTTTAAGATTGTTGTAAGATCCTTCTTTGCATGCATTTGATTATATACATAATGAATGAACTGTCCGCTCCTTTATTACCTCCATGGCTCCAGGGTTTATTCACACTATGTGGTACTTATCGCGTGAAGGAAGTAATCGAGGAAGTTACATTTTCAACCCCAAATCACTACAAGGCATAGGCCATTTTTCGACGAAAATACCGACGCTTTTTACATTAAAATTTTTTTTTCACGGGCGCAAACGTCGCTATAAAAGTCACTAAAAGCGTCGGAAAAGGACCGTCGCTATAAAGCATTGCTATATAGCGATGCTGGAATCGTCGCTATTAGCGTCGCTATATAGCGACGTTTAGTGTCACTATATAGCGACGATCAAACGACGCTATATAGCGACACTGTTAATCGTCGCTATATAGCGACACTGGTAAACGTCACTATATAGCGATGATTAACAGAAGTTTAAAAAAAGGGTTAATGGGGCTAAATAGGGCTTCCTTTTGGCCCTGTTTAGCCCTACTAATCCTTTTTTTTTTTTGTAATTACAAAAGAAAGTTTTTTATAACAAAATTTCCCTTGCTTGCAGGGTGATACAAAATTGTTCTTGTGAAATGATGAGTAACAAATGCATATACATGTCAAACATATACAACAGTGTTTGTAACAAAATTACCCTTTCCAAAGGGCGATACAAAATTGCTCAAACGAGCGGATATATAAAATGCTACTACCACTACTACTCATCCAAATCCGAATCATCTTCGTCTTGTTGGCCTATTCCTTGGTCCTCGACACCTGCGTCTTCTCCCTCGTCGTCGCCACTTGCGTCTAATCCTTGGCCCTGTTGATCGCTCGCCTTCAATGATGGGACGCTTGAGCTTTGGCCCTAAGAGTGAACCATATAAATCGAAAATTAGATTGGAACTTATATTAAAAAGTGAGATTACAAGTAGGAGTAAACTTATACCGTGCGAGCAGCCACCTCAGACCAATCGAACGTCGCTCCCATTGCCTCTTGCTCAATGAACCACGGCTTTGTTCCTATCCGAAATGTGCATCGTGTCTCTGCATCTGTAGAAAGATGGCCCATCGCAGCTTGCTGTGGATCCAATTTACGAGAGTTAGAGTTAGCTAAAGTGCATGTAATATGTAAGTAAAACAAATAGAACAATACATTAAATGAGAAGAAGTAGACTTACCATGATTGCCTCGAACACACACCGTCTGCCTACACCAAAGTGCGAAGTACCTACGACGTCCAGCCGTCTCTTCGCAGCCCTCCTCTGACCCTCGAACATTTCGGGATGGTCCCTATTTTGCTTCTTGAAGTACTTTCAATCAGCTTTGTCTGCCCAGCTGGGTTTAGCCAACCCCTTTGTGATGGAAGTATGCAAGGTTGATCTACGATGCTTCAGGACCAAACCCATGCACTCTCGCATATAATTGTCATTAAACTCCACATTTGGCGGATTAGGGTATCTTCGTTTTAACTCATCGATCACCGCCTGCTTCTTTTGGCCATCTTGATATCGCCAATCGGTATTTATGCCGCTCTTGAAGTGATGACTCATCAACCTCCTCATGGTGGCCATCACTTCTTTGCCCTTTTTATCTTCTATTATCTCTCCGGCAGATGTGATTTGATAGAAGAGATCCCCTGATGAGTAAGGGGGACTGACGGTAGCAGAGTCTGAAGGAGTGGAACGTGTGCGAGCGCTTCCGGAGCGAGGAGCGAGGAGTAGCAGTGGGACTAGGAGAGGGAAAGGGACCTGACTGATACTATGTCTCCAGACCAAGTGGAGACATAAAGGAGCGTGAGTGTGTTGACTCGTCTACATCTCCTGAGTCAACACAACATGAGCCGCCCGTCCTACTCTTCCTTCCCTTGCGAGAGGCATGTGCACGTGATGATCCCGTGGTCGAAGGGGTGCGAGGGGATGGCTTGGGAGTACGTCCACCCATCGGTGTAGGGGAAGGAATTGCTGAGGTCCTCTGAGAGAGCAAAGAGAAGAATCTCGCTGCCTCCTCATCGCTCATCTGCGCTACAAACTCATCGGGACTCCCGACAAAGCCATGCGTGGCTAGCAAAGGAGTTTCCCGAGGGGTAGTCGCAGTGCTACGTGGAAGAGGAGTCGGACCAGGGGTAGTTGTAGTGCTAGGTCCGAGAGGAGTCGGGACCAGGGGTAGTCCTCGGGGTAGTCGCCTGAGAGGAATCAAAATCCTCTGGAGCATATAGATCATGAGCTCTTCTCCTACGAGGCTGTCTGTACTCGTCGAATGAGCGACGTGATCCCATGTCTAACATAGACACAAACACGAAAACAGAAAACAAAAAAACAAACATAAGCATAGGCATAGGCATAGGCAAGAAGAAAGAAGAGGGAAAGGAAAGAGGGAAAGAAGATGGAAAGGAAAGAAGAGGGAAAGGAAAGAGAAGAGGAAGAAAAGAATAAGAGTTAGAGAGAATAAGCTCATGCTTATGCTTATGCGAAAATAGAGAATGAGAGAAGGGGGAAATAGAGAAGGGGAAAGAGATGAGGGGGAATGAGCTTATGCGGAAATAGAGAATGAGCTTATGCGGAAATAGAATGAGAGAAGCATAAGCTCATGCTTATGTTTCTCTCATTCTCTATTTCCGCATAAGCTCATGCATAAGCATAAGCTTATGCGAAAATAGAGAATGAGCTTATGCAGAAATAGAGAATGAGAGAAGCTTCTCTCGTTCTCTATTTCTGCATAAGCTCATGCATAAGAGAAAGCTTGTGCGGAAATAGAGAAATAAAGAAGGGGGAAAGCTTATGCGAATGAGAGAAGGGGGAATGAGAGAAGCATAAGCATAAGCATAAGCATGAGCTTCTCTCATTCTCTATTATGCTTCTCTCCTTCTCTATTTCTGCATAAGCATAAGCATGAGCTTCTCTCATTCTCTATTATGCTTCTCTCCTTCTCTATTTCCGCATAAGCATAAGCATGAGCATAAGAGTGGAAAATAAAGAATGAGCTTATGTGGAAATAGAGAAGGAGAGAAGCATAAGCTCTTGCTTATGCTCATGCGGAAGTAGAGAAGGAGCTTATGCGGAAATAGAGAATGAGTTTTCGCATAAGCTTCTCTCATTCTCTATTTCTGCATAAGCTCATGCATAAGCATGAGCTTATGCGGAAACTTAAGCATAAGCTCATGCGCATGCATGAGCTTATGCTCATGCGGAAGTAGAGAAGGAGCTTATGCGGAAATAGAGAATGAGTTTCCGCTAAGCTTCTCTCATTCTCTATTTCCGCATAAGCTCATGCATAAGCATAAGCTTATGCAGAAACTTAAGAATAAGCTCATGCTCATGCATGAGCATAAGTATGAGCTTATGCTCATGCGGAAATAGAGAAGGAGCTTATGCGAAAATAGAGAATGAGTTTCTGCATAAGCTTCTCTCATTCTCTATTTCCGCATAAGCTCCTTCTCTACTTCCGCATGAGCTTATGCTCATGCTTATGCGGAAACTCATTCTCTATTTCTGCATAAGCATAAGCTCATGCTCATGCGGAAGTAGAGAAGGAGCTCATGTGGAAATAGAGAATGAGTTTCCGCATAAGCTTCTCTCATTCTCTATTTCCGCATAAGCTCATGCTTACATAAGCATGAGCTTATGCTCATGCGGAAGTAGAGAAGGAGCTTATGCGGAAATAGAGAATGAGTTTCCGCATAAGCTTCTCTCATTCTCTATTTCCACATAAGCTCATGCGGAAACTTAAGCATAACCTCATGCGCATGCATGAGCATAAGCATGAGCTTATGCTTATGCTCATGCGGAAGTAGAGAAGGAGCTTATGCGGAAATAGATAAGCATGAGCTTATGCAGAAACTTAAGCATAACCTCATGCGCATGCATGAGCATAAGCATGAGCTTATGCTTATGCTCATGCGGAAGTAGAGAAGAAGCTTATGCGGAAATAGAGAATGAGTTTCCGCATAAGCTTCTCTCATTCTCTATTTCCGCATAAGCTCATGCATAAGCATAAGCTTATGCGGAAACTTAAGCATAAGCTCATGCTCATGCATGAGCATAAGCATGAGCTTATGCTCCGCAGCTTATGCTCATGCGGAAATAGAGAAGGAGCTTATGCAGAAATAGAGAATGAGTTTCCGCATAAGCTTCTCTCATTCTCTATTTCCACATAAGCTTATGCGAAAACTTAAGCATAAGCTCATGTGCATGCATGAGCATAAGCATGAGCTTATGCTTATGCTTATGCTTATGCTCATGCGGAAGTAGAGAAGGAGCTTATGCGGAAATAGAGAATGAGTTTCCGCATAAGCTTCTCTCATTCTCTATTTCCGCATAAGCTCATGCATAAGCATAAGCTTATGCGGAAACTTAAGCATAAGCTCATGCTCATGCATGAGCATAAGCATGAGCTTATGCTCATGCCGAAATAGAGAAGGAGCTTATGTGGAAATAGAGAATGAGTTTCCGCATAAACTTCTCTCATTCTCTATTTCCGCATAAGCTCCTTCTCTACTTCCGCATGAGCTTATGCTTATGCTTATGCGGAAACTCATTCTCTATTTCCGCATAAGCATAAGCTCATGCTCATGCATGAGCATAAGCATGAGCTCTGTTTCCGCATAAGCTCATGCTTATGCTCATGTGGAAGTAGAGAAGGAGCTTATGCGGAAATAGAGAATGAGTTTTCGCATAAGCTTCTCTCATTCTCTATTTCCGCATAAGCTCATGCATAAGCATGAGCTTATGCGGAAACTTAAGCATAAGCTCATGCGCATGCATGAGCATAAGCATGAGCTTATGCTTATGCTTATGCTTATGCTCATGCGGAAGTAGAGAAGGAGCTTATGCGGAAATAGAGAATGAGTTTCCGCATAAGCTTCTCTCATTCTCTATTTCCGCATAAGCTCATGCATAAGCATAAGCTTATGCAGAAACTTAAGCATAAGCTCATGCTCATGCATGAGCATAAGCATTAGCTTATGCTCATGCAGAAATAGAGAAGGAGCTTATGCGGAAATAGAGAATGAGTTTCCGCATAAGCTTCTCTCATTCTCTATTTCCGCATAAGCTCCTTCTCTACTTCCGCATGAGCTTATGCTTATGTTTATGCAGAAACTCATTCTCTATTTTTGCATAAGCATAAGCTCATGCTCATGCATGAGCATAATCTCATGCTTATGCTCATGCGAAAGTAGAGAAGGAGCTTATGCAGAAATAGATAATGAGTTTCCGCATAACCTTCTCTCATTCTCTATTTCCGCATAAGCTCATGCATAAGCAAGAGCTTATGCAGAAACTTAAGCATAAGCTCATGCGCATGCATGAGCATAAGCATGAGCTTATGCTTATGCTTATGCTTATGCATAAGCATAAGCTCTTGCTTATGCTCATGCGGAAGTAGAGGAGCTTATGCGGAAATAGAGAATGAGTTTCCGCATAAGCTTCTCTCATTCTCTATTTCCCCATAAGCTCATGCATAAGCATGAGCTTATGCAGAAACTTAAGCATAAGCTCATGCGCATGCATGAGCATAAGCATAAGCTCATGCTTATCCTCATGTGGAAGTAGAGAAGGAGCTTATGCGGAAATAGAGAATGAGCTTATGCGGGAAATAGAGTGGGAAATAGAGAATGAGGGAAATAGAGAATGAGCTTATGCGGAAATAGAGAATGAGAGAAGCATAAGCTTCTCTCATTCTCTATTTCCACATAAGCTCATGCTTATGCATAAGCTTATGTTGAAATAGAGAAATAAAGAAGGGGGAAACTTAAGCATAAGCTCATGCTTATGCATGAGCATAAGCATGAGCTTATGCTTATGCTTATGCTTATGCTTAAGCATTAGCATAAGCATAAGCTCATGCTTATGCTCATGCATGAGCATGAGCTTATGCGTATGAGAGAAGGGGAAAATAGAGAAGGGGGAAAGAGAGAAGGGGGAATGAGAGAAGCATAAGCATAAGAGAATAAGAGGGAAAGAAAATAGAGAATAAGAGGGAAAGGAAAGAGAGAAGGAAAAAGAGATGAGGGGGAAATAGAGAAGGGGGAAAGAGAGAATAAGAGAAGAGGGAAAAAAGAGAAGGGGGAAAAAAGAGAATAAGAGAAGGGGGAAGAAGGAAAGAGTGGGAGGGGAAGAGAGGGTTCCTATGCCCATCATTGCAGCTAGCACTTAAGGTGCTAGCTGCAGGCCAATGCAAATAACAAAAATAATAAATGGAAAAAAGAGGAAGCACTTACCTGAAATAGTATGTCCCGCTCAGTGTAGTGGACTGGCCCTACAAAAGAGAGAAAACAATCCATTTTTTCAAATAAGATGTTAGTGGAAGGAGGAGATTACAAAAGCAACTTCTTGAAGGGAGGAGATTGAGGAGACAAGGAGAAAGAGAAGGAAGAGAAATACAGAAAAAAGAGGTGAGTTTTCTTTCTTTCTTGAAATCTCGTTTTTTGTTTCAATCCTTTCAAAACAAGCATGAAAACTAGTTTACAGGTTTAGCAATACAAGAAGAAACTTTCACAAAACTAAAGCTAACAAACAAACAACCTACATTGTAGAAACAAACTCACCTCTTGAAGAACTTTCTTTCAAGAAACCAAAGAGGGAAAAGGATAGAGAGGGAGTACAAGAGATAGGAGAAGGGTGAGGAGTGGAAAATAGAGTGGGAGGTTGCTTGGAATAGGTGGGAGGTCATCGAAAATAGGTGGGAGGAGATTTTAGGTTGCTTACTTGAGAGATTAGGGAATGGAATGAGCAAAACGCCGCGCGTTTCGGCGTTTCGAGTTTTAACCCACAGCGTCGCTATATAGCGATGGAACAGAGGAAAGCGTCGCTATATAGCAATGCTTACTGTCATTTTTTTGATGTGGCATCAAGAGAAGCTCAAACATGCTTTTTTATAATTGTCAATATGTCCTCCTCATGCTTATGTTGTGATTTTATAAGTGTAGATGGAAGGGACGAGTGGAAGCTCGTCCGATGATGCGCCAACGCCCGAGAGCACGAAGTGGCTTACGGAAAGGTTATACTATCATTGCACTCATTGCAAGTGAGAAGTACGACATCAACGTCGTATTATCATGCGCCACTTGCGGATGTATGGGGAGGAACCGGAACTAGTACCCCCCATTGGTGTTGCAAATGTTGATGGCTCATCAGTAAGTCAAAGCTATTTAAGTTCGCAATCTTATTATATACCAGGAAATAGAAAATCTTATATTTACACGAAATCTTAAAACAGGATGAGGAGGGTGATGAGGGTACACATATACCTTCTCACTTTCAGCAAGACTATAGTCTCTCAGATGACGACGAGGGTATGGTCGACATGATGGATTCCATTTTTAGGGGCACTACATCCCACGTACACGTGATGTCAGAGTCTGAGGTCAAAATGCGAGAGTTGCAATCAACACAATTGTACGAGTGTGCTAGGATGTCTAAACTATGTGCTTGTCTCTCAATCTTGAATCTATAAGTACAGGTGGTCGGATACAAGTGTCTCGGCCTTAATGAGGTTAGCCCTTGCATTAATTCGACTCATTATTTGTATATTGTTTGTTTTGAGAATCATCATTTGGATACTGTCTTTGTCATAGGTTGCTCTAGAAGATGTTGCCTGCACCAAATACCATGCCCGCATCAAGAGATGAAGCGAAAAAGATGCTAACAATGGTGGATATGGATTATGATACCATCCATGCTTGCCGTAATGATTGTATTCTCTTTCGTCGTGAGCATGGAGATTTGGCTAGTTGTCCAAAGTGTGGGGAACAACGATATAGAGATGACTTGCAGGGTGAGCGGATACCGGTAAAGGTCTTGAGACACTTTCCCATCATTGCAAGAATACAACACATGTTTCGATGCAAACCCATAGCGGAGTTGATGACATGGCATGCATCTCATCGGTCCACTGATGACACATTGAGGATTCCCGCAGATTGTGCAGCTTGGAAGCACATAGATAATCAGTGGCTGGACTTTGCGAGGGAGCCATGCAACTTACATCTTGGGCTAGCCATGGATGGCGTGAATCCTTTCGGGTTACGCTCGACATCTTGGTTGACATGGCCCATAGTCGTGGTGAATTACAATATCCCACCATGGCTAACAATAAAAAAGGGACACCTCATGCTTGCACTACTTGTGCCAGGAAAGTACAAGGCAAAAAACATGGATGTGTACATGGCACCTTTGAAAGAGGAGTTACAGATATTATGGAGAGGTGTGTAGGTCTTTGATATTTCCAGAGCTCCTAGACATACCAATGATATTTTGGTCAGGGGTATCTTGATGTGGAGCATGCATCACTACCCAAGATATGGAGAGTGCGCAAGTACGTGGTTGTGTCTTTACATGTACAATGAGGGATTATGCTTTTTTTACTCTCTTTTGCATGCATGTCTTGTACTAACACATTCATGCACGCGTGCAGGACTTGTTACAAGTGGGTACCATGCTTGTCCTGTTTGTGGACCAGCTTTGAAATCGCTTGCACGCTACTCCAAACATATGAGGAAAAATGTTTATGAAGGTCATGCTCGATACCTTCCGCTCGACCATCTCACACGTGGAGGTCAGCTTGATCCACCACCATCATATTTGAAGGCAAGTGATTGGATTCAAGCTTGGAGGGCAAATGGAGAGGAACCTCCTCCTGGTATGAAGAGGCTATCGATCTTTCACGAGCTTCCTTATTGGGGTCAGTTACAAATCAACCATCTCTTGGATCCCATGCATATCTTCAAAAATGTGGGGGCTACTATTTGGGCACACTTAGTTGGTTCCAAGGACTCGAGAGGAGTGGGAGAAGACTTGCGTGCTATGAATAGGATGTCTCATTTGTGGCCCCAAGTGCATGCTTCGGGAAAAGTTGTCCTCCCGAAAGCAACGTGGATCCTCTCTACGAGGGAGGAGGCAGCAGTCAAGGCAGACATTGCCTCTTTTCAAACACCGACAGGGTACATGCGTTGCTTGAAAGGAGCATTTTCAAAGGACAATAAGCTTAGTGGGCTCAAGTCCCATGATTGGCACAAGGTCTTACAGGTATTCTAAGTAGAATTAGTGTACCGATAATAGTGATGCATTGGCGTAATTATTATTATGTTATATTGTTGACATGACTTCATTGTTGCTTTGATAGTTCATCCTCCCAATTACAATAAAAGGGTGCTTACAAGAAGATGTTAGAAATGCTATATTCAAGATCTGTGGTATTGTGAGGTATGCTTACTATCAAATCCCATTATGTATTTTCTTCATGGACATGTGAAATAGGTGGATATCTCAAAAAGAGATCTCTATATCAAGCATCGAGAAGGCTAGGGTGGAATCCATCGAAGCCGTATGCTTGCTTGAGAAGCAATTTCCCTCGAGCATTATGACAACTCAAGTCCACTTGCTTGTGCACATAGTTGATGAGGTGGCTATAGCAGGTACCGTTCATAGTCGATGGATGTATTTTCTCGAGCGGTTTATGAAAACTTTAAAGGGGTTTGAAAGACAAAGAGCAAGACTGGAAGCAAGCATGGCAGAGGGATGGCTTGTGCAAGAGTCATTAGTATATATCACAGAGTTTCTTGCATCCACGGATCCTGATATGCCGCAAGCTTGGCACAACAAGGATGATGATCGCATCGTTGGCGAGGTTCCTCAAGGAAAAGGGATTGAAAGAAAGATGAGCGAAGAGCAAATGGAGAAATTCAATAAGTTTTGTATCCTCAATAGCCCTGAGATGCAGAAGTGGATTGAGAGATATGAAGTGGCCAAAGCAGAAAGAATAAATGCAAGGACGAGATTCAGAGTAATGTACAGGCGATCACAACCATATCCATGAGATCTGGCTCTTCTCCCTACTCACATGTCACTTGATTGGCTACAACTGGCTCTACATAAAGCCGAACGTGATGGAGAGACAATAAGCGAGCGCGAGCGAGAGTTATCATCTGGATGTATGGTGCATGTAAGTTTCTTATCTCTTGACGTAATTAAGTAATTATTTGTGGCAATATATGCTATAAAATAGGTGCATCTTCATTGTTTTAATGATGCTCTTTTACAGTACAAAAAGTACAGTGCATTATGGTCATATGGATGACATTTTCACGTGGAATGCATCGATTCAAAGAGAGTCACGTATGATTGTGGAGTCATGGCTAACTTCACACAAGATAGCTGAGCAAGTGCTTCGGATACCAATCTTCTCTCCTCACAGTTGGATTATTGTGGAACCATACGCGACATCTATGAAATTGATTTTAGACGATTTACTATTTTCATTCTTGATGTAAAATGGTTTAGAACTACTTACAACGGTCCCCATGCGATAGTGAGAAAAGATAGTAGCAGTCTCTTTGCAATAGACTCCACCAAACATTGGACCAATGAAAGTGATACTTTTGTTCTTCCCAAGCACTGTGAGCAGGTGCATACTAATGATTTAATTAGTCGAAGCTTTCGTTTTTAAAGTCCATTGATATATATATAATTGACGACATTTGGCACCCATCTTCAATATAGGTGGTTTTTCATCCAGATCGTTCTGATCCAAGATGGTGGTACGTGATCCAAGTTGCACCACGAAGTAAGCAAATTTTTGAAGATCGAGATGTGGATATGGAGATGCCACTACCAATGCCGGATCCAATTTATGAATCTAGCGAAGAAGATGTAGATCACCATATGAGCCAAGAGGAAGATGCGCATAATGACATCGCACGGGAGGAGGATGGAGATCACGATATTGACAAAGAAGACAACAATCATCAAGATCAATCACCACACTTAAGCTTTATTGAAGAAGATGATCAAATACCTTTAGGTGAATGTACGATGCTAGAGTACGATGATGATATAGGAGATCAACTCGGTATAGAGTTGGCGATAGACTTGCTTGGTGCCTTAGACTTGGCTCAAGATGAAACAGTTGATGTAAATGCTCTTATTTGATTTTTCTCATCTCAAATTTGGACATGAATATATGAGCTTTAAAGGCTTGATGTACATGCTCTCATTTTTTTATTCTCTATGAGTTCAAACATGTATGAAAATTTAAAAAATTTTGTCATTGGAAAAAACTAAATTCTAAGGCCTATAAAAAAAAAAAAAACCTCTGTAAAAACGTCGCTATAATATTTTATCTCAGTGTCGCTATATAGCGACTTTTAAAAAGTCGCTATATAGCGACTTTTTCTAAAAAGTCACTATATAGCGACTTCTCGGGGGAGTCACTATGTATAAACCCTCTATATCACGTGCGTTCAAGGCCTATATTTAAAGTCCCTTATTTGTAAAAAATTTCATGAATAAAATGTACCCCTTTTCTATACAAATCTGTAAATTTTTTCCAAAACTATTTTAAATAGTCCCTTATGTATATTTATTTCTGTAAATTTTAGAAATAAAGAAAATCCTTCTATTGAACTCACGTGATAGGGTTACATATGATGAGTGACCCCCCCGAGAGCGACTTTTAGCAATAGTCACTATATAGCGATGATTTACGAAACCCGCTTTTTATACTGACGATTAGCGCTAAGTGGGCACTAAACGTTGATACATGAACGTCGCAATAGGATCCGTGTGTAGTAGTGAATGCCCCTGCGTGAATGCCCCTGCGTTACTAGTTTCTACGTTACATTACATGCCCACATGTACCCCTTTAATTTATAATTTTCACTATTGCTCAAAATTAGAAAGGAGGCATTATTACAGTTGTCTAGTGCGGTGTTCCCATCACTCACCCATAATCACCAATAAGAGATTTAGATGTTGTAGGAACAAGTTGGAATATCATAATAATGTGCCAAGGAGGCCAACTTTATGATTGATTTACAAGTTGTAGTGCACATAGAGCAATACTAATAGAGGTTTTGAATGCTTAGATGTTGCCCATGAATGACAATCACAACAAGACAAAGCACCCGTAGATGCACACACAGATGCGTTTAGTGAACTAAATAAAAAACTTATGGGCACGTCTATTTGCACATCTATTTTTGCGTCTGGAGACCCGCATCTACCAGCGCGTCTATATAACAAATACACGCACTTATAAACACACATTTAGATGCTTAAATAGACGCTTTTATAAATGCGTTTATAGATGCAAAAATAGATGCTTGTCGAACAGACAGACGCGTATATAGGTGCGTTTATAGACGCACTGATAGACGTGCTTTATTATTTTTTTTAAATTTACAGAATGCATTTTAATTACAATTCTAAATAAAACATAACAACTCCAAAACACAATAAAATTGAAAGCTCAAGAAGTGCTTGTATATACATATAGCACGAAGCTAAGCCACGTCATGTGGCTTCAAGTACAAAAAATAAGGAAGCTAAGCCACATGATGTGGCTTCAAGTACAAAAAATAAGAGGAGTGTATATACAAGAGGCACGAAGCCAAGCCAGTGGCTTTAAGTACAAAAAAGAGTAGCTAGCACTACTTCTACGATTAATCTATGTTCTCCAGGTCCTCGTTCCCTTCCACGCTCCCTTCTATGCTCCCTTCTATGCCTCCTTCCTCGTCTTCCTCATCGTCTTGTGCACGAGCCTGTAAACAAGGAACAACATATATCAATGTATGAAAAATCAAATCTTTACTTATAATTTTGGCATTATTTAATTACTTTCAAATACCTCGGGGGCCGCTCCATTAGCTCAGGTATGCTGCTCCTCAGTAATCAACCCGTCATCATAGAAGTGCCTCCATGTATCTCCTCTATGATGGTGATGGTGGTAGGCTATCTCCACAGGAGTAGGGTATCTGCCCATGATCTCAAGCTGCAAGACGACACAATTTGCGGAGGGATTAGTACAAAGAAACAACCTCCTAGTAAACTACATATTAAGCAATATAATTTGAGATCGATACTTACAAATTGGGCCTCCCATGATTCAACACCCCCTGCTCCAAAATGCACGCTTCCATATTCCTCCATCTGGATCCTTCATGCCTCCACGTGCTGCAGACTGGGGTCCTCCCTCGCTGACTTCATTGCTTTCTTTCACTCACGTTGTGAGCGGTGTGGGGTGGGCCCCTTGGTGGTTGACCTCCCTCAAGCCTGGCAAGCTCCGCTAGTGCCTACCTCTTAAGCGAAGATCTTTTATTGCCAAGTATCGTAACAACATTTGACTTGGCCCATTTATCTGTGAACTAGTGATTGGGGGGGTTAGGATACCTAGAGTGAACAGCAGCGAGGGTCTCATCAGCCAACCTCTTTGGCTGGTCTTTACAGTGGATAAAGCAATCTCTATAATTGTTAGCAATTACAAAGTGCATGAAGGCCATGATGTCCTTCCCCCGCGCATCCATCAAGATGCCTCTTGTCTGAGTAATGTCATAGAATATCGTACCATCACCCGGAGGCACGTCTAAATCATCTGAATCATCATCGTCCCCACCGCCACCCCTCCCAAAGCCATGCATCCCCCACCACTCTTCCTGCTACTACGCCTGCTGCTGTGTCGTGTCGAGCTCGTATGCTGGCCACTCATAGCTGGAGACTACACGGGACTACGCTGACCACTCGTAGCTGGAGAACCGAGTCTCGACTGCACAGGAGTACGTCGATGGCTCTATGAGACAAAAGGACCTCCTGACGGCATGGGGGAAGGGGCATAAGACGGCATGGTAGAAGGGGCATAAGACGGCATGGGGGAAGGGGCATAAGAAGGGGCATAAGACAGCTATGCTGACTCCACTGGGGTGATCTCAGCAATTGTGGGGTGGTTTGGAGCCTAAAGTGCTGACTCCTGGGGAGTGTTTAGAGTACCCATCATATACCCGTATAACTCCGCAGGACTAGGAGGGTGCCCTAAAATATTATATAAGTCCTTTCAAATAGAATGCCGGGGATCAGGTGAGCTGGAAGCGCTTCCTGGCCACATGTTGAATTGGAAAAAAGAAAAAAAATCTATTACAGATGAGCTGTGAAGAAAGGGGAAGGGAAGAGAGAATCGGGTTACTGTCAGAGCGTGTCTATAGATGTGTCTGATTAGCGCATCTATTTTCACGTATAACAACGCGTCTATAGATGCGGTTGTCTGTGTCTACAAAAAACCTAGATGCGCCTGTGGATGCGGTTTTAGACACGCTCTGAGACGCGCCTATATACGTGCTCCGACAGACAGACTTTTCTAAAAAGTATAAAAGGACATTGCGCCCGACACACAAACGTGACACTGATACCCATATCATGCATTTTTTGGATAGGAGAAAGTACAAATCCAAAGAGAGTTGGATACGAGAAAGTACAAATCCAAAGAGAGCAAACTTCCAAAAAAGATCAACTGCAAAAAGACTTACCTTGAATAGAGGTATGGAAGGTTCTTCTGCTTTTTCAAAGTTGCAACTTCTCCTCCTTGTTCGCCCTCCTCTCCTTTAAGCTTGGAAGTAAGTGTGGGTGCCTTCCTCTTGAGTGTAAGCTTGGAAGCAAGTGTAGGTGCCCTCCTCTTAAGCGTCGAAACTGTGGATCAACTAATAACGAAACAAGCAAGCCACGCGAAGTATAAGTAGTGTGAAGAAAAGCAAAGCGAGCGCGCTAAAAGCAAGTTTAAAAGCCACGTCTATAGGCACCTCTAATAGCATGTCTATAGGCACGTCTCTATACATATGGTAGACATAGTTTTAGACGTAGTTTTAGACATGGTTTTAAACACAGTTTTAGACGCGCACCACAGAACAAATAGATGCTCTTTTAGACGCGCCACAGAGTTTGAGGGGAAACATTTGAAGAAGAGCAAATTTTTTTGGGTTTTTTATTTGTAGGATGTCTTCATCTTCAATAAGTAGCTCCAGTGAGGATGAATCCCTCCGTATCCACCATCACGAAATGTGCTTGGAGCAAAAAATCAAATGTATGTGTGATCGATGTCGAGGAAACATGTATCGTGCACACAGGATTACACTCAATCACATCTCAAAGTATGGAGAATGGGATGCGGCCATAAACATGGTAAGTGTTAAAGAGTTAAGGTTGATTGAGATACCTATGGGTGTTCATATGTTTGAGTTATGATCCCGTTTTAATTTGATACAGGATGCAGTGCCACACCCGCATATGTTGCCCTATGCTCACCATGAGGAGGCAAAGCGTCGGCGATATGAGGTGGGATCTTCAGGAGGGACTGTTACGGATGCATGGAGTGATGGTGATAGTAGCCCTCCACCATTACCTCATAAAGCCATGGAGGAGGAGGTGTTTGATGATATGGTGTGGGATTTACATGTCCATCAAGGGAGGGATGACAGCATGGAGTAGGATGATCTTTTTACTACAGCATCGACTCCACTGTTTGAGGGGTGCACATTCTCTGTTCTACGTGCCTCCCTTGAGTTACTAAACTTGCAAACCATCTATGGATGGAGCAATGCAAGTTTGAATGCATTACTCAAGTAAGCTTTTGCAAACATGGTGAGTTATGCTAGTGGGTCAATTACTCGAATGCTTTTCTGCATTTATGGTCTTCACGTGCACACTATTGTGTAAAATGCTTCCAAGGGAGAATAAATTACCGACCTCAAGAGATATGGCAAGGCAACATGTGACCTCTCTTGGAGGATTAGATTACAAGTGCATCCAAGCATGTGTCAATGATTGCGTTTTGTTTTGTGGACTACATAAGGATGCAAGAGAGTGTCCTACTTGTGGAGAGGCAAGATATAGAGCAGATCTCAAAACTTTGGACGTGCCTCGTAAGGTTCTGCGACATTTTCCCATAATCCCTCGCATCCAACATATGTTCAAGTGCAAATCTATTGCAAAGCTCATGTCATGGCATTCCTCCCATCGATCAACTGATGGCAAGTGGAGAACTCCCGCGGACTCTCCTGCATGGAAGCATATTGAAGACACATGGCCAAGCTTCAAGGAAGAACCTAGGAGCTTGAGACTTGGATTAGGTATGGATGGTGTGAACCCATTTGGTCTCAAAAGCACCTCTTACAGTGTATGGCCAGTGATATTGGTGAATTATAATCTTCCACCCTCTATGGCTATTAAGAAAGGACATGTTATGCTGTCCCTTCTAATTCCAGGGAAACATAAATTCAAAAACCCTGATGTTTATTTAGAGCCTTTGATTGATGAGCTAGAGATACTTTGGAGAGGTATCGAGGTGCATGATGTGAGCAGGCCTCCCTCGTCACGAGACTTCAACTGCAAAAGCAGTCTTGATGTGGATGATGCATGACTTCCCAGGCTATGGCGAGTGTTCAGGTAAGCATTGCACTTCTAATTATAAAGAGGCAATGGATGTGGCACCCTGACCCAACTTCAACTCTTCATTGCGTCTATTGTTCAGGTCTCACTACATCGGGTCACCATGCATGTCCTGTTTGTGGTCCTTCGCTAGTTGCCTCATGGGCAGACGCATTGAATAAGGTCATCTATGAGAATCACCATTGATTTCTCCCACCTAATCATCCTAGATATGTTGCCCCTTGGAATGAAGTCCTCCCACAATCACTCACCGCGGGAGATTGGATGAGAATTTGGGACGGTTCCACGACTCCTCCACCACTTGGCATGAGTTGGTAGGGTTTCTAACTATTGTGTGCTATATTGGCTGGAAATAAAGATTGCCCGCTAACACTTTATTTTGTTTAGATACTCCATCTTTTATCATTTACCATATTGGTCCCACCTCAAGATCAATCACCTGCTTGATCCCATGCATATCTTCAAGAATGTGGCATCTACCATTTGGGAGCATTTGAATGGGACATGAGATTCCGTAGGCATAAGGGAGGATCTACATACCACAGGGAGGATGCGTGAAGCTTGGCCACAGGAGAGACCAAATGGGCGTGTCTTTTTACCTCGTGCACCGTGGATGTTATCAAAGCTAGAGATGGCGAAAGTGAAGTGTACTATTACTACAATTTGTACTCCCACAGGATGCATGAGGTGTTTGAAGGGAGCCTTTACAAAGAGCAAGAAAAGAGGTGTAGAGCAATTATATGGCTTGAAATCTCGCACAAGATGATCCAAGTAAGTATTTTATGTGCATAATATCTTTTTCCTTCCAAATGTGTGAGTGAATAATTATAAGCAACTAATCAACCACCTTCTCGTGGGTTCAGTTCATACTACCTACTAGCATTTCACGTAGTGCATCGAAGGACGTGAAAGATTGTATTTACAAGATGGGCAAGCTTGTGAGGTACTTTACATGATACAAAATATGATGCGTATCAATGCTCCATGCAAGTTTGAATGCATATTGCTAATATGGTGTACTTTTTTCTAGGTATGTGAGCTCAAAGGAAATAGATCCCACCATGCTTGAGAATGCTCGAGTTATGTCACTAGAGGTGGTTTGTTTAGTGGAGGAGACATTTCCACGTTCTATTCTCACAAGCCAACTACATCTTATAGTGCATTTGGTGGATGAGATTGCTATATGCGATACTATACATGCACGATGGTTGTTCTTCCTTGAGCGCTTTATGAAGACCTTGAAGGGCTTCGTGAGACATTGTACCTGTTCACATTGTTGCATAGTACCTGTTCACATTTGTTGCAGTA
Organism: Dipteris shenzhenensis; assembly: GCF_047967505.1. Taxonomy (NCBI): domain Eukaryota; kingdom Viridiplantae; phylum Streptophyta; class Polypodiopsida; order Gleicheniales; family Dipteridaceae; genus Dipteris; species Dipteris shenzhenensis. The sequence goes on along the minus strand of NC_141614.1, from coordinate 14,516,861 downwards.
GTACTAGTGTGTCCTTCCTACTTTTCCAAAACTTTGTGGAGTCAATAGTTACAAAGCCACTTGCATGGCATTTGATTATTGCATTAGGGCCTCTTTCCACCACTTCCTTAAACCACTTTACATCCAAAACATACACAAAGAAGTGCCGAAAGTCAAGCTTAGTAATATCTTGGATTATGCCACAATAATCATCCATGGCTCCATTGGCTCCCTCAAAGCTAGCAATGACACTGCAATCTTGTGTGTTTCTCTTATCATCAATCCGTTGTGTTCGAAAATGCTTGCCCTCACACCATATAGCATTGAACATAGTGCACTACACCAAGAAAAAATCAATTAAATAAGCAATCTAAATTATTGAAAGCTCCTAACTTATGTATAACATTCTATATATCGACCTTGCTCATGCATCCCCTAGCATACTCCCATTCTTCCATTGTGATATGCATCCCCTCGTCTTTCTCTGCTTTCTCCATTTCATCATGTAGCCGATCCACATGAATATCCTTTAGAAGTGCTCTTAGATACTGAGGGTATGGCACACGAGATCTGTGGTGTGTACAAAAGAGGGCCCTTTCTTCTTGTCTTCTTGCCTTTGCATCCTCGTATCTTGTCACCCATCTTTTCATCACATCACTATTAAGCACGCAAAAGAGGTTGATACTATTATGCAACTCCGTGTCTATTACTTTGTTGCGTCCTTTCCCTTGAGGCACAATAGAGGTCATCCTTAGGTTTTCATCATCTCTCCATAGTCGTGGGAGAGAGCTATCCACATCAACAAGAAACTCAGAAATATATACAAGTGACTCTTGTACCAACCAACCCTCGGCCATGCTACCTTCGGGTCTTGCATTTTGTCTCACGAAGCCCTTCAAGGTCTTCATGAAGCGCTCGAGGAAGGACAACCATTGTGCATGTATAGTACCGCATATAGTAATCTCATCCACCAAATGCACTATAAGATGTAGTTGGCTTGTGAGAATAGAACGTGGAAATGTCTCCCCCACTAAACAAACCACCTCCACTGACATAACTCGAGCATTCTCAAGTGTGGTGGGATCTATTTCCTTTGAGCTCACATACCTAGAAATGAAAAGCACGCTTCACCGCTACCATCTCTAGCTTTGATAACCTCCACGGTGCACGAGGTAAAAAAGCATGCCATTTGGTCTCTCTTGTGGCCAAGCTTCATGCATCCTCCCTGTGGTACGTAGATCCTCCCTTATGCCCACGGAATCTCATGTCCCATTCAAATGCTCCCAAATGGTAGATGCCACGTTCTTGAAGATATGCATGGGATCAAGCAAGTGAATTATCTTGAGGTGGGACCAATATGGTAAACAATAAAAGATGAAGTATCTAAACATATCTAAGGGGCAACATATCTAGGATGATCAAGTGGGAGAAATCGATAGTGATTCTCATAGATGACCTTATTCAATGTGTCTGCCCATAAGGCAACTAGCGAAGGACCACAAATAGGACATGCATGGTAACTCGATGTAGTGAAACTTGAACAATAGATGCAATTAAGAGTTGAAGGTGGGTTCAAGGTGCCACATCGGTTGCCTACTCATAATTAAAAGTGCAATGCTTACTTGAACATTCGCCATAGCCTGGGAAGTCATGCATCATCCACATAAAGACTGCTTTGCAGTTGAAGTCTCATGACAAGGGAGGCCTGCTCACATCATGCACCTCGATACCTCTCCACAGTATCTCTAGCTCATCAATCAAAGGCTCCAAATAAACATCAGGATTTTTGACTTTATGTCTCCCTAGAATTAGAAGGGACAACATAACATGTCCTTTCTTAATAGCCATAGAGGGTGAAAGATTATAATTCACCAATATCACTAGCCATACACTGTAAGAGGTGCTTTTGAGACCAAATAGGTTCACACCATCCATACCTAATCCAAGTCTCAAGCTCCTAGGTTCTTCCTTGAATCTTGGCCATGTGTCTTCAATATGCTTCCATGTAGGAGTGTCTGCGGGAGTTCTCCACTGCCATTGGTTGATCGATGGGAGGAATGCCATGACATGAGCTCTGCAATGGATTTGCACTCAAACATATGTTGGATGCGAGGGATTATGGAAAAATGTTACGGAACCTTATGAGGCACATCCAAAGTTTTGAGATTTGCTCTATATCTTGCCTCTCCACAAGTAGGACACTCTCTTGCATCCTTATGTAGTCCATGAAACAAAATGCAATCATTGACGCATGCATGGATGCGCTTGTAATCTAATCCTCCAAGAGAGGTCACATGTTGCCTTGCCATATCTCTTGAGGTCAGTAATTTACTCTCCCTTGGAAGCATTTTACACAATAGCCTGCACGTGAAGAGGCACGTGAAGACCATAAATGAGAAAAAGCATTCGAGTTATTGACCCACTAGCATAACTCACCATGTTTGCAAAAGCTTACTTGAGTAATGCATTCAAACTTGCATTGCTCCATCCATAGACGGTTTGCAAGTTTAGTAACTTAAGGGAGGCACGTAGAACAAAGAATGTGCACCCCTCAAATAGTGGAGTCGATGCTGCAGTAAAAAGATCATCCTGCTCCATGCTATCATCCCTCCCTTGATGGACATATAAATCCCACACCATATCATCAAACACCTCCTCCTCCATGGCTTCATGAGGTAATGGTAGAGGGCTACTATCACCATCACTCCATGCATCCGTAATGGTCCCTCCTAAAGATCCCACCTCATATCGCCGATGCTTCGCCTCCTCACGGCGAGCATAGGGCAACATATGCGAGTGTGGCACTGCATCCTGTATCAAATTAAAATGGGATCATAACTCAAACATATGAACACCCATAGGTATCTCAATCAACCTTAACTCTTTAACACTTACCATGTTTACGGTCGCATCCCATTCTCCATACTTTGAGATGTGATTGAAAGGATTCCTGCGTGCACGATACATGTTTCCTCGACATCAATCACACATACATTTGATTTTTTGCTCCAACCACATTTCGCGATGGTGGATACGGAGGGATTCATCCTCACTAGAGCTACTTGTTGAAGATGAAGACACCCTACAAACAAGCAACCCAAAAAATTTGCTTTTCTTCAAATATTTAATCTTAAAGCTCTGTGGTGCATCTAAAACCATGTCTTTCTATTCTGTGGTGCACGTCTATAGGCACGTCTAAAACCGTGTTTGCTCTATGTATCTAGACGAGAAATTACACATGTATTTAGATGTGTGTATAGACATGCCATTAGATGTGCTTATAGATGCGGTTTTCAAATCTACTTTTAGTGTGCTTGCTTTGCTTTTCTTCACATAAGCTTCATGCAAATTTCTTGCTTTGCTATTAACAGATCCATAGTCTGACACTTATCTCTAGGCACCCACACTTACTTCCAGGCTTACACAATCATCGCCAAGCACATAGGAGAAGAGGCTGAATAAGGAAGAGAAGCAACTCTAAAGAAGGACAAGAAGCTTCCATACCTCTATCCAAGGCAAGTCTCTTTACAGTTGATCTTCTTTGAAAGTTACTCTCTTTAGATTCGTCCTTTGTTGTATCCAAGAAATGAATGATTTTGGTATTAGTGTTGCACTTTCATGTCGAGCGCATGTCCTTTTTGAATTTTTAGAATAGTCCGTCTGTCGGAGCACGTCTATGGATGCATCTCACAGTGCATCTAAAACTGCATCAACAGGTGCATCTATAGACGCATCTACTCTGTTTTCAGAAATAAATAGCCGCATCTATAGACGTGTTGTTATACGCAAAAATAGAGGTGCTTCTCAGACGTGTCTATAGACATGCTTCGACAGTTTTAGACCCTTCCCTTCCTTTCTCTTCCCTTCCCTTCCCTTCTCTTCCCTTCCCTTCTCTTCTCTTCTCTTCCCTTCCCTTTCCTTTCCTTTCTCTTTCCTCTTCCCTTTCCCTTTCCCTTTTCACTTCCACTTCCAAGAAAAGGATTTGCCTCTCTTTTCTTCTCTCTTTTCCTATATTTGCCTCTCTTTCCTTCTCTCTTTTATCATTTCTTTCCCTCTCTTTTCGTGGTAATTTTTCTCTCTTTTTCTCTTCTTTTTCTCTTCTCATCTCATTAGTAATCTTCTTTTTTTCTTATTTCTAGTTCATCATGTGGCCAAGAAGCCCTTTAAGCTCACCTAATCTTCGAGAGACCATCTTTCGGGAGTTATATAACATTTTAGGGCACCCTCCCAGTCCTGGGGAGTTATACATCTACATGACAGGTACTCTAAACACCCCACAAGAGTCAATACTATAGACTCCAAACCACCCCAACCCCACACCAGCTGAGAATACCCCAGTGGAATCAACACAACCTAGCTGGCTACACAGCCGAGCCCCTTCCCCCATGCCATCAGGAGGTCCTTATGTCTCACAGAGCCGTCGGCATACTCTTGTGCAGTCGAGACTCAGTTCTCTAGCTATGTGGTCCACATAGTCCCGTGCAATCTCCAGCTATGAGTGGCCAGCGTGCTAGCTCGACATGACATGGTAGCAGGCATAGTAGCATGAAGAGCCGTGGGGGATGCATGGCACAGTGCTTTAGAGGAGTGGTGGTGGGGACGAGGATGATTCAGATGATTTAGACGTGCCTCCGGGTGATGGTATGATCTTCTATGACATCACGAGGACATCACTCAGATAGGAGGCATCATGATGGATGCACGGGGGAAGGACATCATGGCCTTCATGCGCTCTGTAATTGCTAACAATTACAGAGATTGCTTTAACCACTACATAGACCATCCAAAGAGGTTGGCTGATGAGACCCTCGGTGCTATTCGCTCTAGGTATCCTAACCCCCCCAATCTTCAGTTTATAAATAAATGGGCCAAGTCAAAGATTGTTACAATACTTGGCAATAAAAGATCTTCGCTTAAGAGGCAGGCACTAGCGGAGCTTGCCAGGCTCGAGGGAGGTCAACCACCAAGGGGCCCGCCCCACACCACTCACAAGCATGAGTGGAAGAAAGCAATGAAGTTAGCGAGGGAGGAAGCCAGTCTATAGCATGTGGAGGCACGAAGGATCCAAATGGAGCAATATGGAAGCGTGCATTTTGGAGCAGGGGGTGTTGAATCATGGGAGGCCCAATTTGTAAGTATCGGTCTCAAATTATATTGTTTATGTAGTTTATTAGGAGCTTGTTTCTTTGTCACCTTTATACTTAGCTCAAAACACTCTACAAACTGTCATTAGACACAGAGGCCTATAACTTTCAGTAGAGACATGATATCAAAGATTCAAGTACACAAAGAGATGTGCCTTGAGATGGGCTTCGCGCTAATATAAGTTTCATTGAAAACAGAAAGACGGTTGAAGAGATATGGACAGTTTACTGAAAGGGGGTAAAAACTATCATGAAAACAGACTGCCAAACACAGAGACTCATAACTTTTTGCAGCAGTATCTGATTCAATATCTGATCACATAAAAACATGCGCTTTGAAGAGAGCTTCACGCTGATATAAATTTCATTGAAAACAGACAAACGGTTGAAGAGATATGGACAGTTTACAGGAAGGGGGTAAAAACTATCATGAAAAACAGACTGTCAAACACAGAGACTCATAACTTTTTGCAGCAGTATCTGATTCAAGATCTGATCATATAAAAACATGCGCCTTGAAGAGAGCTTCGCGCTGATATAAATTTCATTACAATCAGACTATCGAGCAAAAAGTTATGAGCGAAACGTTAACAGGGGGTCAAACTGTCATGAAAACTACCCTCCAGCCAGGCTGATTTCGCCTGAGCAGGATGCTCCCTCAAGACTCCACCTTCATCAACGATCCACCTCTCATAGATTTCGCTAGAAGAGGGTAAAAAGTTTGCATAGTGGCTCGGGAAACAAATGGACCATGTGTGTACAGTGAGCAGCCGAATAGAAAGAACTTTCAAGGCTTTGAAAGAAAGAAAAGGGAAGAGACACTCAAGAGAGAGAGAACCTGAAGTGACTTTCATTACAAATAGAGTGAGAATCTACCTCAACACTACAAACACCAGGGAGAAGAAGAGGTTTCATACATACAAGAGGGAGCGGAAGCTCCAAGACTACTCATAGAGAGAGAATACACTAGAGAGAGAAGGACTCAAGAGTCTACATAAGAGAATATCTACAAGAGGAAGAGAAGGCTCATGGAAGAGGCTTGGGGAGACTAGAACTACAGCAACATAAGGCCCAAGGGTGGAAGAGATTGATGAACAAGGGAGAGGAGGGCTCCTTTTATAGAGACTTTGTTACCCTCCTTCACCCATTTTACAATTGCTGCCTGTAGATTCCTTTCCCCATCAATCACATAAGCACGTATGTCACCATCCATGTCCTTTTTGGCTACTCTTGCCATGTGTCCCATCAAAAGATGCTCAAGACTCTTGAAATATTGAGAAAGTCAAGAGTCTCCTCACATGGAGCCCATAGGGACCCTCTCTTTTCCACATGTCCACATCCTTCTTATTCCACATAGGAGTTCTAGAAGGATTCCTCTTGACTTCACACTTCTCCACATGCCTTCCACACGCTTGGCATGTGGCCTCTCTTATATTATTGGAACACATGGACATGATCCCACCTCTTTATATGACTCACTCTTCCTATTTTCTAAAAAACTCATAATATCCCATACACAAATAACTCTCACCCCATACCAAGGTATTTATAATTCATACCTATGGTATTTACAATGAGCCATTCCACTCATCCTCTCAATCCCATACAATATCATAGAAAATAGAAATAAGTGAGAGCCGCTAGGCTATCACTTGATACTCAAACTCTTATCAAACATAGAGAAAAACAATACCAATGCCAAATTAAAAATATCAATTTTTGGCGTCACATCTTTCCCCCCCCAGCAGATCCTCTCTAGTACAGAGAGGGTCTACTAGCCCTCAAGGTGGTCGAGCATAGAAGAATTTAAGGCGATACTCATTGGTGCATCCAGGTATCACCATGCCATCAACATCCTCAAGCTGAAAGGTTCCATTCGTGAACTTCTTTTTGACTCGATATGGTCCCTCCCATCGGCCGATAAACTTTTTGTCTAGCCGCTTGTCCAGACGGCTATCAAATCTCATTACCAAATCTCCTTCTGCAATATCTTTCTTCTTGCGTAATTTGGTGTCAAAACGGGCCTTGCGTCTTCTTTGAGAAGATTCCAAGTTTTGTAAGGCCTGTAATCTGCATTCATCCAAGGCTTCTAGCTGTACCAAGCATTGAGCATAGGCATCCTCCTGTCCTTCTATTCTTGCAACAGCTGTGCGAAGACTATGTATCTCCAATTCAATGGGTAAAATGGCTTCTATTCCATACACTAGTTGGAACGGTGTAAACCCAATAGCTAGCTTGTGTGTGGTTCTGTAAGCCCATAAAACTTCTGCCAAGTGCCTATCCCAATGCCTTTTCTTGGTGTCAACAAGCTTTCCCATTGAATTGCACAACAATCCATTTGTTTTCTCAACCAAGCCATTACATTGAGGATAGTATGGTGTGGACATGCTATGATTTATCTTTAGCTTATGCACCACATCTTCAATTAGTTCATTTCTAAAAGAGGTTCCTCCATCAGTGAGAATTTCCAAAGGACAACCAAAGCATGAACAAATTTGATCAAAGAGAAATTTTGCAACTGTGCTTGCCTTGCTATTGACTGTGGCCTTGGCCTCTGCCCATCGAGTCGCATAATCTGTGGCCACCAATAAATAATGCTTGCCCTGGGATGAGCGAGGGAGTGGTCCCACAAAGTCCAACCCCCACCTCTCAAATGGTCCATATGCTGGAATATGCTTCAAGGGCCCAGGAATCAACTGTCGCCTTCCAAACTTTTGGCATACTTTACAACTTCGACACCATTCATATACATCCTTATGGAGGCGTGGCCAAAAGTATCCTGCATTAAGAATTCTCCTAGCTGTGCTTGCTGAAGCGAAATGACCAGAGCATTCATGACACATTTCTAGGATTCTCCTAGTTTCCATGGGATGGACCACCCGAGGGAGCACCTTATCTTTTCCCAATTTATAAAGAATGTCATCAACAATCGTATAGGGACAAGCCTTCCTTACTAATCTCTGCTTCTGTTGTGGAGTTAACCCTTGAGGAAACATGCCTTCTTCCACATATTGCTAAACATCTTGCAATTCTGGCCATCCAGTGTCTATCAAAGAAACCACCCCCCGGTCTTGTACTACAATGGCTTGAGTAGCTAACTCATTTGCCCTTTGATTTTCTTTTCTGTTTATATGAACAAACTTGCAAAAATCAAACTGACTACATAGTGTCATAGCCTTATGATTAAGCTCCTTCAAATGAGGACTTCTTGTCTGGTAATGCCCTTGCATTTGCTTTATAATAAGCTGAGAATCTCCTCTTACTTCCAATTCTTTAACTTGACTTTGAAGACAACCCTCCAAACCAAGAATCAAAGCATTATACTCAGCAGCATTGTTAGTTGTGATACCTGGAAGCTCTTGTCCTCTTGCCAATACCTCTTAACCTTCAGGATTCATCAAGACTATCCCCCCGGCTCCTTGTTGGCATGAAGGACTAAAAGCCCCATCAAAATACAAAACAAAAGCTATTGGTGGTGTATCCCTTTCATCTTTAATGTTCTCCTTACATTTCTTTTCTTCTCCTAGATCCTCCCGCCCTGTGAGCAAATCTGCCATAGTGGACCTAGTGGTATTTTCAGTGACAAAAGAGAAAGAGAACTCTTGAAGCTCTGACAACCATTTTGCAAATCTCCCCCCAGGATTAGGCTTGCGAACTAGATATGCTAATACAGACTGAGAGGTAAGGAAGAAAAATGGTCGAGGTAATAAATAGGAGCGAAACTTTCTGACAGAAAACACCAAAGAGAGAGCTTGCTGCTCCATTTCTTCATACCTTGTTTCCACATCTGTAAGCTGTCGGCTGGCATAATAGATGGGTTGCATTCTACCTGCCTCTCCTTTTCGTAGCAATACAGCACCAACTGAATGCAAAGATACACTTGGATTTACATAAAAGTCTTGAGACCAATCAGGGGGCTTCAATATTGGGCCCTTACTCATGGCCTCCTTAAGTAGCTGGAAAGACTCTTGTTGCTCCACACCCCATTGGAAAGAAACTCCTTTTCTTGTCAACAAGTTCATGGGATGCACTATCTCTGTGAAATCATCACAAAAGCGTTAATAATACTTGCTCTTTCCTAGAATTCTGCGAACACCAGTGACACTCTCAGGACTTGGCAATGCCATGATTGCTTGAACCTTGTCAGGATCCATTTGCAAGCCTTCTTGAGACACAATATGCCCCAACAAGACTACTTTTGTTTGAGCCAAATGATACTTGCTAGGATTTAGACACCCTTTTGCTTCATCAATCCTAGCTAAGGCCTTTAACTTCTCCATGTGATCTATGCGTCGAGAATAAATGCAAAAATCATCCAAAAATACCCTTATGAACTTTCCCAAGTAAGGCTCCAGGACTTGACTCATGAACCTTTGAAATGTAGCTGGTGCATTGGTCAACCCAAAAGGCATCACTCTATAAGCAAAAACTCCCCAAGGTGTGACAAATGATGTTTTCTTTTGATCTTCCTCCCGAATACGAATTTGAAAGTACCCAGAATACCCATCACATACAGAGTACATCTCATGCCCTGCTACTTGATCTAGTATTTCATCTTGGAATGGCAAAGGAAAATGATCCCTCTCAGTGCATGCATTCAAAGGACGAAAGTCCACACAAACTCGCCACTTATTTCCTTTCTTTGTTGTGACAACTACAGGAGATATCCATTCTGAATCATCAACAGGAAAGATGAATCCCACCTCAAGTAGTTGTGTTACCTCTTTCTTTAGTGCCTCAGCTTGGATCACCCCCAATCGCCTTAAGCGTTGCACAACTGGCTTGCTTTCTGGCTTCAACTCAATCTTGTGCTCCACAAGAGAGACTGGCCGAACCTGTGAATAGCTTGTTGCAAAGAGACATGGAAAATCATCTAGCATATCTAAGTACTGGAGCTTCTCACTACACCTGATAGAGAATCACCAAGAAGCTCTTCATTGCGTTGGCATCGTTTAATGTGCTCCACATCCTCCACATGAAGTGTCTCTATAGGATCTTCTTGCACCACCACCTTGTTCCTTCCTGACTCACCCGATCAGCACCAAGACAAAGACCAAAGGCCACTCCTTCCACCTCACCCTCTGAGTTGGACTCCTCGGAGCTACACCCTGTCTCTTCTTCTTCATCGGTTAAGTCAGAGCTTGAACTCTCTAATGTTGAAGACTCCTCCTTGACAACTTCCTTTTTGCGGCTTTTGATGTTGTAGCGCACCTTCTTATCATTTCCCTACAAAATCAATTCTCCAATATCCCACTTTTGAACAGCCTTCACCTTGCGTAGCCAAGGCCTTCCCAAAATCAATGGATAGGCACGTGCATCTGGCTTGGTAGGGATCACCTGAAAAGTAGTCGGCACAGAAATTCCACATACATCCACTTCTAGATTCTTCACAACTCCCAAGGTCTTAACCCTAGTGTTGTCAGCCAATTTGATGCGATAAGGAGAGGTAGTACTAGAGTATTTTAAATCAGCATCTATCATGGTCTTCTCACTCATGACATTAATCGATGCACCTCCATCAATGTACACATTAGAAATCACTTGACCATCAATGATCACATCAACCACAGGTACATCATCACCAACATCTATATCTACCTTTTGAACAACAGGAAGGGCACTTTTCTTCTTTTTCTTCTTTGACACTCTTGTGCTTGCTAGTTTCCCCCATTCCTTCCGTAGTTTTGGAGACAAAGCAAGTAATTGACCAAAGGTGATATGAGCTTCCTTTTCTTTAAGGTCGGACAACAAGTCATAGCTTTGAATTCCTTGTCCTAAAGGAAAGTCTGACTGGCTAATTCTCCTTCTAGATGCTTTCTTTTTCTTACTACGGTGTTCCTCTTCCTGATGTTCCTCATCTACTTCTTCCTTGCTTTCTTCTTCTTCTTTTGGTTTACCACGCCCCCGTTTAGCCATCATTACCTCTCTTTCCTCATCCCCTGAAGAAGCTTCTAACAAGGATACTTGTTTTTCTTCTTTCTTTCTCAATCTAGGACACTCGGGGCGATAGTGACCTTTTTCATTACATTCATAGCAAGTGACCCCACTCCTATCTCAAGGCCTATCTTCACTCTTTGGTGCTCTAGGTTGCCGTGCATTAACCAAACGCAATTTCAAATCAGCAAACTCTGCCATCAATTGGGAGATATTATGATCTAACTCAGAGGACTTTGGTACCTGAGGAGCGCCCATTACCTCCACCTTAGAAGTTGAAGCTGTTGAAGACACAAAAGAGGATTCGATCTTAAGAGAAGCTTCTTTCTTGGTCGCAATGCGAAGCGCCTCCACGTATGTTGTTGGATCTTTACTCATTACCTTTGAGCGAAGACGAGGCTCCAAAGCCATAACAAATTTGCTCATCTTTAAGTGCTCCATCCCTGAGAGACTTTGAGGGGCCGATGATGCCGATGCCACAGCTCGCAAAGCTGCCCTTTCATACTTTGTCCATAAAGTTTCATATCGCATTGCCAATGCAGAGACCAACTCACCCTCTCCTTGACAGAACCGGTCCAACTGCAACATCAAAGCATTTGGTGACTCCACTGCCCCAAATCTCTGCTTCATTGCTGCCACCACTTGGTCCCAGTCCTCCTTGGTAGAGTCCAGCAAGGTCTCATGCCAACTCAAGGCTACACCTTCAAGAAAATCAGGCAAAATCTCTGCCCGATCCTTCATGGACCATCCAGAAAGCCGGCATCCTCGAACAAAATCCCGAAGATAAGACTCCGGGTCCTCCCCTTGGGTCCCTCGAAACACAAGAATCTTCACCATGATGAAACACAAAAAGGAAACACCAAGATCCAAATAATATCCCAAACAAGATCCGAAAACTACCCTCCAGCCAGGCTGATTTCGCCTGAGCAGGATGCTCCCTCAAGACTCCACCTTCATCAACGATCCACCTCTCATAGATTTCGCCTAAAAGAGGGGAAGAAGTTTGCATAGTGGCTCAGGAAACAAATGGACCATGTGTGCACAGTGAGCAGCCGAATAGAAAGAACTTTCAAGGCTTTGAAAGAAAGAAAAGGGAAGAGACACTCAAGAGAGAGAGAACCTGAAGTGACCTTCATTACAAATAGAGTGAGAATCTACCTCAACACTATAAACACCAGGGAGAAGAAGAGGTTTCATACATACAAGAGGGAGCGGAAGCTCCAAGACTACTCATAGAGAGAGAATACACTAGAGAGAGAAGGACTCAAGAGTCTACATAAGAGAATATCTACAAGAGGAAGAGAAGGCTCATGGAAGAGGCTTGGGGAGACTAGAACTACAGCAACATAAGGCCCAAGGGTGGAAGAGATTGATGAACAAGGGAGAGGAGGGCTCCTTTTATAGAGACTTTGTTACCCTCCTTCACCCATTTACAATTGCTGCCTGTAGATTCCTTTCCCCATCAATCACATAAGCACGTATGTCACCATCCATGTCCTTTTTGGCTACTCTTGCCATGTGTCCCATCAAAAGATGCTCAAGACTCTTAAAATATTGAGAAAGTCAAGAGTCTCCTCACATGGAGCCCATAGGGACCCTCTCTTTTCCACATGTCCACATCCTTCTTATTCCACATAGGAGTTCTAGAAGGATTCCTCTTGACTTCACACTTCTCCACATGCCTTCCACACGCTTGGCATGTGGCCTCTCTTATATTATTGGAACACATGGACATGAGCCCACCTCTTTATATGACTCACTCTTCCTATTTTCTAAAAAACTCATAATATCCCATACACAAATAACTCTCACCCCATACCAAGGTATTTATAATTCATACCTATGGTATTTACAATGAGCCATTCCACTCATTCTCTCAATCCCATACAATATCATAGAAAATAGAAATAAGTGAGAGCCGCTAGGCTATCACTTGATACTCAAACTCTTATCAAACATAGAGAAAAACAATACCAATGCCAAATTAAAAATATCAATTTTTGGCGTCACAGTACCCACTTGTAACAAGTCCTGCACGCGTGCATGAATGTGTTAGTACAAGACATGCGTATGAAAGAGAGTCAAAAAAGCATAATCCCTCATTGTACATGTAAAGACACAACCACGTACCTGCGCACTCTCCATATCCTGGGTAGTCCACATCAAGATACCCCTGACCAATTGGTATGTCTAGGAGCTCTGGAAATATCAAAGACTTGCACTCCTCTCCATAATATCTGTAACTCCTCTATCGAAGGTGCCATGTACACGTCCATGTTTTTTGCCTTGTACTTTCCTGGCACAAGTAGTGCAAGCATGAGGTGTCCCTTTTTTATTGTTAGCCATGGTGTGATATTGTAATTCACCACGACTATGGGCCATGTCGACCAAGATGTCAAGCGTAGCCCAAAAGGATTCACCCCGTCCATGGCTAGCCCAAGATGTAAGTTGTGTGGCTCCCTCGCAAAGTCCGGCCACTGATTATCTATGTGCTTCTAAGCTACACAATCTGCAGGAATCCTCAATGTGTCATCAGTGGACTGATGAGATGCATGCCATGTCATCAACTCTGCTATGGATTTGCATCGAAACATGTGTTGTATTCTTGCAATGATGGGAAATTGTCTCAAGACCTTTACCGATACCCGCTCACCCTGCAAGTCATCTCTATACCATTGTTCCCCGCACTTTGGACAACCAGCCAAATCTCCATGCTCATGATGAAAGAGAATACAATCATTATGGCAAGCATGGATGGTATCATAGTCCATACCCACCGTTGTTAGCATCTTTTTCGCTTCATCTCTTGATGCGGGCATGGTATTTGGTGCAAGCAACATCTTCTGGAGCAACCTAAATGATGATTCTCAAAACAAACAATATCCAAATAATGAGTCAAATTAATGCAAGAGCTAACCTCATTAAGGCTGAGACACTTGTATCTGACCACCCATACTTTACTTGCAGATTCAAGATTGAGAGACAAGCACGTAGTTTAGACATCCTAGCACCCTCGTACAATTGTGTTGATTGCAACTCTCGCATTTTGACCTCAGACTCTGACATCACATGTACATGGGATGTAGTGCCCCTAAAAATGGAATCCATCATGTTGACCATACCCTCGTCATCATCCGGGAGACTATAGTCTTGCTGAAAGTGAGAAGGTATATGCGTACCCTCGTCACCCTCCTCATCCTGTTTTAAGATTTCATGTAAATATAAGATCTTAGCTTGTATTTCCTGGTATACAATAAGACTGCAAACTTAAATAGCTTTGACTTACTGATTGTCCATCAACACGCGCAACACCAATGGTGGGTATTGGTTTCGGCTCCTCCCCATACATCTGCAAGTGGCGCATGATAATACGACGTTGATGTCGTACTTCTCGCTTGCAATGAGTGCAATGATAGTATAACCTCTCCGTAAGCCACTTCGTGCTCCCGGGCATTGGCACATCATCGGACGAGCTTCCACTCGTCCCTTCCATCTACACTTATAAAATCACAACATAAGCATAAAGAAGAGATATTAACAGTTATAAAATAGCATCTATGAGCTTTGCTTCATGCTACTACAAAAAAAAGATTGGAAGCGTCACTATATAGCGACCTTTTTGCTCTGTTCCATCGCTATATAGGGCCAGTCCACAACACCGAGCGGGATGTACTATTTCAAGTAAGTGCTTCCTCTTTTTTCCATTTATTATTTTTGTTATTTGCATTGGCCTGCAGCTAGCGCAGCTGCAGTAATGGCATAGGAACCCTCTCTTCCCCTCAAACTATTTCCTTCTTCCCTCCTTCAATCTATTCCCTCCTCTTTTTCCCTCTTTCCTTTTCCTCTTCTTCTCTCTTTCTTTCCCTCTTTTTCCCTCTTATTCTCTATTTCCCCCTTCTCTTATGCTCATGCATAAGCATAAGCATGAGCTTATGCTTATGCATATGCATAAGCATGAGCTTATGCTCTCTTTCCCCCTTCTCGCTTTCCTTTCCCCTTTCTTTTCCCTCTTATTCTCTATTTCCCCCTTCTCTTATGCTCATGCATAAGCATAAGCATGAGCTTATGCTTATGCTTATGCTTAAGCATAAGTATGAGCATAAGAAAATGAGACATCTGCTCATGCTTATGCTTATGCATGAGCATAAGTGAAGTAGACATATGCTCATGCATAAGCATGAGCATATGTCTCTTTTTTCCCCCTTATCTTTTTTCCCCCTTCTCTTATTCTCTCTTTTACCCTTCTCTCTTTCCCCCTTTTGTCTTTCCTTTCCCCTTTCCTTTCCCTCTTATTCTCTATTTCCCCCTTCTCGCTTTCCTTTCCCCTTTCCTTTCCCTCTTATTCTCTATTTCCCCCTTCTCTTATGCTCATGCATAAGCATAAGCATGAGCTTATGCTTATGCTTATGCTTAAGCATAAGATGAGCATAAGAAAATGAGACATATGCTCATGCTTATGCTTATGCATGAGCATAAGCGAAGTAGACATATGCTCATGCATAAGCATGAGCATATGTCTCTTTTTTTCCCCTTCTCTTATTATCTCTTTCCCCCTTCTCGCTTTCCTTTCCCGTTTCCTTTCCCTCTTATTCTCTATTTCCCCCTTCTCGCTTTCCTTTCCCCTTTCCTTTCCCTCTTATTCTCTATTTCCCCCTTCTCTTATGCTCATGCATAAGCATAAGCATAAGCATAAGAAAATCAGACATATGCTCATGCTTATGCTTATGCATGAGCATAAGCAAAGTAGACATATGCTCATGCATAAGCATGAGCATATGTCTCTTTTTTCCCCCTTCTCTTATTCTCTCTTTCCCCCTTCTTGCTTTCCTTTCCCCTGTCCTTTCCCTCTTATTCTCTATTTCCCCCTTCTCTTATTCTCTCTTTCCCCCTTCTCTCTTTCCCCCTTCTCGCTTTCCTTTCCCCTTTCCTTTCCCTCTTATTCTCTATTTTCCCTTTCTCGCTTTCCTTTCCCCTTTCCTTTCCCTCTTATTCTCTATTTCCCCCTTCTCTTATGCTCATGCATAAGCATAAGCATAAGAAAATGAGACATATGCTCATGCTTATGCTTATGCATGAGCATAAGCGAAGTAGACATATGCTCATGCATAAGCATGAGCATATGTCTCTTTTTTCCCCCTTCTCTTATTCTCTCTTTCCCCCTTCTCGCTTTCCTTTCCCCTTTCCTTTCCCTCTTATTCTCTATTTCCCCCTTCTCTTATTCTCTCTTTCCTTTCCTTTCCTTTCCCCTTTCCTTTCCCTCTTATTCTCTATTTCCCCCTTCTCGCTTTCCTTTCCCCTTTCCTTTCCCTCTTATTCTCTATTTTCCCCTTCTCTTATGCTCATGCATAAGCATAAGCTCATATAGCATAAGCATGAGCTTATGCTTATGCTTATGCTTAAGCATAAGCATGAGCATAACAAAATGAGACATATGCTCATGCTTATGCTTATGCATGAGCATAAGCGAAGTAGACATATGCTCATGCATAAGCATGAGCATATGTCTCTTTTTTCCCCCTTCTCTTATTCTCTCTTTCCCCCTTGTCGCTTTCCTTTCCCCTTTCCTTTCCCTCTTATTCTCTATTTCCCCCTTCTCTTATTCTCTCTTTCCCCCTTCTCTCTTTCCCCCGTCTTGCTTTCCTTTCCCCTTTCCTTTCCCTCTTATTCCTCTTCTCTTCCTCTTCTCTTCCTCTTCTTCTCTCTTTCCCCCTTCTCTTATGCTCATGCATAAACATAAGCATGAGCATAAGAATGCTTATGCTTATGCATGAGCATAAGAGATTCCTCTTCTCTTATGCTCTTCTCTATTTCCCCCTTGTCTCTTCCTCTTCTTCTGTCTTTCCCCCTTCTCTTATGCTCATGCATAAACATAAGCATGAGCATAAGAATGCTTATGCTTATGCATGAGCATAAGAGATTCCTCTTCTCTTCAGATTCCTATTCATCTTCCTCTTCTTCCTCTTCCTCTTCCTCTTCTTCCCCTCTTTGCCTATGCCTATGCCTATGCCTATGCTTATGTTTGTTTTTTTGTTTTTTGTTTTTGTGTTTGTGTTTATGTTAGAGATGGGATCACGTCGCTCATCCGATGAGTACGGACAGCCTCGCAAGAGAAGAGCTCATGATCTTTATGCTCTAGAGGACTTTGATTCCTCTAAGGTGAATACCCCGAGGACTACTCCTGGTCTGACTCCTCTCGGACCTAGCACTACGACTACCCCTAGTCCGACTCCTCTTCCACGTGAACTACGACTACCCCTCGGGGAACTCTTTGCTAGTCGTGCATGGCTTTGTCGAGAGTCCCAATGAGTTTGTAGCGCAGATGAGTGATGAGGAGGCAGTGAGATTCTTCTCTCTGCTATCTCAGAGGAACCTCAGCAATTCCCTCTTCTACACCGACGGGTGGACGTACTACCCAGCCATCCCCTCGTGCCCCTTCGACTGCGGGGTCATCACCTGCGCATGCCTCTCGTAAGGAAAGGAAGAGTAGGAAGGGCAGCTCATGTTGTGCTGACTCGGGAGATGTAGACGAGTCAGCACACTCACGTTCCTACAGGTCTCCACTTGGTCCAGAGACACAGTATCAGTCATGTCCCTTTTCCTCTCCTACTCCCACTACTACTCCTCGCTCCGGAAGCGCTCGCGTAGCTTCTACTTCTTTTGACTCTGCTATCGTCAGTCCTTCTTACTCATCAGGGGATCTCTCCTATCAAATCACAGCTGTCAGAGAGATAATAGAAGATAGAAAGGGCAAAGAAGTGATGGCCACCATGAGGAGGTTGATGAGTCATCACTTCAAGAGTAGCATTGCTACCGATTGGCGGTATCAAGATGGCCAAAAGAAGCAGGCGGTCATCGATGAGTTAAAACGAAGATACCCTAACCTGCCAAATTGGGAGTTTAATGAGGATTATATGCGAGAGTGCATGGGTTTGGTCTTGAAGCATCGTAGATCAACCTTGCGTACTTCCATCACAAAGGGGTTGGCTAAACCCAGCTGGGCAGACAAAGTTGATTGGAAGTTCTTCAAGAAACAAAAAATAGGGACCGTCCCAAATTGTTCGAGGGTCAGAGGAGGGCTGTGAAGAGATGGCTGGATGTCATAGGTACTTCGTACTTTGGTGCAGGCAGACGATTGGCATTTGAGGCAACCGTGGTAAGTCTACTTCTTCTCATTTAATGTATTGTTCTATTTGTTTTACTACATATTACATGCACTTTAGCTAACTCTAACTCTCATAAATTGGATCCACAGCAAGCTGCGATGGGTCATCTTCCTACAGATGTAGAGACGCAACGCGCATTTTGGATAGGAACAAAGCCGTGGTTTATTAAGCAAGAGGCAATGGGAGCGACGGTCGATTGGGCTGAGGTGGCTACTCGCACGGTATAAGTTTACTCCTACTTGTAATCTCACTTTTTAAATTGTTTTATTCTTTAAGTTCCAATCTAATTTTTGATTTATATGGTTCACTCTTAGAGTCAAAGCTCAAGCGTCCCATCATCGGAGATGAGCGATCAAGAGGGCCAAGGATCAGATGCACATGACAAGGATGAGGGAGAAGATGCAGCTGGCGAGGACCAAGGAACAAGCCAACAAGATGAGGACGATTCGGATTCGGATGAGTAGTAGTGGTAGTAGCATTTTCTTCGCCCTATATGTCATTTTGTATATCCACTCGTTTGAGCAATTTTGTATTGCCCTTTCGAAAGGGTAATTTTGTTACAAACAATGTTGTATATGTTCGACATGTATATGCTTTTGTTGCTCATCATTTCACAAGAGCGATTTTGTATCACCCTTTTCGCAAGGGAAATTTTGTTATAAAAAAACTTTGTTTTGTAATTACAAAAAAAAAAGGATTAGTGGGGCTAAACAGGGCTATAGCAAGCCCTGTTTAGCCCCACTAACCCTTTTTTTTAAGTTCTGTTAATCATCGCTATATAGCGACGTTTACAAGTGTCACTATATAGCGACGATTAATAGTGTCACTATATAGCGACGTTTGTCATCGTCGCTATATAGCGACAATTTATAGTGATGGTTCTTTTGCGATGCTTTTAGCGACTCTTATAGCGACGTTTGCACCCGTGAAAAAAAATAATTTTTAATGTAAAAAGCATCGGTATTTTCGTCGAAAAATGGCCTATGCCTTGTAGTGCTATAGATAAGTTTGGAACAATCCATCCAATCTTACTCATGAGGTGGTACCATATAAATCACTACTAACAAGGTCTTGGTTCTTCTATATGTGTAACTAATCATATTTCACAAAGAAGAAGGCTACCCCTATGATCCCCCTTTAGGGCACTCTCTCAATATGCACTATTTTACTACCCTCCTCCGAAATCTTGTGTACAAGGGAACAAAGTCCATATAGGATACGCATGGATCTCCTAATGAAATTTTAAATATGCAATAAAAATTTTAAATTTAAGGTTGCTCAGTATATACTCTAATAAATATGCAAGACTTTACAAATTTTGCAAATTTTTCTTAATATTCAAGACCAAGGGTTGTTAGACCTAGCCTTATTATAGCCTTGTAAGTCAAGACAGCCAATTCTAGTTAGCATTTAGTGCACTTTGGGATACTTAGTTGCATCACTCACTCTACGACTCTTAGGACTTTTATTCCTATCCTAGTGAGAGACTAGGATTAGCTATTACTTAACATGTAATTTCATTTTAACTATTTTGCAATAGATATGTAGCTTGCATATATTGTTCTCTCCTATTCCCTTGCTGAGGCAATAGTGGCATCAAAGCAAGTTACTTGACCTATCCCTATCCCTTGAAGCTCAATTGTTCTACACTACCCTAGCAATCCACATACTTCTTGGTTGGTTTCACCACTCCTTACATGCAGATAAGGTCCCTTAGTAATCTCCCATTGCCTAGTACTCACAATCTCTCCCGATTGGTAGGCCTCTATGATTGTGTTTTGGATCCATTCAATTGCACATTTGATTGAAATTAGATAAGTTAAAAACCTACCCTTTTTCTCAAGACGAGAACCACAAATGGAGGATATCGCTACTTCCATGAAGATAAAATCCCTTGGCTTTTGCATTTGAAATTTCACTTCTCCATGCCCGTGGATCCAAAATAAAGTACACAACGTACAATGTGTCATGCTTGACCTGTGCAAAAAATCTCATGGCATTCTCATGTCACCTGTCCCATTTCATTTTTCTATGCTTTTTCATGGACCAACAAAAAATGTCATAAATGCTTTCACCCCTAGACTTCATACACTCCCATACTTGGCATCGATCTCTTATAGGCCCACGTAGCTATTTCAGACCTTTTTTTTTTTTGCTATTGGTCAAGATTACACGAAGGGTGTATCTTCCTTTCAATTACTACCAGGCTTGTTATTAGTGTCACTTAATGGATGAAAGAGGGTAGATTGAATGCTTTGAGAAGAATTGTGATTCTATTAGCAAATCAAAGGCAAGTTCACGACTACAAGGGCTTACATACTGTACATAGATTACTAGCTTAAGATCCTTGGAAGTGTAGTGAAATTGAAAACCCTTGTCTTGTAAATCCAGTAACCAATACATTCTGCCATGGATACAAGAAAAGTCCATACTTTTCTATTTTATTGGAAAAAATAAGGATAATATGATGTGATATTGCAAACCATAAACACTCTCATGATAAGAACTGATGCATTTCCTGCCCCCCCTATTCCTCCTAAGAAAAGTATCAAGATCACTTTCATCTATGCATTTACATAACGGTCACATAGTCTTTCTAGCACAACTTTTTTTGGGGGCAAAAAACTTGTTTGTGTTGATGAAATCAAAAGACATTACAAACAAACTTCAACATTGGATATCTAATGCTTTAGTTTTATTAGAAATAATATGATGTGTACTATTACAAATGGAGATCCTCCAACTTTTGGTCTACTCAAACTCATAATCTTTAAAAATGTCTTTGCCTACATGGATGTCCTTTTTGGTAATAGCCACGATATAGCCTTCATCATCTAGGGTTGCATGTCATTTCCATGAGGGTAGCATATTCGAAGTACGCATTCAATTTATCTTTGCAAAATGTTGAGCTATATATATATCCTACCATGTCATCACTTATGCAATTTCTAGGATGGTTTACTTAGCCTTCATAAAGGGCTATAATCTAGAGCTTTGAAGATCTCTTCCACATTTGCCTCACTACATCTAAATAGAGGAGTATTTTGTATTATGTAGCGTTTGTGTCCACCCAATACCATAAAGAAAAGGCAGTTCTTTGTTATAACTCCATAGAGGAAATCAATTGTTGGTCTTAGAACTTCTCTTTTAACATGATCATTCTCCCACATTGAAGTATGCTTGGGGGGGTCACTCATATATAAGTAAGCATAGCATGTGGGTTCAATAGAAGGGTTTTTTCAAATATAATTTTACGCACATTTTTTTACATACAAAAGAGTACCATTTAAAGGGTGTATCCACATATTGAATAGAAAAAGGGTAAATTTTATTCATGAAAAATTTATAGATAAGGGACTTTTAGATTAATCCTTGAAACACGTGATATAGAAGATATACATATAGTGGACCCCTTGAGGAAGTATGCATATAAAGTTCTAAGGATTCAATACAATCCTCTTGTAAAGTAACTATTTCCTCTCCAACTTGATATTAATCCTTATGGTTTCTAGATTGATCTTAACTCTTGTATAATAGAATCTTGTTCAGGTGAAGTACGATTGTCTTTGCATGAAAAAAGTTGTGTACCTATATCATGTGGACCAGGTGATTCACACACATACACACACACACACACACACACACACACACACACACATAATAACAAGCAAAAGATATGCACCATGACCCACCAAAGCATTGCCATAGTGGATTATTTGTTGTAGTAGATAGAGGTTTTTGAGCGAATGTGACACTCATGTGACATTATATTACTTTGGCAATTTCGGAGCAATTCATTCCATGAAGCTTAGGTATTTAAAAAGGAAAAGGCCAAATGATCAATGCTTCATGAAGCTTAGGCATTTAAAATGGAAAAGGCCAAATGCTCAATGTAGTGAGGATTATACGCAGGAGAATTAGAAGTTGAAACATTTAAAGGGTGAAAGGCTAAATGGAATGAGGCTAACAAGCAAAAGACATGCCGTGACCCACCAAAGCATTGAATTAGTGGATTATTTACTATCGTAGATAGAGGTTTTTGAGAGAATGTGACATATTACTTTGGCAATTCCACGGTAATTCATTCCATGGAGCTTAGGTATTTAAAATGGAAAAGGCCAAATGCTCAATGTAGTGAGGATTATAGGGTGGAGAATGTAGTGAGGATTATAGGCTGGAGAATTAGAAGGTGAAGCATGTAAAGGGTGAAAGGCTAAATGGAATGAGGCTTGCACATGTAAGTTATATTTTCAAGTCCTTTTTGAATAAATTATTATATTTTGTGAATTGCAACTTGCGAAAATGTAGTTGTAAAATTTAGACTTAGCCATTACGAGATGGATTCATTTCCTTCACTTTCTTTGTGGGACATTTTCATCTCTTCATTAATGATTCACTTAAATCATCTATTAAATAAACTATATTACTCCATCTGTCATCTACTCATTCATGCAACCTCTACACAATTTCATGCTGAATTTGGAAGCTAACAGAAAAATGACAAACTCGCATAGTGCACAGTGGAGTTCGTTTCTCCATCGGAGATAAGCGTCTTTTCCCTTCTTGAACTGCTCGTCCTCTGGTGTTTCGACAGATGGATGATACGGGCTTTCTTCTCTCGACTAAGATGGCAGCAGCATGCCCTGTTCATCGGTTTCACCGGCTTCTTGCAATGAACTGTGTGAGCCTTTGAAATTATCAAGATCATATCATATTCTGTTTCACCAGGGGTCGATGCACTGTGAAGGGAAGACTTGAAAGATCTGTGTGCATAGCGTTATTTCAATGCCCGACGCGGGAAAATACGTCAATCTGAACCTTGGCACGTTAAAAAACGGCCAGAAGCAACCTTGGCTGGTCAGGAATCCCCTCGATTTCGATATATATATGCTGCAGCTTAGACGTTCCACCCACCTTTCCCACCATACATAACTTACTCAGTTGAGATAGCACTTCAGGAAATAGCTTTTAGCATTGGATTTACAAACTTTTACAAGGGCTACTCGCCCCTTCGAAGTTTCGCCCTGGGTCCCTAAATTCCAATTCAGTGGCTATCTTAACTAGCACTATCTTGTCCATTCCAGTAGCTGCACGCAGCACGGTAATGCAGGCCTTGATTTAGATTCCCTAATTAAGGATCGATCCTCAAACCCTCGAGGAACATTGTCAGAACTTTCTGCAAGTCCACATCTGTTTCGGTTTGTTTCATGGCTCCAACTCCAAGCATTGTCGCTTCCGTTGCAGTCGTTATTACGGCTTTGACTATTACCTCACTACTGAAAGGCGCACTTTGTACGGCCGACAGAAGAGTTTGTTATGCTTGCCTCCGCACTGTCACATGCCCAACGAATTGTCCAAAAGTGCTTGATGTCAAAGCAAAGCAGCTATGTGTCTTCAACTGCCAGAAGTGCAGAGCTACTTGCAAGCCTAATGGTGAGCTATCTTGCTCCAAAATCCTCTCTTTCACTAATACCTTTTGGACGTATAAGTCAACAGTCTCCATCCATTAAGCTGAACTTGTCGTTTCTCTTTTGAGTAAGTTCATCATAGTTGTATGTACACTTCGCTGCATCGTTCGTATTTCGTTGTGCGTAAGGCCTTTTACACGTATTAAGATAGCCAGCTGCGTTTCAGGATGCCACCAACGGGGCGCTGTGTGCTCCGATCCTCGTTTCGTCGGAGGGGATGGCGTCTTTTTCTATTTCCACGGAAAAGCCAAGGAAAACTTCTGTTTGTTCTCCGACAAGAATCTGCACATCAATGGCCACTTCATTGGAAAGCGTCCAGTGGGACGAACAAGAGACTTCACGTGGGTGCAAGCTATTGGTATTCTTTACGGTTTTCACAAGGTCAGCGTCAGCGCCAAGAAGGTGGCCGTGTGGGACGACACCGTCGATCAGGTGGACATGAGCTACGATAGGATGCCCATCACGTTGGCCAGCGTGAACGGGGCGAGCTGGACGTCAAACGATGGCGAATTCAAAGTAATTCGAACATCGGATGCGAATGCAGTGGAGATACAAGTGACAAAGTTGGTCAAGATATCGATCAATGTGAATCACATAAGCGAGGAGGATAGCAGAATCCACAAGTATGGGATCAACGGGGAAGATAGTTTTGCGCACTTGGATATGCAGTTCAACTTCTTCAATCTGACAGAGGAGGTGGGAGGGGTATTGGGTCAGACCTATAGGCCAGACTACAAGAGCGGAGTGAAGATGGGGGTGGCGATGCCGGTGATGGGAGGCAACGACAAGTTTAAGAGCTCGTCGCTATTTGCAACTGATTGCAAGGTGGCTCAGTTTGATCGAACCGCAGATATTGACGATGTCTCCGATTCCTAAGACAATAAACTTGCGTTTCTGCACTGGAGAACCTACATAAGTGGAAGAGAGAATGTCATTGTTAGTCATACGTAACCAGCTGATCTTATATGAATTGCATTGATCAGTCTAGCAGAATTACATTGTTTGTCATACGTAGATTTTGATCAAACCTAGCAGAATAACTACGTCATTGTTAGTCATAATATGTAAAATGATCTTATATGAATTGCATTGTTCACTAGTCTAGCAGAATTACATTGTACCGATCTTCGTTGGCAATCTGACTATTCATTAACTGTATAGGCATTACTGTCTAGCTTTTGCTCGTCATAGGTTAGAGTATTGTGCCGAGAGCATGGCTATATAGGTCTCAGCAAATGTTTAAGATTTACATTCTCAAATAATCAAATTATTATTATTGTTTTTTTCAAAATCATTTATCATATTTACTCATAACAACACTTAGGCTATCTATTTCCTTAATTCTTGCATGTTAGTCACTTGAGATCTTGTTCTCTAGTCTTGGACAAACTAGCCAGTTGTAACTCTCTTGCTCCCTTACTAGTGCATGCCTCCTACCACCATGAGCTCCCACAGCATATGCCATTTTCTCCTAGCCTCCTCTTGCAAATCCAAGCTCCTATTTTGCTAGCTACATGCATAGTGAAGTTTCATTTTATTATTGTGGATGTCATTGAAGCCTTGCTGGGGTGATTAGTATAGAACCCGAGTGTTGCTGTGCGGGGATGTAAACCCGAGTGTTGCTGTGCGGGGATGTAAAAGATACAAATACAGCTAGCCGAGGAGGAATGGAACCGTAAAGACCAAGAATAAGTGCACCTTTTTGAAGAGGCTAGAGAGGCATGGGACTATAAATACTTGCAACCGGTCTACCTTACCTAGCTGCATGCTTATCTCCTTGATCTTGGCAAAGGCATAAGTGAAAGAGGAGACCATATAATAGCCTTGCAAGTCCTCATTCCCATGCATGGTAAACTTTCAAAGTATAAAGGGAAGACTGATTTCGTTATTTCATCTTTTCTTCTTGCACTCTTGATTTATGCATTCATTGTAGTTGAATCATTCTATTAGAACCCACAAATTTGCACTTTATGAAGGTTCTCACGGTTGTACTATCGAGTGAAGTCATTAACAATAAATTGCTATCCTCAATGCCGATTATAAGCAATATTTAAACATCAACCATCCTCTCTCCCGAATTGCTCCAACAATGAATTCACACACAAGGTGGATCCTCCTTGCCTATAACATCTATCCAAAGATGAAATGGATCTTCATGCATTAGCCATCCCATGTGTTCGTGGTAGATTCTCATCTAGTTTAGCTATGTCTTTACAATGAACATGATTGTCACTCACTAGCTTTTAGCTTTAGTGTGTGCCCTTCCTTTATCTTTCCCCTCTCTCCATCTCTTGCCGCTCATCTCCCATCTTGTCAACTACACTTCATGTGTTCTATAACATTGCCATCCCCTCATCTTGGCAATCAACTCATCTAGCAATTCTTTGACTTGGTGCATTATAGAGCTACAAAACCTAAATGGGGGGGTTAACATGTAGGGATGCTAATCACAATGGTGCTTCTTAGCACCTGATCAAGAGGAGGTTCTGTTGTAAAAATCCCAGTTCCTATCTCTAGCTCCTTCAAATTCAGTTTTATAGGTACCCCAGAGAAGACATCACATCAGTCCCATTCGCAAAGGTATGGCTTTGATATCAAGCAGGTAGGCCAGAATCAGATTTGCCATAGGGATAGTTGCACATTCCACAATGACACATGACATGTTCAGCTTTGATATGATCGGCATGTAGCCATACACACCGTTCTTCATGCAATCATCTTTTGATCAACCAATATTTGATCTAGGTGGACTTTACTTTCTGCATATTTCCTTCCACTTCCCTTTAGCCTATCTTCTAGGCTTTGCTCACAAAGGTGAAAGATGACCCACAACTTGAGAGGGTGAAATGCACATTTATGTACATGATCATAAGTTGTACTCATTGTACATGCTTCTACTATGTAGTCACTATGCTCACGCATGCACATACTACTCTGATTCTTTTTTAGTTGTTTTTCATTTTTGGATGCTATCATATGCACCAAACAAAATCCACAAAAAGGTCTTGTACATGCACCCTCTACCTACCCAGTGCAACTTAAGAGGGGGTGTTGAGGATGGTGTAAATTGCACCACAACCTATAGGGCATTAGGGGAAAACCTTGGGATCACATGTATATATTCATGTTTATGTTCAATACAACATAGTGTACACATAGCTATATTGTGTGCACCTCTCTCTCTCTCTCTCTCCCTAATATCTTTACAGCACTCTCTTTCCTCATTCTTTTACAACCATTTTGGGCCTATTTGCACAATCCTAGCTCTTTGGACTTGCCACTATCCATCAAATGATATTGCTTACTAATGTAGTTAACACTACATAAAGTGGTTTGTGCATTGCATTTTTTAAGTGGTATGCTCCCCATATTATATATATTTGGCTAGGGGATTGACCAAAGAATATTTGTGAAATAAAAGGATCCCTTGCCCAAAAAATCAACAGTCTTTCTTTGAATATCTAACCCAGCTCTACTTGTGCTCGTTTAGGAATCAAACTAGAAATGATTCCACATTAATCTTCTTGCTTAGCCAACAAACTTGCTCCCAACTTGGGATGGAGACTTGACCACTTGGTTTTAAAGTAATACTAGGCCGGGGCACTAGGACGTGAAGGGGTTGACAAAACCAATGAATATTTCTATTAGATTGATGGGTGAATGTCAAACTTTGCTTCATCATCAATAGAAGCCATGGGGGCTCCACTTTGACACACTTACTTAGTGGACAACTAAGTAGAGACCCGAATTACTTATACCTCTTCAATTATTAGATCCAACACTCGCTCACACACAAACAACCATTTATTTCACCATGTCAAACTCGTACAGAGGGATGATTAACATTCTTATGCTCAAACGCATGCACTCAAGCCATATGACAAACAATCATCTAAACCACTAGAAGAATTGAAGGGAGAAGAGAATTCATACTTTGTGCATAGCAACAGTGCGAGCCGATGAGCCATTGGATTTACAAGATTACAAATGTTGTGTGCACCATGCTATGCACCCACACTACACCCTCTCCTCATATCTAGATAGTATGCTTACTTTAACACATTGCATTTGTCTACCCTGCTCAATCAAGATTCATCTCCTTAGTGTCGACTTGCTTGTCTTCGTTAAGGAATCTAGACTTTGCTAAGAGGCTTTGCCTCCATACTTTTGTTTCCACTTCCAGAATCTATTCTCTAGTTTCATCACTGGTCGGACCTTTGTAGCCATGCACCATGTCATTGTGACTGTTGTTGGATTCAAATATTCCATTGGATCATGGCCACCTCATGCTCTTTAACAGGCTAAATGTGAGGCTTCATTTGAATGGATCCTCAGGGGGTCACTATGTATAAACCCTATATATCATGTCCATTCAAGGGAGATTCAAGGCCTATTTATAAAACCCCTTACCTATATATTGATCAAGGATAAAAGATACCCTTTTCTATTCAATCTGTGAATACCCCCTTTATATGATACCCTTATGTATATGAAAAATGTGTAAAAAGGGAATTTAAAAAAATTCTTCTATTGAACCCACATGCTATGCTTACAGATTTATGAGTACCCCTCGACAAAGGATAGTGCTCCACTTGGCAGCACTGCATAGTTCATGGAGCCCATGTTTGCTAAGGGACTACCATGTGTTAAGGCCTTGTGATAGCCTAAGTGGTCCAAAGATCATCTAGAGCTCTTGAAGTGCCATGTGTCACTACTCTTGAGTCCTGCTACATCAAGCACTTTGACAACGTGGTCACTACAATTCGATGGCTACTTCATGCTTCCCACTATGAGTTTGCAAGTGGCTGCATGTCCCACATCTGACCACTTGCCCCACTGTGAATGCACATGTATATGAGTGTCCTCCACTTTGAGGGATCTCTGTCTAGGGTAGATTCAAAAGGCCTCCCAGACACTACTATGCCACCATGTGTTGGGGCTATGTGCCACCTCTTCTGTGGATTGACTAGGCCACTTCCACTTGGTCCTTTGCTACTATTGGCCAATGGGTCTTGTCTCCTAATTTGGTTGCTAACCCTTTCTTTGTTGTAGATGTGTCTCCTTAGGCCACGGGCCTATGTGCCACATTGGAGGTCTACCATATGGATTCAGGCGATGCATCCATGGAGCTGTGGTAGACTACTTGTCCCGAGGTCCCTTGTCAATGGGAAATAGACCCCCGCATAGGTTTTTGACCCCCTCTAGTTTTAAGGAATGGATGGTACAGTCGTATTCAAGCACCGAATTTTGAAATCTCCATAGCGATGCCTCAATTTGCCCTGATTCAAAGTTGGGAGGCTATGCCTTCCACCTATAGAGGTATATAAGATTTGCACCAAATTGGTCTATTGCATTTGATGCTCGGGGGGGTCACCTCATAAAATGTTAGTGTACCACATGCATTCAAAAGGAGGGGTATTTTAATTTAACTTTTTAGAAAATTTTAATAGGTTTACAATAATAGGAGGGGTTTTCTAATTAAACTTTAGAAAAAAATCACTTAGTTCATAAGTAAAGAGGGGTGTTTTTATTGAGGGAAAAATTTTAGTTGAGGGGTTTTTAAAATACCCATTGAACACACATGATACATAGGGTTTCTAAGTAGTGCACCCCCCGAGATTTGATGTGATAGAATCTATTTGAGATATTTTGCTTTACCTTGGCCAAATACAAGTGCAGGTCCTCAAACCTTTTGAATTGTAGATAGATCAAGGTCTCTACACACTGATTTCAACATCCACGCATGAAACATGGTAGTGGGACAATAGTTGTAGCTCATGCATCAAGGCACCACTCGTTAGATAATCTTGAAGGGTCTGCATAACTATGGGATAGATGATTAGTTATTCTAAATGGATACGTGAATTTTGGTGGGTCTTAGATAGACCTCGTCACCGTCTTTGCATTTAGCACAATGTCTCCTTCTTCTTCATGCAATGCTACACTTTCTCCAGTCATTGGCGTGCTAGGGCTAGCCAAGTTATCCAATCTTCATGGAAAGCTCCCTCTGTAAGAGCTACATCTCTTGAGCCTGCCAATGTCACTACTTTGCCAAGGCTAGGGATTGAGATCCATAAGCCAATTTGATAGGAGAGAAACTCATTGCGGAGTGTTGTGAGGAATTATAATAGAATTTTTCAATGTCGATGAAGAGGATCCAATTGCATTGGTCACTTTGAATGATGTGTCGTATATAATCTTTCACTATTTGGTTGATTCGTTCGGTTTGTCCATCTGTTTACGGTTGATACAAGCTACTAAAGGATAGTACCATTCTAGAGATGGTGAACAATGTTTGCTAGAAGGAGCTTGTTAACCTGTCATCCTGATCAGAATTTCTCATGGCAAACCCACATGAAGGTTGACCACATGCTTAATGAAAAGTCCGGTGCATCACAAGGTGAATTATAGGGAATAAAATGTATGTACTTAGTCAAGCGGCAAACCACCATGAGTACACCTGTTCACATTGAACAAAGGTAGAGAGCCAATGAAGTCCATTTAGCCTCTCCCATGGTTTTCTTGGGATGGGTAGAGATGCCCTGTCTTGGACTCTGGGGTTTCCTTTGCAGTATACTATGCTTGATGTAAAGAAACAAGCATTATACTAACAATGGGATTGTACAAGCATGGATAGAATTGGATGGAGATGAGTGATTGAGCAAGGCAAGCAATATGAGAAATGAACAAAACATCTAAACACTTGTATTATCCTTAAAGAAGTGTGGAGCCATTAAAATTATTTTTTGTAACTCCAAACAGATGCAACAAGGTGTTGGAATAGCAACCTCATGCTCACTTGCCTTATCTTGAGGCACAAGCCTATCTATACCTTGAGCAACATTGGCTCAACAAGGTCTAGGACTCTACTCAGACTCTCAGAATTAGCTGAGTCATTTGAACCTGTTCTACATTGGGTTGCACACTTAAATAAATATACAAATTTTCTAGACTCAGCAATTTCTTGAAGCGACTTCCAAAACCTACCTAGAGCTTTAGAGAACTAATGTCCCCAATCAGTCCACCTATGTGGTTTCCTTCTACTTGGCCTTGCCACTCAAAGGCTCACAAGTTGGATGCTTGGTTGGTATAACCTGGGTGCTTAGAGCTTAGGTTGGGCAGTCAAGTTGACTAAGAGTCAACATTTATTTATAAGAAGGTATGATTGAATTGCTTTGTTATATGACTTGGGTTGTGATACTTACATGAAAGTACTCCTCCAAGTATTTTTCACACATACTAGATCATGGTACTTGGGTTGGGTAGTTAAGTTGACTAAGAGTCAACATTTATTTATAAGAAAGTATGATCCAACTGCTTTGTTGTATGACTTGGGCTATCATACTTGCATGAAGGTACTCCTCCAAGTATTTTGCACACATACCTAGATCATGTATGATGGTGTGCTACTTTCCTCATGTTTTGGCAAATGTTTCTCTATGATAGAATATACCAAACCATAAATGGCATGGATCGCAAGGTAATACATAATCTAGTGTTTGAAAGTATAGATAAGATTGTTGCACTAATTAAAGCCATAAATCCACGTTGATATCTATTGTATACATATACATATCCACACGCATGTGTGCACACATGTGTGTGTGTGTGTGCGCGTGTGCATGTGCAAATATATACTGTATGTTTCCTACATAGCACTAGCCAATGGTGAGTGCACATAAATGTTCATGCCCACATTTTAGTTGACCTAATAGCTAATACTCTACACATACATATCCTCTTATGCACTAGCTAATGTGGGACTATATATCGTGATGGGTCAAGTATATAGCTAACATCTAAAAAGGTACCCTTTAAGTATGTCCATGTTCACTAGTTTGTACATTGCATAATGTTAGTAAAATACATTATGGGTTAAGATAGTGGTCACCCTATCTCTTTTTTTTGAATGCTTTTCATAAACGTTTCAAAAAAAAAGTAGGCCCTATTAGATTTGTGTCTGAAATGCATGTTATCTCTTTCTAGCTTTTCGATAGCCATGGAAATAGATACTGAATCATTCCCATGTAAACTTTCTTTGATACTTTGGTTATCCTTTATAAATTTTAGTAAAGATCAAACTTATAATTTATCACATGCTATGTGCATATGTTTGAATTTTAATCATTTTTCTATACCAAGTACTAATATGACTTTTCTAGTTTACTATATCTTCTTTTTTTTTGGACCCAACATGAAGTGTGACCTTAATAGCCTAATGATATACCAAGTGAACTATTTTTTAAACTAGAAAATAATTACATTTACCTCAGTATACATGTAGTGTTGTATGAATAGCTTCCATAGGTGAGATCTTGGTTTATAGCTGCAGTAAAAGGTTTAGCATAGTAATGAGATGCTCATGAGTCATGCTACTCAATATTGTAAGTGTATGATCAATGCATAAGAATAAATGTTAATGGCTTTCCTGATAGTTTCTTATGGCTTTCCTGATGGTAATGAGATGCCCATGAGTCATGCTACTCAACATTGTAAGTATATGATCAATGCATAAGGATAAATGTTAGTGGCTTTCCTGATAGTTTCTTATGTCTGGTTAAAAATGAATTGGTTTCCCTTTGGAATATGGTAGGTCATATGGTTACAAATAAAAATACAAAGAATTAGCCTTGTATCCTACTCTAAGTATATACATTTTTCATGCTCTTCAATTGACATTGCATCCAAACCATTTTGAGTTAAATGTCATAGCAATAGCATGTGTCATGAGAACATTGCTCTAGCTATTCTCTGTTTGGAATATCATACCTCAATGATGGGGTGATTAAAGAAGATAAGACCCCATACTTGGTAATGTGTGCAATGAAAGATTTTAAGCCAAATGATTAAGTTAGCTTTCTACGGCTAAAATTTTTTGAAGCTCTTTACTTTTCTTTTTCTTTGGCCTATCAAATAGAGAAAAGATTCAACACAAGAATGGTTTCATGATGTCTATATCTAATTTTTATTGTCTTTTTAAATCATATGTCTCAATCATGAAGGTTAACAAGTAACTACTCGTTCAATTTAAACATCCATCTCTTTCAATAATTTGTACATATCACTATAAATAATATCCTACTAGAAGGAACATATTATCAGGTGTTTGATTCTATTAGTTTTTCATTTCCTAACCTAAAATGCCTTGGTGCAACCGAGAATGCATCCAAATTTTTTGGGGATACATGATGTAATTGCAGCAAATGTAATGGAAACATTGATCCATTTTCATCTGATCCAAATAATTAATTTAATATTTCTAAATTGTTTAGGTTTCTAAAGTTCTTAGTCTATTTTTAAATTTCATTGACCTAATGTAGTAGAGGCTACACAACTACAACAACAAAGAAATTGGAGTCAACAACAAAAATAGAACCAACAAAGAAATTGAAACTAGGGTAGAATTGGATGGGGTCAAAACTCGAAGGAATCTAATTATTGTATCACTACTACACACAGATCCTATTGCGACGTTTATGTACCGACGTTTAGCGGCCCCATGGCATTAATCATCGGTATGAAAATCAGGTTCCGTAAAGCATTGCTATATAGCGACGCTTGCCAAAAGTCGCTATATAGTAACTTTTATAAAGCGACTTTTATAAAGGTCGCTATATAACGACTTTTAAGTGTCGCTATATAGCGACACTGATATACTATTTTATAGCGACGTTTTCCAAAGAGGTTTTTTTTTCCATATAGACCTTAAAAGTTAGTTTTTTCCAATGACAAATTTTTTTAAATTTTCATACATGTTTGATCTCATAGAGAATGAAAATATGAGAGCATGTACATCAAGCCTTTGAAGCTCATATATTCATGTCCAAGTTTGAGATGAAAAAAATCAATTAAGAGCATTTACATCAACTGTTTCATCTTGAGCCAAGTCTAAGATGCCAAACAAGTCTATCTCCAACTCTATACCGAGTTGATCTCCTATATCATCCTCGTACTCTAGCATCGTACGTTCACCTAAAAGTACTTGATCATCTTATTTAATAAAGTGTGGTGATTCTTGATGATCGTTGTCTTCTTCCTCAATATCGTGATCTCCATCTTCCTCCCGTGTGATGTCATTATGCACATCTTCCTCTTGGCTCATATGGTGATCTACATCTTCTTCGCTAGATTCATCAATTGGATCCGGCATTGGTAGTGGCATCTCCATATCCACATCTCTATCTTCAAAAATTTGCTTACTTCGTGGTGCAACTTGGATCACGTGCCACCATCTTGGATCAAAACGATCCGAATGAAAAACCACCTATATTGAAGATGGGTGCCAAATGTCGTCAATTATATGTATGAAATTATGCTCAAGTACATGTATCAATGGATCTTTAAAAACGAAAGCTTCGATTAATTAAATCATTAGTATGCACCTGCTCATAGTGCTCGGGAAGAACAAAAGTATCACTTTCATCGGTCCAATGTTTGGTGGAGTCTATTGCAAAGAAACCGCTATTGCAAAGTATCACTTTCTCACTATTGCATGGGGACCGTTGTAAATAGTTCTAAACCATTTTACATCAATAATGAAAATACTAAATCATATGAAATCAACTTCATAGATGCCGTGTATGGTTCCACAATAATCCAACTGTGAGGAGAGAAGATTGGTATCTGAAGCACTTGCTCGGCTATCTTGTATGAAGTTAGCCATGACTCCACAATCATACATGACTCTCTTTGAATCGATGCGTTCCACGCAAAAATGTCATCCATATGACCATAATGCACTGTACTTTTTGTACTGTAAAAGAGCATCATTAAAACAATGAAGATGCATCTATTTTATAGCATATATTGCCACAAATAATTACTTAATTACGTTAAGAGGTAAGAAACTTACATGCACCATACATCCAGATGATAACTCTCGCTCGCGCTCGTTTATTGTCTCTCCATCGCATTCGGGTTTACATAGAGCCAGTTATAGCCAATCAAGTGACATGTGAGTAGGGAGAAGAGCCAGATCCCGTGGATATGGTTGCGATCGCCTATACATTACTCTGAATCTCATCCTTGCATTTATTATTTCTGCTTTGGCCACTTCATATCTCTCAATCCACTTATGCATCTCAGGGCTATTGAGGATACAAAACTTATTGAATTTCTCCATTTGCTCTTCGCTCATCTTTCTTTCAATCCCTTTTCCTTGGGAAACCTCACCAACAATGCAATCATCATCCTTGTTATGCCAAGCTTGCAGCATATCGGGATTCGTGGATGCAAGAAGAAACTCTGTGATATATACTAATGACTCTTCCACAAGCCATCCCTCTGCCATGCTTGCTTCTGGTCTTGCTCTTTGTCTTATAAATCCCTTTAAAGTTTTCATAAACCGCTCAAGAAAAAACATCCATCGACTATGAACGGTACCCGCTATAGCCACCTCATCAACTATGTGCACAAGCAAGTGGACTTGAGTTGTCATAATGCTCGAGGGAAAGTGCTTCTCAAGCAAGCATACGACTTCGATGGATTCCACCCTAGCCTTCTCGATGCTCGATATGGAGATCTCTTTTTGAGATATCCACCTATTTCACATGTCCATGTAAGATGTTTTCATAATCAATCTACAGATTAATTAGCTTAAATTGAAGAAAATGCAATCAATGCGATTTGATAGTAAGCATACCTCACAATACCACAGATCTTGAATATAGCATTTTTAACATCTTCTTGTAAGCATCCTTTTATTGTAGTTGGGAGGATGAACTATCAAAGCAACAAAGAAGTCATGTCAACAATATAACATAATCATAATTACGCTAATGCATCACGTTTATCGGTACACTAATTCTACTTAGAATACCTGTAAGACCTTGTGCCAATCATGGGACTTGAGCCCACTAAGCTTATTGTCCTTTGAAAATGCTCCTTTCAAGCAACGCATGTACCCTGTCGGTGTTTGAAAAGAGGTGCCTCCTCCCTCACAGAGAGGATCCATGTTGCTTTCGGGAGGACAACTTTTCCTGAAACATGCACTTGGGGCCACAAATGAGACATCCTATTCATAGCACGCAAGTCTTCCCGCACTTCTCTCAATTCTTTGGAACCAACCAAGTGTGCCCAAATAGTAGCCCCCACATTCTTGAAGATATGCATGGGATCCAAGAGATGAGATGATTGATTTGTAACTGACCCCAATAAGGAAGCTCGTGAAAGATCGATAGCCTCTTCATACCAGGAGGAGGTTCCTCTCCATTCGCCCTCCAAGCTTGAATCCAGTCACTTGCCTTCAAATATGATGGTGGTGGATCAAGCTCACCTCCACATGCGAGATGGTCGAGCGGAAGGTATCGAGCATGACCTTCATAAACATTTTTCCTCATATGTTTGGAGTAGCGTGCAAGCGATTTCAAAGCCGGTCCACAAATAGGACAAGCATGGTATCCACTTGTAACAAGTCCTGCACGCATGCATGAATGTGTTAGTATAAGACATGCATGCAAAAGAGAGTCGTAAAAGCATAATCCCTCATTATACATGTAAAGACACAACCACGTACCTGCGCACTCTCCATATCCTAGGTTGTCATGCATGGTTCACGTCAATATACCCCTGACCAAAATATCATTGGTATGTCTAGGAGCTCTGGAAATATCAAAGACCTGCACTCCTCTCCATAATATCTGTAACTCCTCTATCAAAGGTGCCATGTACACATCCATATTTTTTGCCTTGTACTTTCTTGGCACAAGTAGTGTAAGCATGAGGTGTCCCTTTTTTATTGTTAGCCATGGTGGGATATTGTAATTCACCACGACTATGGGCCATGTCGACCAAGATGTCGAGCATAACCCGAAAGGATTCACGCCGTCCATGGCAAGCCCAAATGTAAGTTGCATGGCTCCCTCGCAAAGTCTAGCCACTAATTATCTATGTGCTTCCAAGCTGCACAATCTGCGGGAATCCTCAATGCGTCATCAATGGACCGATGAGATGCATGCCATGTCATCAACTCCGCTATGGATTTGCATCGGAACATGTGTTGTATTCTTGCAATGATGGGAAAGTGTCTCAAGACCTTTACCGGTATCTACTCACCCTACAAGTCATCTCTATATCGTTGTTCCCCACACTTTGGACAACTAGCCAAATCTCCATGCTCACGATGAAAGAGAATACAATCATTACGGCAAGCATGGATGGTATCATAATCCATACCCACCATTGTTAGCATCTTTTTCGCTTCATCTCTTGATGCGGGCATGGTATTTGGTGCAGGCAACATCTTCTGGAGCAACCTATGACAATTCAAACATACATAGGCTTCGAACAATGATGATTCGGTATACACTATCCAAATGATGATTCTCAAAACAAACAATATCCAAATAATGAGTCAAATTAATGCAAGAGCTAACCTCATTAAGGCTAAGACACTTGTATCCGACCACCCATACTTTACTTGCAGATTCAAGATTGAGAGACAAGCATGTAGTTTAGACATCCTAGCACCCTCGTACAATTGTCTTGATTGCAACTCTCGCATTTTGACCTCAGACTCTGACATCACGTGTACATGGGATGTAGTGCCCCTAAAAATGGAATCCATCATGTCGACCATACCCTCGTCATCATCTGGGACACTATAGTCTTGCTCAAAGTGTGAAAGTATATGCGTACCCTCGTCACCCTCCTCATTCTGTTTTAAGATTTCATGTAAATATAAGATCTTGTATTTCCTGGTATCCAATAAGACTGCGAACTTAAATAGCTTTGACTTACCGATGGTCCATCAACACATGCAACACCAACGTTGGGTACTGGTTTAGGCTCCTCCCCATACATCCGCAAGTGGCACATGATAATACGACGTTGATGTCGTACTTCTCGCTTGCAATGAGTGCAATGATAGTATAACCTCTCTGTAAGCCACTTCATGCTCCTAGGCATTGGCGCATCATCAGACGAGCTTCCACTCGTTCCTTCCATCTACACATTAAATCACAACATAAGTTGTAAGAAAATATATTAACAGTTATAAAATAGCATCTATGAGCTTCCCTTCAAGTTAGAACAAAAAGTGA
Organism: Dipteris shenzhenensis; assembly: GCF_047967505.1. Taxonomy (NCBI): domain Eukaryota; kingdom Viridiplantae; phylum Streptophyta; class Polypodiopsida; order Gleicheniales; family Dipteridaceae; genus Dipteris; species Dipteris shenzhenensis. The sequence goes on along the minus strand of NC_141614.1, from coordinate 14,479,134 downwards.
CTTAAAGCGTCGCTATATAGCAACACCTATTTCATTAATTTTGGACAAGTGCATTGTCCAAATTCGTTTTGTGAGATAATTTTGGATAAATCATTTAAAAAAAAGAGGCTCTTATAAAACAAAACTTTGACTCAAAAAGTAAGATTTTAAAAAATCAAATTAGAAAAAATGACGTGACATGTTATTAAAACTAGAGTACATTAAAAAAAGAGGACTTCATGTTGTTAAAAGAGACAAAAAGTAAGATTTTAAAAAATCAAATTAGAGAAAAAACTAGAGTACATTTAAAAAAAGCATGACACATTTGTACAAGAAGTAGATCATATAACTCAAAGCCATATGGTGTTAAAAAACACCTTCCATTAGCTCAGCCTAGAAGATGTCATCTTTGTCTCTCTTGTCTATTACAACTTTACATTAGAGAACTAAAAAGTCTTTGTGGAACTGTAGTTTCATTTCTTGTCTATTACAGTTACTTTAGAAAACACATAAGTCTATGGAATTAAATTTCACAGTTACTTTAAATTTATATGGAATTAAATTTCCATCACTTGACTATTAAGTCATTAGAGAGAGCATATGTCCTCGAAAGGCCTACTATGGCATTGGCTTCATGAAAACAAGCAGACTTTAAACTTGCAGGCCATGCGTATCCAGGGCTGGCATCGCCAATCTCCTCACAACTTATTTCAAATCTTCCGTCGACTTGTAAGCATTCAACAACTCTTCTTTTCTCTCTTGGCTTTCCTCATCTTCACCATTTTTTTCAATACAGCTTCTAGCCACCGCCATATCCTGTACAAAAATTTAACTCGTTCGCATAAGAAGTACGTGATTAAAAGAAGCGAAAAAGAAAGCTAAGGATATTCACCTCTTCTGCTGAGTTCAAATCACGCAGCCATGTGTGTAACATATCCTCCTCGAATGATTTTCCCTTCATTGGTCCATAGAAAAGAGATCTAAGACAGAATTTAAGTTCAGTAAATGAAGTCGGGTAGTAACTAGTCATTGTCTTAGAGGGAAAGTGGGAGAAGGAGAGTGAGGGAGCGATAGCGAGGGATGCATAGTGAGCTGCCCCTCCTTCAAGAGTGATAGAAAGTGAGGGAAGACATAAAGTGAAAGACGAATACAAGTTAATCAGAAGGACTAGGATGTAAGAAATAAGAGAGCATTTGTGGAAGGACTACGATGGAAGAATACAAGTGCACTAAGGCACGATGTGTTCGCTATGATAAGGATAAGGGTTGGAATAAAGTGAGAGAAGCATTGGAAATGCTCTACTTTAAGTGAGTGGAGACTGTCTGACTGAATAAAATTTTGTAGAGCATTGGGAATGCTGTACTTTAAGTGAGTGGAGCATTGGGAATTGATACTTTGCCATGAAATATATTACAAATATTACATCATCACATATTCATATCAAAATTCTCATCACAGAAGGTTATATTTCCTAATAATCACATCATCACATATTCATATCATAAAATTGTGTGCATGAAATAAATATATAAATATCATGACTAAATGCCACTTAAGTAATAAGTCAGAAATTGGTGTAAAATCAACAAAAACTACATCATGATTCATACATTGCAACAAATAAATGTCAACCATAATATTTATGAAGTAAACAACATCACGAGAATATGCTCCTCATGCATATATACAAACACAACATCATACATGCATCACAACTCTTTCGATGCTTCTAGTGGAGACTATGGCAACTCTTCTGATGCTTCCAATGGAGGCTGTGGTGCTCTAGATGTACACTCAGTCTCTACTTCTTCTGTAGTATGTAATGCTTTTGGGTAGGCTCAATATCCTCTTCCTTAAATGCAAGCGGAGGCTGTGGCAACTCTTCTGATGCTTCCAGTGGAGGCTATGGTGCTGTAGGTGTACACTGAGTCTCTACTTCTTCTGTAGTGTGCAGTGCTTTCACAGTAGACTCAGTCTCCTCTTCCTTAAATGCAAGCTCTAATATTGCTTCAGTTGCACATTGTATTCTAATGGCAGCAATTAGGTCTCGAATGATTTCAGCCCTAAACAATTGTATATCCTCCTCTAAATATTTGAGCTCCAAAGAGTCTTCCGATGATATATGTGGCTTAAGTGAGAAAATTTCTTTGAAAATCAACATGCAGTTGTAGGCAACTCTCCACCCACAACTATGCCCATCTTCCTGCTTTACTACTAAATGCTTTTGGAAGTCTAGCGAGTCTTTGTACTGTCCTGTTTCTCTGATAGCAGATACCAACTTCTCAATCGACCTACTCATCATGACATATTAATAAAACTTAGTTTACATAAGGTACATAATATAGAAGTAACAACAGATTAATAGAATACTTATGTTTGCACTAAGCCATGAAAGCCTGTAATCGAGTTAACAAACCAACAATAGTTGTCTTCAAGGTCCCAAACCACCAAACTCCAATGTTCCCTACACAAATAATTAAGAACCATTATTATTTAACACAATGTTGCCAGTATAAGATGAAAATACAGGTTGCCATGATACTTACATCTCGTGATATGCCATAAATAGAACTCGCACGCCATGTAAATGTAAAGGCTATAACCATTTACAAACATCAGCTATCGTCTTTCTGCTATCGCTAAGTATAGGAGAAAGGAGGGAATCCAACATATACACACGGTTTTGTATGGCTCTACCAAATCGTGAGATAACTATACTGCACCAACAAATAAATGAATATCAGCTTATTAGATTGAATCAAAATATTGAATTATCAAGCATAGAAAAATTTTGTATCAAACCTGAGAATGGCCATCATAATGTTGTTATTGACCTTATTTGAAGCTCTAGAGAGGATTGAAATCTCCTCTCCTCCAAATTCAAGATACTGAGGTCTATGTTGAATCATAACCCTAACATTAAAAGAGCTTCCCAATTCTTCCAATGAAGCCATGTTTGTAGAGTTGAGGTCTTCTATCCCCTTTGACTCTTTAACGGCATTCATTTCGCACTCCTCTGAGCCATTATCTATTTGCCTTGTGGGAGGGTCCATAATGTCACCCTTAATGATTGTTCGAATGGTACATGTTATAAACGCATAGAGATGCAAATCCGTATATGTTGACAGTGTGGAGTCATTTTGTATCTCAAAAATTTAACCAAGTACCAAAAAGCAATTTTATCCCACCCTCCATCCACAATTATAGATGTGGCTATTCTCTTGATGTGATACCTGACATGTTATATACTCTATTTATTGTGCCAAGTCACATTGCCGCATTACTGTGTCGATAGCACCTACTAACTTTTGAGCTGATCTGCACATCAAAACATATAACAACAATGAATATGTGCATTGCATATCAATCTACATGTCAAGAAGTAACAACAAGTGTAGTCTATACTTACTCTAACATAGTGCCATGGACGGATGTCATTGAGTTGGCAAAGAAGCACTTCTTAGCAAAGATGTCCACAACTACCACACTCCAATGTGAGGTGCATTATCAATAAAGAATAATTATTGTGTTTGAGACATTCTAGCAATGCAATAGAAAAAACAAGTAGGGTTTGATGCTTACTTCTCATAATATGCTGTAAAAATAACTCGTCCATCATTCATAGGAACGTGCTTCAACCACTTGCAAACATCCTCTATGGTTTCTTCTTTGTTGCTAAGCACTTCCGAAATACGAGGATCGAGCATATATGAAACGCTTTGTATATTTTGCAAAAAATTTGCAAAAACATTACTATATATATAAAAAAAGTATTAGCTTCTTGGGTTTAATCAAAATAAGCAAAGTATAAAGCCAAGGAAAAGGCTGCATCAAACCTGAGGATGGTTGTAATGACTTTGACATTAACCTCTTTCTTAGGATTCAAGAGTATTGAAATCTCTTCTTCACCAAATTCAAAAAATGAGGTTGTTGTCGAATTAACAACATAGCAGTGAATGAACTTCCAATCTACTCCAATAGATTCATATTTTCATGACTCGTCTTATTAAGAGAGTAGTATACATTGTATTCTTCTTCACTTGCTATGTCTTCTACATCCTCCTCCTGCTATAAAAATATAAAAAAGTTATGCGATGTACACATCCCAAATAAAGGCTTAAACAAGCAGATAAGGTTTCATACATGCTTTCATTAGAGTGAGTCTCTCCTCCTCTTGGAGCAAAAATTTAAAAAGTAAGGTTTCATACATGCTTTCATTAGAGTGAGTCTCTCCTCCTCTTGGAGGAAAAATTTAAAAAGTTATGAGATTTACACATCCCAAATAAAAATAAAGGTTTAAATAAGCATAGAAGTATAAAGATAGCATGCTTTCATTAGACTCAGTCTCTTCTCCTCTTGGAGGAAAATATGAAAAAGTTATGAGATTTACACATCCCAATTAAAGGCTTGAACAAGCATACAAGTATATAGATAAGGTTTTATACATGTTGCAATGTAGTCATATTTTCAGGTTGTTTTCCAATGGTAGCAATTAGACGCTGGATGCTCTCACCTCAAAATGCTAGCAGATCGGCTTCTGTATATGATTCCATTTTGACTGGTAACTCCAAATCAAAAATCTCTCTAAGAAACAACATGCAGTTGTAGGCAACTCTCCACCCACAGCTGTACCCATCTTTTTGCTCCACTGGCAGACGTCTTTTGAATTCTACTTGGTCTTGTTGCTCCGTGGTTGTTCTGATAGCAGATACTAGCCGATATGCAGCACTGTCCATCATGACATATTAAATATATTAATATGTCATGATCATTAGATACAAAATAAGAAAGTAACAAAAATATTAAGAGAATAATTACCTTAGGGAGTTGGCATGATAGCCTTCCATTGAATTCACAAACCACAAACGGTTGAGTTCAAGGTCCTAGGCGATCAAACTCCAATGTGAGCTACACGACTAGAATAAAAATGATTATTGTTTTACACAAACTTGCCAAAGAAATAGTAAAAATAAGGTTAGAGTTGATACTTACTCCTCATGATAAGGCATAAAGATGACTCGCACTCCATCTAAATTCAAAGGGCTTAACCAGGTACAAACATCTTCTATAGTCTTTTGAGGAGAGCTAAGAATAGAAGAAAGGAGAGCATCGAGCATGTAGACACGATGCTGCATTGCACTAGGAAGCTGAGAAATAACTACACTGCACCGAGAAATAAACAAATGTTAGCTCATAGAATTGATTTGCATTCTGCACTAGGAAACTGATATATATATAACTACACTGTAAACAAATAAACAAATGTTAGCTCATTGAAGTAGCAACAAATAAACAAACGTTACCTGAGAATGGCCAGAATAACATTGTCATTAACCTCTTTCAAAGGATTGGAGAGGATTGAAACCTCCTCTCTACCAAAGCTCAAATACTGAGGTTCTCGTTTCAAAACGATCCTAACTTCAAATGAGCTCTCCATTTTATCCAATGTAGCTAAATTTGCAAAATGGGTCTCTGTCATAGCTTGTATTCTATGTTTGTGGTCACTCTGCTTTTCCATGGTGTCTTTAAAGCTCTTGTGCTCATGGGATTCTTTAATCAAATTTAGAGGTGGTTGCATTGCTAAAGTAGAAGGGAGTGCCTCCATATTGACTTCATTTCTTCTCCCTCTATTGCCTGTAAACAAATATGAGAGATTAGATTCATTATCTTTAAATTTAAATCTTATTTAAAAATTTGTATTTAGTTGAGAAATAGAGAGTTCATACTGCTAAGTATTGTCGTAGTGGCCCTTTTTTCATAACCCTGCGAACCATAATTATCAAAGAAGGCATCATCGTGTTTGTCTTCATCCACCAACCTCTCTTTGAACGGGTCATGTAAGTCCATCTTTTCATCATCATCAACTGGGACATTATGATCTTCAAGGTAATCATCCATGTCATCACTGTCCTTGTGGTCTATCTCTTTTTCATAGCCTGTGGTTAGATCTGCTTGAAGCTGAAAATAAGCCATGAAATGCTTGTTTTCAATAATATTTGTGGAGTTGCCTTTTCTAAGGAGGTCCTCAAATAAATATCCCATCCTGCACAAGGTGACCTCCCAACCTGCCGGTAGCAAAGTCTCCATCATGGTAAGTAAGAGACTCCCACTTTTTGCAGGACTTCCATAGTTGTTTTTTTGATAATGTATGGACCTGGGAATATCTTGCTCTTCTAGCATCAATCTCAAATTATTTGAATTCCCTCTTATGTTCTTTTGTAAGGAGTGATCAGGGTTGGGACTCCGCATACACAAAAAGAATGATTCAAGAGATTGAATCGCTATGCCACATTCTCTCTTGCCTCTCTTTGCAGCATAAACACCACTATAGATCTTCAAATCTGATGAATATGCTCGCTCTAGAGTAACCTGCATGCTTCTTTGTCTTTTTTATCAACAAAGCTTTGAATATTTTAGACTTTGTGCATGCTCTACTTTGAGATGGAAAGGTAGCAATGATAATTTAAGATTTTGATAAAGCATCGAATAAATTTTGATTGGGATTCATGTTCTCAACACTTAAACAATTGAAAGTTGAAAGTTCTTTTGCAAAAGATTTTTAATTTTGTTCATAAACTCTCCATTTTGTTAAGAGGCATTTTGATTGCAAAGATCTATTAGGCATTCCTTTTGGCTCCATTGCTATTTGTGGTTTCCACTCAAACTTTGCTTATGTATAGATCAAGTCTTTGCCCAAGGCCTTCCAATTCTTTATAGAGAGAAATCAATAAATATTTCAAAAAAATCTTTGAGGAGAACATATGAATATGGGCTACTTTTGGGTCCAAGAAATTTTATTGTTTTTTTTTAAATTCAAAATTGTATTGAAAGGAAAGAAATTCAGATATGTACAACAAAACAAAAACCTGATTGCCTTTATAGAAAGGAAATGCACCTAGTCCCCAAGATGACTTAGAACTCTTTAAGCGTCATGCTTCTTTCCAACAAACTGTACCAATCTCTTAATCGTGGATATGACATCTTCAATAGGCAGTCTTCCACCTTGTAGTCTATTGAAGACAAGTTTTTTCATAAAGGCCCATATCTACATGATAGCTACTCCTCTTATCAACTACAAAACTCCATACATTAGGTCGTTAAGTCCTCCCCTGTCTCCCAGCAAAACCATCTTCCGCTTGAGCCTGATAAAAATATTGCAAACTTTTGAACTTTTTTTCACCTTCATGCCAAACCTCATGAGTTACCATGCATACCCACAACAAATGCACGATGATTTCTAAGCCCACTCTTTATTTAGAACTTAAGTACTAAATGTGGCTTGCATTATATAGTCCATGGTGAAGAGTTTAGGCATCTAGTCAATCCAAATAGAATAACTGATGTTTTAAGAAATACATATTCAAAAATGGTGTTTGAAGGAAGAATATTGCATAATCTCATAAGGCCTTATGGAAACCTCTGAAGTGGCATTCATTAGGGTATTTTGATAAACCCCACTAGAAGAAGCTAAAAAAGCCTTTAAAAATTTCCTGCTGATAGATGCAAATGGGAGGAAGAATGTGCATATGGTAGCATGGGACATGATTACAACTCCAAAGTAAGAGGGAGGGCTGGGAATCTCTCAATGCTAGTTTGAAATGGCTTACTCTAATGAGTTCTCCATGGGTGCTTTGTGCAAAGGTATTGTTGAATGGGTCATAGCTAATACTAATGGCCGCAAAATATGGGAACTTAACTAACATATATAATTGGTTAAGAAATAATCTTTGTTTTCTTTTGATAATAAAGCATTGAGAGATAGCCAAAGACCTTGTAGGTCTTTGTAAAAAGATGAAAGAAGGTGATCCTTAATTGAATAGGAAGGCTTGAGAGGGGAAAGGGAGCCATCAAATGATGCGGGGAAAGATTATGTAGGTTATATGATTCCTTCTATCCAAAGTCGATGGAGTAAAAGCATCATGCATCGGTAATAAGAGAATGTAGGATGCTCTAGCAATGGGAAACGGGACAAGATGATCGACTTCAAGGATAGTTGAGCATGTATGGTCTCACATCTTTTGTAAAATGTTAGAATTAGGGTTTTTTTTGTATCTTTGGCACACCAAATCTTCATGTAATGGAAATGATGATAGATAAACTCAAGGTGAAATATCTGTATTAGCTAGATAGAAATAGTTTAATCTTTGGTTGTTCATTCAACAACAACATATGAAAGGAAGACGGCTTGGGGGAGGCAAGGTGCTCCGTAACAAAGACTAGGAAGGATGAGGAGTTTTTTTCGAGGGGGGTCAGGGTGGCAGGGGGTTGGGAAAAGCTAGTAGATGTTGCTTACAGCAAACAAGTCATTACTTCATTTTAGTTAGGATTGTCAACAATTGCAACTCCTTTCAAAGAGGACACAAAGTTGGTTATAGAATGCTAGATTGACATCTACAACCGATTGAGTCATCACATGGAACATAGTGTTGTAAGGTGATGGGATTTCCTTCTCCCCCTCAAGCTCAGCATGAGATTGCACATGACACACACCTAGCACATCTCTAAAGTGCTAGAATTTTTACTTTGGTAATGCTATGGTAAATATGTCTACTAGATAGTCAAGTGGGGTATTGATAGGTTTGCATGCAGTCATTCCATGTCTCTTCAACATCTCCAAAGCATACTGCCTTTGCATCATCCAAATGCATGAGGGAGTGTCCATTGCTTCTATGCCCAAGAATATTTAAGCTGTCCCTAATCTTTCATCTCAAATTCAGCTCTACTAGCCTCTTCTTGATGGCTGCAATTTCTATATGATCATATCCATAATAATAAGATCATCAACATAAATGACTATCACCACAATTCCTTGTCTTGTGTGCTTCACTTATAAAGAATAATCAGCCTTGGATCGGATGTACCCCATACTCAATAGAAACTTGATCACCTTTCACACCAAGCCCTTAGGGCTTGTTTCAATCCATAGAAAGCTCTTTTTAGCCTGTGTCTTGCTAGGTGGTAACATTTCCAATTCCTATGTCTTATTCCTTTTCAAGGCTTCCTTTCCTTCATCCATGGTTGTTGCCCCTTCTTGCTTCCTCAAAGCAAGATGGATTCACATGTTGAATTCTTGACACCATATATGCATAATAAAATCTCATGTATCCATTATAGCTGAGCCGCTCTATCGAGTGCTTCACCTCTTAGATCTCCTGAATGGTTGCTTGTCCATCTAAATCTGATGTCTGGCAAACCATGTGGATATACATGCATACCATGTGTCTACACCACCCTCGGCTAGTCACCTAGATGACTCCAAAGCTAGCCTTGATAATCTCCAATGAGGTAAGTCCCAGACCGTATGGATGAAAGTCATTGTCTGAAAGATGGCATCAATTTGTAGTGGTGTCATGGCAAACTCTACTTGTACTATCTCATGCGGGACTAAGGGCTTGCTTCGAATCATTCTAGATCCCATGGTCACCTGTAGCCACTCAAATCTCTTGCACATCGGTATCGGTAGATCACATCCCCAGAAGGGTGCTACATACATGGCAATGGCTTGCACTAGCATATCAAAAAGCTAGCACTTCAGTGGTGGATCCTGAAAGTGTGCTTGGAAACACTATCTCTCCAATCGAGTCAAAGCACTCATCCTATGTGAGTCGTTCCTAGGCTGCATGTGTCATACTGAAAAGGGGTCCTCTGAAAACTGCTCCCAAATACATGTAGGACTGCACTATCTCCACTGGCTCGGGTCGATAAGTGAAACTTAGTCATTGGAATACTACATGTGAGGTGTGTTGAAGACCATAACCTTAGTCTTCCCAAGGTTGACTTTTAGGTCTCTCTCTCTCTACGAAACACCTCTAGGGCCCCCAAGTGTCTCTGCAGCTCCTCCGTTAAGGATGAGATAAGGACTATGTCATCAGTGTATAGCAATATCTATATCATAAGGTCGGCCAGCAGTGATCCTTTGCTTCCTAGGCGATCTATGAAAGAGGTGATCTCATCAATGTACAGTCTGAAGAGAGGCAGTGAGAGGGGGCAACCCTACTTCACTCTGATTGTACTCTCGACCTAATCCGATAGGCCACCTGGGGCATGAACTTTGCCTCTAACTGACTCATATAGGCTCATTAACCCCCATATTAGTGTCTCTCGAATCTGTAGCTTCTGTAACCTCTTGATCATTCGAGATTGTGGGATAGTTTCAAAGGCCTTCAGAAAGTCTACAAAGCATGTGTAGAAATTTTTTTGTCTAGACCTCGCCCCCTCAATGATAGTCTTCAGAGTGAAGATGTGGTCTAGTGTAGATTGCTATCTCCAAAATCCTGCTTATCCTAGCACTCGCTGCCCTCGAGTCTCTATATGACTACTGAGTTGCCTCTCTAGAACTGATCCATAGATCTTGGCCAAAGGGTAGCCAATCATAAGGGTTTTCCCCCAAGGGAATGGACAGGCTGAATCCACCAACAAAATATTATGCATTATCCTCACCAAGGTCATAGAACCACAGCGTTCTGATTGGGCAGAGAAACTAAATGCAGCCTTATGGGCATACAAAACCACACTCAAGGTCAGTATAGGGAATACACCTTTTCAATTGGTATACGGCCTTGAAGGTGTGGTACCACTAGAATTTGTAATACCCAAGCCTACACATAGTAGTACAGGAATGCATGGGAGATTATGCATGTCTAAAAGAAAGACTCTATCAATTAGAGAAGCATATAGAGACTAGATTAGTCGCCTACCATGTCATGACAACACAAAAATGTAGAAGAAAGTCATGGTTTAATAGAAACCTTAAAGCCAAAGACATCAAGGAAGGTGACCTGGTCTTGTTATACAATGCCTAAGTACACAAGGGAAAACTCAAGTATCCAGGTCAAGGACCCTATCAAGTAAGAAAAATGAATCCCATTAGAGCTGTGCTACTGGAAACATTGGATGGAGCCCAATTCAACACAACCATATATGAGAGCCGACTGAAGCGCTACTACTTTCAATACACAAGCCATCCTTGACAAAAATGAAGATTTGGGAACCCCAAGTCTTCCTTATTTAGTATTAGATTGTATCATAAGCACTCACTTGCATATGTACGTCTGATTCCCCTCCCACAACTACCACTCTTCCATATTTCTCCCCCATGTCCGCAGATTCTCTCCTTGCCCTGCCCTCACCTCCGAGACTACTTGTGCTACCCTCAGCAAAAAATGACCCAATATTTGATTTTGAATATCAAGATCCAGATAATCCAATTTGCACACCCATGCCAAATTCCAATGATGGATATGATTTTGATGCAATACCACTTCTACCTTGAACCTTGGATCCTCCTTTTGAACCCTGAACCTCTTCTAGACCTCGGAACCTCCTTCTAAACCTTGGAACCTCCTTCTAAACCATGAACCTCCCTCTAACCCTCAAACTTCTCCTAAACCCTTCAACCCCCGATGAAGGCAAAAGCCTTCATTACCCCAATCATGATGATGCACATCCCTTTCACACATGCATGCACTATGTTTGCTTACCACACTTAAGCCTATGTCTCTCACCAAAATACAACCCAACATCCTACACTTATACTACAAACGACCACACCGATATATCTGTAGGTGACAAAAAGACTCGAAACTCTGGATACTGAGAATATCCTGCTCTTCCTATGTAGAAGCCGTGGGAAAGAGCCAACAATACTCAGAGTGAGATTCTAGCTCTTTAGGTTGGAGTTGTTGCATTGAAACTACTGGAGCAAGATTGGGAGCTCGAGGATATTGCAGAGGATTGGGATTCCTCAATAGTTGAGGCACTTGTTTCCTCATTGGGAAAGGGTTGAGTCATGGCACTTGTGCATTAGGTAATAATGTTGGTTGCCTATATACTGGGATTGGTAGCTATTGGTATTGTTGGGGATGGGGTTGTGCTACCCTCGTATTGTAGAAATAGGTATTTACATCATGGCCTATAACATTGCAAATGGCACACCATAATTGTGGGGGTTGAGCCAATTCTGGTGGTTGAGTCTATTCCTTAGGATTGAGCATTCATTAGCCGCATGGTTGGCCATATAGTGTGAGCACCATACATTCTCTCTCTATGGGTATTGTGGTGGCTAAGATGAGCAATGTTTGCTCAATGGCCTGCTTCATTTCATATTTTACTCTTAGGGCCATGGCTTCCACTCTGCCCTTAGTGGTGCGATCCTTGTTAGAAGTGCTTCCCTTCTTTGAAGATTTCTTGTCGCGATGACTTGATTTGCAATCATTACTATCGCTATCAAAATGGATCATGCCATCCTCAATGTCAATTAAAACTTCATGAGCATCACTAAAATGCGCATAGCTGCTACTGACTTTTTTATGTCCTTGCGAATGGATTTTTTCAGTCTAGAGATGAACCATGCTATGATGTACTTGTCGTCCAGATGGGGAACACACTTTGCTAAACCATACTATGAGGTATTTGTCATCTGGACGGGGAACATACTTTGCTATTAATCTTTTCTTTCTTCCCAAGTATGTTCTGACCTTTTATTTCTTGTGCATTTCTATATTTCCTAGTTGGAATGCGGGTTCATTTTGTAGCCTTTCTATTTGGGAACTTCTTCTGAACTACTCAGATAGGAGTGCCCATGTGGCTCTTTCTTCTATAAGAAGGTCGAGGTACCATTCTGAGGCCTCATCAGTTAGGGCTATCGAAAATAGGTGGCTTTGGTTTCATTTGACTGATTGCCTCCAACACAACATGCTGCGTCGTCGAAGAGTTGAAGGAATGTGATAGGATCCCCTCATCCATTGTACTTGGCATTTTCAATTTGCCAAAGTGTCTTCTGCCATCATTGTTGTTGTTGCGATTGTGTCATCAACCAAAGTAATCTTCTGGATGTAGATCATCGTTTTCCATTTCTTCTTCAATCCTTATGTACTCCATGTTGCTTGTCGATGGAGAGAGGTTGAATACTTGGAGTGCATCGAGGGCAGAAGAAAGTTCATGAAAGTATGAAAGTGCTAGTATTTGTCTAAATCTGAGGTGCATTCACAGTGCTTAATTGTATCTTTCAAGTGAGTGCATTTGACTTTGAAATTCATAATTGATTTCAACCTTCGTAGCCCAAAAATGGCAAAAAATATGCAATAGACGAGTCAAAATCGGTGCCTTCATAACAGCGACTTCCAAGATTCAAAATGGTAGTAAAAAGACTTAAATTTTTTTGTTTAATATAAGTATTTGCGTGCGTGAAATTTGGTTTAGATCGGGTGCAATTTGGCCTACAGACGGCCAAGATACCGGCCCCTGAAGAAAGGGAAAAAATAGTTAATTTTTCACTAAAGGTCCGGAGGGGGATTGGTTAACCTAACCTAGCCTAATTTCCCTAGCTACCTATGAGTTAGAGCACTTCCCTCTTTGCTTTTTTTGGGAGGGGTGTTGGGTCCTAACCTAACCTAAATATAGTCTCTCTCTCTCTCTCTCTCTCTCTCTCTCTCTCTCTCTATCTCACTTCTCACTTCTTTCTCTTTTCTCTCTCCTCTCTATGCTCTCTCTCTCTCTCTCTCTCTCTCTCTCTCTCTCTCTCTATGCTCTCTCTCCTCATCTATTCACCACACAGAATGTATGAGCTGCACTAGTAGGGTGTGTTTTTTCTATGGATTACCACCATAAAGCTAGACGAGTTCTTGGAGAACCTCATTGACAAAATGAGTGCCTCTATCCAACACAATTTCAATGGGCATCCAAATTGGGTGATCACATTCTCATATAAGAATCTTTTTGTGCTCCTAGCATCTGCCTTTTTGACTACTTTAGCTTCAGCCCATTTGGTAAAGTAATCAGTGTGGCCACAATGATATAGCATGCATGTGTTCCCTTTGCTGTTGAATGGATGGGACGCACAAAATCAATCCCCAATTTTTCAAATGGTTTTTTTGCAACAACTGTTGTTAGGGGATTAAAGTCCTTGTGTTGTGGTTTAGTAGTCTATTGGCATACATCATAGCTTTTGACATATTCATAGGCATCTACCCAAAGTGTTGGCCACCAATAGCCTGCAAGGAGGAATTTTCTGGCTCTGACTTCCCCTTGGAAGTGTCCTCCTAGATGCCTTCATGGACTTCACTAAGGATTGGCATGATCTCATGAGGCATTACACATCTTCTTAAAACCTAGTCCTTCCCCATCTTGTATGGTTGTCCTGCAATGCGTTGATAGGTTGCAACTTTTAAAATTAGTTTTTTGGCATCCACTACTTTCATTTCAGGGGATGGTCTTCCTGCCATTAAGTGTGATATCTGCACACCAATCTGGAACAACATCTATCTAAAATAATGTGGCATCTGGCAAGTCATCTTCTACTCCACTAGCTTCTTCTCCCGACTACATGTGATCGGCAATGTAGTGTTGGGCACCTTTGCAGACCACAATTTTGAAGTTGAATTCTTGTAGTAAGAGGAGCCATCTAGTTATTCTTCCTGTTGTACATCGATGGTTCACAAGATAAACCAATGCTTGATGGTCGGTGTAGAAGACAACATCATTTGCTAATAAATAGTGTCAAAATTTCTTAACACTATACACCATTGCTAGGGCTTCTCTTTCTATGGTGGTATAGTTGATTTCTACATCATTGAGTTGTCAAACTAGCAAAGTAGAATGGGTAGTCTTTCTTATGTTCACCAGGTTGGCAAAGAACACTCCCAATTGCATACTTGGAGCCATCAATATAAACATGACAATCTCCCAATTGGGAGATATAAGGATGGGTGTTGTGATTAGGTGCCACTTTAAAAGCTCAAAGGCTTGGTTACACCCTTCTGTCCATAAGAATTCCACTAATCATTTGTAAAGTGGTCTGGCTATCATGGCATACCACAAGATAAATCTTCTATATAATAGCCAGCATGTCCCATAAAGACATGTGCACCTTTGGTATTTGTAGGAGGCAATTCCATGATGATTTTGATTTTGTCCATGTTAGTTGTGCAATCCCATGTTGAGAAACGATGTGTCCCAAAACAACTCCGTGGGTGACCATGAATTGGCATTTTGTTGGATTTAGGGAGATGCCATACTCCCTCCATTTGATTAGAACTGCTTCAAGACATTTGAAGTGGCATTTTCTGTGAGGGAAGGAGTGAGGGAGAAGTACAACACGGGAGAGAGTGAGAGAGAGGAGTGACACTAGAGATGCGGGTGTGAAGTGATGAGCCACACCACAAACTCTTAAGTTTTATTAGGATTAGGTTTTTCACCCTATGACTGTCTTAAGACAGTCATAGGTGTCATATCTTTAATAAAGGGGTGGCAATGTGCCTTTACCCCAACAACCTCCCACCTAAAGGCCAATGTGCCTAAAGGGGAGAAAAGAATAAAAAATTACAGCAATATACAATTACTGTATACAAGACCATAAAATAAGAATGATCTCATCCTAATCCCATGATGTGGCGGCAATGTGCAAACCGCTCTGTAGGCAAGCTCTTAGTGAGCAAATCTGCAGGATTATCATCAGTATGCACCTTCACAAGCTCAAGTCGCTTGTCTTCCAGTACCTCCCTGATGAAATGGTATTTCACATCTATGTGCTTGGTCTTTTGATGAAAGACCGGATTCTTTGCCAACATGATAGCACTCTGACTATCACAATGCAAAATTGGCATATCTCCTGTAATGCCCAAATCTCCCACCAGCCGAGTAAGCCATATTGCTTCCTTGCAAGCCTCAGTGGCTGCAACATATTCAGCTTCAGTGGTTGACAGTGCAACGCATTTTTGCAACCGAGACACCCATGATATAGCACCTCCTGCAAATGTGAAAATATAACCGGTAGTAGACTTCCGGTTATCTGCATTCCCTACATAGTCTGAATCTGTAAAACCATGCACCAATGCATCCTGCCTACCATAGCATATGCACAAGTCTTTGGTACCCTTGAGATACCTCAAGACACCTTTCACTGCTTCCCAGTGCCGCTTGCCTGGATTTGCCATATACCTGCTGATGACTCCCACCGCAAAAGCAATATCCGGACGAGTGGCAACCATGGCATACATCAAAGAACCAACTGCAGATGCATACGGAACCTTGGCCATTTCAGCCTTATCATCATCTATCCTTACTGCTGAGTTTTAAATGTGGAGGCAACGGGGTACTAATAGACTTCCCCCTCTCCATTTTAAACCTCTGCAGTACTTTGTCAATGTACTCCTTCTGTGACAGAAACAAAAGTCCCTTGGACCTGTCACGAGTAATCCGCATGCCAAGAATATGGTTTGCATCACCCAAGTCTTTCATGTCAAAAGACTTATGCAGTTGTTTCTTCAAAGCACTAATCTCATGCTGAGATTTACTGGCAATTAGCATGTCATCCACATATAGAATGAGTAGCATCAAACTGCCATCCTTTGCTCGTTTGGTGTACAAGCAATGATCGGTCTCACACCTATGATACCCTTGGGACTGCATGAAGGCATCAAACTTCTTGTACCATTCTCTTGGCACCTGCTTGTGAGTCCATACAAGCTCCTCTTAAGCTTACACACAAGCTGCTCTTTCCCTTTAACAGCATATCCCTCTGGCTGACTCATATAGATCTCATCATGGAGATCTCCGTGAAGAAAAGCAGTCTTCACATCCATCTGACATAAATCCATGTCCTCATGAGCAACAAGAGCTAACACTGCTCTCAAAGTAGTCATCTTGACTACAGGGGAAAAGATCTCATCAAAGTCAATGCCCTTCTCCTGCTTAAATCCCTTGGCAACCAATCTGGCCTTATACCTTGGTAAAGCATTTGAATCCACTTTGACTTTGTAAACCCACTTGCATGGCAAAACCTTTCTGCCTGCAGGTAGCTGCACCAAGTCCCATGTATCATTTTGAAGTAGGGAGTCCATTTCAGATTGCATGGCTTTCTCCCACTTCCTTTTCTCTATTCTTCCCATAGCTTCCTTGAAGCTGGAAGGCTCACCACAATCTGTCAGCATAATAAAATCAGCCACATTATTGGCTCCTGGGACAAACCTGTCAGGAGGCCGTTGTACACGGGTGCTCCTCCTAACAAAACATTCCGGATTAGGCTGCTGTCCAGCCTGTTCGTCATGCATGACGGGTGGCTGTACCACCATATATGGTTGTTCTACAGCTCCATTTGCTGGCATATCCAGTGGTGCAACATTGGCAAAATTATCTGGCTGATTTTCAGCCTGTATACCCTCTTGAACAGGGTTATCTGCAGCAGCCTGCTGCTGCATATTAATGGGCATTTTTTGCTGTCCGACATCATCATAAACAACCCTCCTGTATTCCATAGGTTGCACGGGTTCTTTGTGTACACTATCCTCTTTAAAGATGACATCATAACTGCGTATAATCTTCCATTTAACGGGATCCCATAACCTGTACCCCATTTCACCTTCGTCACCATAACCCATAAAGTTGCATCTGGAAGACTTTGGCTCCAGTTTGGTGCGCAGTTCTTTGCGTATATGAGCAAAGCACTCGCAGCCAAACACACGCAAGTGCTTATATGAGGGTGGCTTGCCAGACCACACCTCTTCTGGCACTTTCAACTCCAAAGCCTTGTTAGGCGACCTGTTGATTATGTGAACTGCTGTTTGCACGGCTTTTGCCCAAAAGCCATGGGGCAATGCAACATAAGACAACATACATCGAACCTTCTCCTGAATAGTTCGATTCATCCGCTCACTTACACCATTTTGAGATGCATTATGAGGGGCTGTGAGTTCCTGTTTGATGCCCTTAGCTTTGCAAAACTGCACAAAAGCATGTGACACATACTCACCCCCATTATCGGATCTGAGGCATTTCAGCCTGCGACTTATCCGATTCTCAACTTGAGTGACAAACTTCTTGAAAGCATCTAACGCATCGCTTTTATGCTTCAAGAAATAGACCCACACTTTGCATGTGGCATCATCAATAAAAGTAATGAAATACTTTGCACCCCCTAGTGATAACTGTGGCATCTCACACAAATCAGTGTGCACTAGATCAAGCGGTGCTCTATTTTGGGGAGTTCTCCTCTTATGAGGAGTCATAGAATGCTTGCCAAATATGCAATGATCACAAGTAGGCAAATCTGAAAATGAAAGAGACGGCAGATAACCCAAACGTGACAGTTCTTGCATTCCTTAACGGACATGTGTCCCAACCGGCTATGCCACAATGAAACCTTTGGCAGCTCGGTTATGGCAACAACATGATTACCTACACTGGAAACATAAAGAGGATACAAGGTATCACTCTTAAAACCCTCAGCCACTACAACTTGGCCATCAGTAATCACCCATTTGGAATCCCCAAATGTGGTGTGGTAACCACTGTCATCCAACAAGCCAGTGCTAATCAGATTTTTCTTGATTTGCGGCACATGGCGAACACCATCAAGCATAAATATGCATCCATCAGGGAATACTATCTGTATACTGCCAATCCCTGCAATCTGACATGCATAGTTGTTCCCAAGATGAACAACTCCATGAGTACCTGTGTAGGAAGTAAACCACTCCCTATGAGGAGTAATATGAAAAGAAGCACCTGAATCCAAGAGCCAGGTGTGCATGTCATGGCCATCAATAACCAAAGTATGTGCAATTACAGCAGAAGAGCATAAAACATCATGTCTGTCACTGTCATTGTCCTCTGCTGCAACATTCACTGCATCCAAGTCATCTGCCTTTGCCTTTGCTTCCACTGCCTGCATCTTTTGCCTCAGCCTTCTTGGCTTTCTGATCCCGTATAAACTTGAAGCACTTAGACTTTACATGTCCCTTCTTGCCACAATAAAAGCATTCAATATCCTTTTTGCCACGGGACTGACTGCGGGATTTGGACTTACTAGCAGATCTCCCCTTCTGCTGAGTCCTGCCTCTTTCCTGTACCTGCAAAGCATTGGAAGACTTGCTGCCCATATTGTTCTTCCTGCTCATCTCCTCCATAAGGAGAGACTCTCCACATCAGCATACATAAGAATGACATTTGAATTTGACAGGGTGGTCTTGAATGTGTCCCAACTCTCAGGGAGGGTACACAACAAGGAAGTAGCCTTGAACTCCTCATCAAGGTTCAACCCCTGTGCAATCAGCTGTGTAAAGATGGCATTGAACTCACTCAAGTGTGAGGTCATAGTTGTACCTTCCTTCATGTGAAGATCAACCAGCTTCTTCAACCAATAAACCTTACTGGCTGAACTCTTTTGGGCATACAACTCTGCTAGGCCTCTGCCATGGGCCATAAGAGGTCTTTTCAGCCTGAACATTGAACACAAGAGTATCAGAAATAGTAAGCATGATAGCTGCACTTGCGGACAAATCAAGCTCCTCCCATTCATCATCTGCCATGTCAAATGGCTTGACACCCTTCACCCTTATGGGCTTAGAAATCTTCTTTAGCAGAAGTACATTCAAACACTGTTCTGCCCATAATGCATAATTGTGTGCTCCTTCCAATTTTTTTATGTTCAGAATTGAAGATTCACTTCCCCCTAATGCCATATCAGATAAGGAAAGTTCCTGACTCCCTGTAAGTCAAAAAATGACTGAATAAAGTTCTGATTTCTCAGAAAAAACCTGCTCTATCAAGAGCCAGGAGCACTCACAATAGTGCTGTTTTTACTGTCAAAAGAATCTGTAGCAAAACAAAAAATTTCCCTCCAGTTACTGTACCTTCTGACACACTGTACTGTGCTCAAATAGGCATAAAACAGTAAGTTCAGAATGCTGCAGCTGTTCCACAGGTGCTTTAACAGTGCATCATCATCTAATGAAGCATAAAACACTGCTGTCCTGATCACTTCTCCCACCTCAGATGAGGTATTGCACTGATTTTATATGCATAAACCACTTGTCATACACTGTTTTGTTCACTGAAAAAGAGGCTCCAGACACTTCAGCCTGTCACAAACCTGCAACAGAAAATGGGACAAATCCCAAGCAATCACCCTTCAGGCATCTGAAGGTCTCAAACAGTAACTCAAGTGCTCTCAAGCAAATCTGAGCAAAATCCCCTTGATTTGACACCTGTGCCAAGTGAAAAACACCTCAACACTGAGGTAGCATACAAAATACAGCGCTCTCCTGGCACTTTCACCTGACAATGCAATGCATAAACAGCCCTATGTACACAATAACAACACAGATCCCAACGTACAAACACTGAAGAGAAAATCTTTTGAGCACTGTCAACGATGGACAGTTAGGGACCGAGTAAACTCGATGCGCCCTGGCCAAGCGTGGCTCAACTGAGATTTTCCAAAGTGTCGTACACAAAATGTGACCTGTAGAAATGTCATTGAATACACTGCGGAAACAAGACCAATGTGGGCTCCGTGGCTCCACACTGCCTCAAGGCATACACTGCATAAGCTTCCAGGCAAAAGCCCTTTGAAAATGTCACCCAAAAGCTGAGATTTGCACTCAGCAAAAGCATAGAACTCCTCTGCAAAATCAAGGCATTACCTTCCCGAAACAAGATAACTGTGCAACCACCACACACTGTGGTACTAGTCACCTCAAGCACGAGGGACAAGAGTGTACTTGCTGTACCTCAAAAAAAAAACACAGTTTGAAGGACTGAACAGCCGGGAATGCTCTCTCTTTGCCTTCTTTCCCCAAAGAAAAAATGTTGTACTTGCTGTACCTGTGTACTGGCAGCACTGTACCTGTGTACTTGTGCAGGGTACGAAATCCCAGAACAGAGAGAGAAAAAAAAAATTTTTTCCGAAATGCTCTTCCCTGATGCAGCTCCAGATCGAAATGCACCTTCCCTGATACATCTCCCTGACGCAGTCCGTACGGTGGCGTCTATATGGTACGGTCGACTGTACGGTGTCCGTACAGCGGTACGAACGGCCGTACGTCCGTACACGAACTGTACGGTGCGCGAATCGGCTTGATGCCCAGCTGCTGCCCGCACGCTGCCTGCGCCCACACGTGCGCTGCCTGTGCCCACGCGCTGCCCGCACTGCCTACGCGATGCCCAGCTGCTGCCTGCACTGCTGCTTTGTGCTGCCCCGTGTTGCTGCCTGCGCTATTGCCCTGCCCAATGCTGAGGGCATGAGGCCCGAGGGGATAGATAGAGGTAGAGGGAGTGGGTAGACTAAAGTTGAGAGGGAAGGGTAGGCTCTGATACCAGTTGTGAGGGAAGGAGTGAGGGAGAAGTACAACAGGGGAGAGAGTGAGAGAGAGGAGTGACACTAGAGATGTGGGTGTGAAGTGATGAGCCACACCACAAACTCTTAAGTTTTATTAGGATTAGGTTTTTCACCCTATGACTGTCTTAAGACACTCATAGGTGTCATATCTTTAATAAAGGGGTGGCAATGTGCCTTTACCCAACATTTTCTATTCGAGAGGATGCACAAATCATCCAAGAACACCTATAGAAACTTATTCAAAAATGACTTGAAAGCTATGAACATGACTCTCTGGAATGTAGCCAGGGCATTACAAAGGCCGAATGGCATGACTCTATAGGCAAATATACCCCATTCTATTGCAAATGTTGTTTTTAATTGGTTTGCAAGAGCAATTTGCACTTGGCTATAGCCACTAAAGCCATCCAAGGAGCTATATATCTTTGATCCACAGCCATCTTTTCCAATACTATTTCTATTAATGGTAGGCGTTAGTGATCCCTGGTTGTGGCGACATTCACATTCTTCAGGTTAATACATATTCTTAGCTTCTTATTGCATTTAGACATGATGACAATGGGTGAAACCCAATCAGTGTGCTTTATCTCATAGATGAATCTGGCATCTAAGTGTTTTTCCATTTTGTCGAAAAAACATGGTGCCATATTTTGGATTTGTTCGATAAGGTCCACATACCTTAGGGTGGGCACCTTCCCTTATAGGTATCATGTGTATTGCCTCTTCTAGTGAAATTCCTTTCATTTCCTTGTATGACCATGCTGGGCAATCTTGATATTCCATTAGGAGTTCTTTGAGCTTTGTTTCATCTTCTTGTGTAAGCTTTTTCCCAATGAATACCGATTTTTCTTCCTCCCCTTCAAGGGAGAGGTTTATTGTGTGGCGGTCCCTCATAGATTGGAGTCTCTCCAATGCTAGCAGTTTCTTAAACTTTAGATTCTCTTAGTGGCCTTGGCATTGCTATGGGGACACTACCACTTGTGTAGTTCTTGAAGTACTCCAACACTTCTCAAAGATCATCCTCTGACAGTGTTGAACTAGCCTGACATGTGCTATGGGTACTGGGTGGCATAGTATCATTAATTAATTTTTTAAGCTCTTGTGGACTTTCTTTTTCTAAAGTCTCATTATCAAGCTTCATCCGCACATGTAGCTTATACTTTCAAAAACTTCTTACGTTGGGAACTATGGAGTAACTTTTCCACTGGCAAAGTATTCCTTATATGTGAATTAGTGCAAAAAGGGGCCCACATGGGGGCGCAAATTAGCGAGTGCTAGGGATGCTGAAATGGTGTGAAATGGGTTGGAAAAATTCCTCGTAGCATGGTGCTTTCATGTGTGAAATCCTAGTTCAATGGGGTCCAGTTTGGCTGCCAAATGTGCAGGGGGGGTGGGTCAATTGGCAAAAGTTTGGTGTGAGTGGGCTTTAGAATTTGAGACAAAACTGGACTAGGGTAGTCCCAGTTAGTCTGACTAGCCTATTCTTGTCTAGATTTGATGGATTTAGGCATACACATTTTCATTTTTATGAAACAAGCACGTGACATACCCGCCTACGACCTTCTCTACTGGCATTTTGTAATGTTGTCATGCCCCATCTTGACTACTATAGATGAAAATGTAAGAGTAAATGTCAAGCTTATGACTGGCCAGATATCACTGCAGTGAGCATTGTTGGACCTGCTACATTGTCCAACTAGAAAATCGATGGAGGGGGTCCATGCAAAGAACATATGCGTATTGAAACCTCAGTAGGCCAAATCGTTCGTTGTGGGACCTCAATACTAAGGGAGTGTATGTTGTCATTTACCTTCTACTATGTATCAACTATCTCCTTTTAAGCACAAGACGACTCTATTAATATGTCAAGGCTCCCATGTCCAACCTTGCTTCATGGCTAGAGCCAATCCTCAAGAGGTTGGTGGAGGGGCTATTTGAAGTGCATGACTGTGGCGTTTATTCCATTAGTCATCGACGACTGCTACTGTACAAAGGATTCCGTGAAGTGGGTCTTCCATACCCGTGAGCGGGGGGCTTCGCTTTGGCGTGTAAGCACTCTACAAATTAATGCTGTAGAGCTCTGTGGCCAACGAGGCACTCCTATCTAATAATTGTAAGGAAACATAATGTCTATATTTCTCTTCATGCATAAGTAATGCTACTTCTGCCGCTTTTTGACGATGCTTCAACGACTATCTAAGCCTAGTAGAGCATAGAGCTTCATCAGACAATGCATGCAAAACTTTTCAGCAAGGGATATCGAGGGGGAGGGAGGTTTTTCTACAAGTGCATCTACTTCCGGCTTTGCAGAGCTCAATCAAGCTCTCCACTTTTTCAAGTAGGGGCATATCATGCCATTTTTTCAAGTTTTCACCAGGTCGATGCATTCACAGGGGGCTTCCCAGTGCCTCATTGAGCACTCAGCCTAGTTGCTAACTGGCTCCCTCATATAGAAGAGTCATTGAACGTGGGTATGCAGAGGTAGTTAAAACCACCGAAGGTAGCAGAAACCATTGAAGGTGTAGACGATGAATGCTAGTAAATGGAGGTAGCTAAAACCATCAATGCATGCAACAATAACATGGTGTATCGTCGAGCAAGAGTGAAGGCAATTGCGTTCATAGCTTCATTCCACCATGCTGTCACCATGCTCATAGAGCATTCTAGGTGGGGTCAAGAGCCCATTACCCTGAGCATCTGCTTCGACATCCCAGAATTGCATGGGGCTCTACTCGAAGGCTGGGAGGTAGCAAAGCAGGGGGGTTGTGGAGCCATCCATTATAGCTCCACCAGCTAGAAGGAGCTATGCAAATGTTACTAATGACTAACCTAGGCGGCCTCCATGGTCTTGTAGGGTCGGTGGTGCCAGTAGGTAAGTGTATAGTGCCTCCTCTGCGCGGCTTCGTGGAGTCTCCACTCCCTCATTTTCTACGCACTTCGTTTAGTGGTTCTCCCTACTTGAGGGTGTGCCTCAGATACTCTCCCTCACACTTCATGCTATGTAATGTCTATGGGTTCAAGTCCCAAGTAATCTAGATGCACTGGGTAGAGGGGCTTCCTATTTTCCTTGAAGTCTGGGCGAGTGTATTTCGCTCCCTTTCCTTTTGGTGAGGAACTCTTCTTGCATTGAATGGCCATATCCACCTCCATATGTCCTCTCTGTCCCCGCTCGTGTGAGATCCCCATAGCCGTGATAGTGGGGGGCTCGATGTTGTGGACATTCAAGTCCCTTTTTCTTTCAAAGAATACCATCCTATATGGCTCATATATGCATATTCCCCTAGTCCAAGGGGGGGGGGGCCAATCTCCCTTCGGATTTCTTTCCCTTATTGCACCCATATATCTATGTCTCCCATTATCCAAAATTATTCGAGGTTTTATATATTTATACATACATATATATATATATATATATATATATCCCTTATCTGTCCGTTTTTTCGTCTATCTAATCATCCCATTCATTCACTTGGGGATTCCTCTGTTGTATATGTTTTGCTTCTAGGGGCCTTTATCTAGTTCTTTTTTCAAGTATGTTCGCTTGCTATCATGGGTGTGGTTTGCATACCACATGATCCCATGGGTGTGGGGTGTATACCACATAGTCCTACTCGAGGTATAGTATCTCATATACTCCCTTTCGAGGTATGGTCTGCTCTAGCTCGTTTTGGATTTTGGTCTATTCCGATTCTGCCAAATGTATTGGGTTACCTTGTAGTTTAGCAAGGGGAAGAAGGTGTGTGTGTGTGGGGGGGGGGGTGTTTAAAATATAAAACCTTTTAACAACACAACACACGAAGCTCAGTAAGGGTGGATAAAATTTTATTTATTACATGGGTGTTCATAAAACAGAAGTTGGTACAATAGTGTAAAAAATAAAAATGCCGGTGAAGTCTTGACAAGCATCTTATTTACTAAAGAGGAGAATCTGCATACCTACCACATCCAACAAGACAACATGATGAGAACTAGCACGATATAAAAAATTAAGTGTGAAAGATGGGTTTATTCAAGTGTGGATTAGGTAGAGAGTATTAGGTACAAGGTTAGGTTGAGTGGTTAGGTAGAAGGTTAGGTGTGGAGCTATTGTTACAAATAACGAGAATTTGGAGGGTAAGAAAAATTACTTGGGGGATTAGTAAAGGAAAAATTAAATGGGGATAAATAATGGGGAGAATGAGGAAGTACCAAAGGAATAAATACTTAGAAAAGAAGGGGGGAATTAGAAGGGGGAACTTAGATATTAATATTGAGAAGAGGGGAATTAGATGTAACAATATAGAAGGGGAGAATATTGAGAAGAGGGGGAAAAAAGGAAGTAAAAATATATAGAAAAAAGTGGGGTAAAAGACTGCTTTTAAAAAAGCAAGAATAGGGAAAATTTACTTTTAAGAAAAAGTAACAAAAAAAGGAAAGGGAGGGAAAGTAACCTCTATGATAGCATAAAATTAAAAAGCTCTTGGAAAAAGTAATAAAACAAAAAGTAACTTAAGTGCAAGTTCATGTTAGAGAAAAACCAATAATAAATTAAAAAGGGTAAATAGAGCTTAGAGTTATAGCAAATTTAAAAAAAGAGGGAGGGGTTATAATAAAGGAATTAATGTAAGGGAATTAGAAAGGGAGGGGAGGGGGATAAAGAAAATAAATAAAGGAATTACTAAAAAACAAGAAAAAAGAGGGGGGAAACCTGTGAGTCCATTACGTACACTAAGCTAAAACTTAGGGTTAAGGTCCTAATATATAAAAAGAAATTAAGACATTATAACGGGACATTTACTACCAAAAAACAGGGCTTTAAGTTTAATGAAATTTGTTTGAAAGTAATGCAAAAAAGGTTAAATAAAGTAAGGACATGGGAGGATTGTAAAATAAAAAGAAGGGGAAAGGGTTTTTTTTAGAACTAAGAGAGGGGGAGGGGGGGTAGTTAATAAGAAATAACCAAGTAAAATGGAACATGTGAATCCACAATTTCAAGGAGAAGAGAAGGCAGACTGTCGCTGGACTGAGTGGTGATGTGTGGGGACGAGGCACAGTCTAACCAAAGATTTGCTGAGCCAAAAAGGGGCAATCGCGTCAGTGCATTATTGAGTAAGGAACTAAAGCCACGCAAGAGCAGGAATCATGTGTACCATATGCAAGGCACCAGCGAGTCCAATGCTGGTGGAAGTTCGTGCGAGAGGAAAGGGCCTAGGACGCGGCTGGCATGAACATTGGATGCGACCTACCAATGACTTAAACTCCACACTCATGCAGAAGGAGCTAAGCCGTCATAGCAGAGAGGGACTAGAAGGTGCATACAAGCCATATGCTTGCACCAGTTGGGGATTGAATGAAGTAACAAGGCCCGCGATCAAAGATGATCGAGCAAGGGGGCAGACTGAGCATAGGCTGTGGGCACTATACGAACTACGGGGTACTGTAAGCCCTCATAAAAGGGCTGTAGGAGGGTACATGGGACAAGGTAAGGCCTGGGCTGGCACTATAACAAACAAGGAGAGTACGAGGGGGATTTAAATAGGGGGAGATAGGGAGTAGTCAAGAGGGGGATGAGGACAAAGCCCAAGGAAAAAGGTGAAGGCGGTTGCCACATTAGTGAGGCTGAGCATAGAGAACGAGGAGTCACGGGGCTTTTTTTGGGGGGGGATGGGTATTTGTGACAAGGCCATCTGTGTAGGTAGTTAGTGTAGTTAGAGTCATTAGAGTAGAGGGGTTTTAAAGAGAAAGTAGTTAGCGGGGAGGTTATTTTAACGAGTAGGTAGGAAGAGTAAAAGGAATTAGCGCCATTTGGGTTAGTGCAGTTAGGAAAAAATAGGACAGGGGAAAAAAAGGGGGGGGGAAGGTAAAATAGGGGAATAATTAGAAAAAGTTTAGAAAAAATTAGGGCAAACTAAAAAATGGAAATAAAAAGTACTTTTTAAAAAAATTATAAGAAAATTAAATGGAAAATTAGTAGAAATTTTATAGAAAACAAAAAAAGCCATTGATAAAGGATAAAAGGAAAAAAGAAAGAAAAAAAAAAGGGAAAGGGAAAAAGAAAGAAAGAAAGGAAAAAATTGAGGTATGTAACTTTTTTTGAAAAAATAAATTTAATTACTAAAAAAAGTTGGAAATGAAGTGCTTAGAAAAAGGGAAAATAAATAAGGAAAATTAGGGAAATTCAAGAGAAGTAGGGAAAATACAAAATTAAAGAGAAATTAAGGAATATATAAGAAAAATGGGAGAGAGAGAGAGAGAGAGAGAGAGAGAGAGAGAGAGCGAGAGAGAGAGAGAGAGAGAGAGAGAGAAAGGGAGCCAGGGTCTAACCCAAAGAGAGGAAGAGTGTGTGTGTGTGTGTGTGTGTGTAACTAGATAAGGGAGCGACATAACGATATCCTTAATGTAGAGGACACTTCACACAAGGGACCCTTTCACAACAACAAACAACACCAATTTGGGAATTCCTTATTCTAAGTGAGCTCCATTGCTAGAGCAATCTCCATCTCCATATCCATCTCCATCTCCATCGCCATCTTCCATCAATTTATTTCTCCTCTAGCTCTATTGGTAAGAAATTTTAGAACCTAGTTGCAAATGGCTTCCTTTCGACTAGCTCTAAAGTCCTTAGACTAGCCCTATAGTTACATTGTTCTTATTGTGTTGGTGGGGGGGCTTTCCAATAGATTGTTAGGCTATGCCCTACCAACCAAATCCTCACATAATGGAAGCAATAGTAGACAAAAGGTGACATCATGTAGATTGGATAATTGGCCCACATTTCAAACATGTGAGAAGGCAAAGGCAATTGAAGAAGGGGCCTGGTGGGGTGAGGGGGGGTACCATGATCTTGAAATGTAACATTCTTATAATGGAAGATCATAAACCAATGCATAATTGTACATGCGTACTCGGAAAATAGGATAAAAATAAATAAGATGTTGCATATGCAACCATGCCAAGAAGATTATGCTTCATCTCTTTTGGGATTCCAATAAGTGTGGCTGCTTTGGCCAAGAAGCCAAAGGTACATGATGCCAAATGTAGCTAATAAGTGTGCCAAGAACCATGTAGATAACCAGGTCTAGATGAGCAAACATGGTCTTATTAATTCTTCATACTAACTTCTATTAATATAATGGAGATAACATTACCTTATGTGCAAGGTGTAGTTTGGATTAGCGTGTGAGAATGAGAAATCATACTTTAAAGGCATGACACATGTAGCTTGACAGTAGCAGGCGTTCGATGCAAACTACCCCTGTAATGTGGACTCAATAGAGGGTTTAAAAACAAAACTCAACTTTCTATGTAAAGCTATATACATAAGGGCTTCTTTCATATTATGAAAATTTCAATCCTGACCGTGTCAAAGTACTTGGAAAATGCCATGTATGTAGAACATTTCTAATTTCCCCCCTTTGAATGTACATAAAATTGGGTAGTTTTTTATGATGACCCTTGTCATTGAGCGATAAAATCCATGAAGCTTCGGGAAGCATACTTCTCCACTTGCTTATTCACAAGTCAAACTTTTGTATTAGCTTTGGGTGTAATGGAATTAGTTTAGGGGTAGTTCCTCCTCTATCAACAACATGGCAAAGCCACTATATCTTGATTTAGGCTAGTTCCCCATCCATTAACAAGGTGGCATAGACACTTTATCGATTAGGGGATAACATAAAATAAATCTCTCTCTCTCTCTTTCACACACTTCTTTTTTTATAGTGAAACACACACACACATGCACACATTTTTTGGGTGAAATCACACAAAAACACACTTTTTTTGGGGGGGTGAAATCTCTCTTTCTCACACATAAACACACACATAGAAAAACACTTTTTTTTGTGAAATCACACACATGCTTGTGCGCATGCATGCACATGAATGCTACTTCACATGTATCAGCCTGTACCTACAGGGGAAGGGCGCTGAGAGAGGAGGGAGGGGAAGTCCTTGATAAGTGTCAAGCGACTGAGAGGAGGTAGGCAGATGTTACTCCCAAGAAATGGCAAGGAAAGGAGTGCATATGATGTGTGTGTGTGTTTGTGTGTGTCTGTGTGTGTATGTGTGTGTGTGTGTGTTGCCTAATATAATAATAAAATGTACATCTCCCATCCTACAATCCCTTGGCTCCTAAGTTTTACATTCCCCTTTCCTTTGTAGCATCCATCATATCCATGTAATGTTACTAGTGCTGCAGCATATACTATCACACTTATTCATGCTTTAAAACATTTTTCAAGCATAACATATGAAATTAGTGTTGTTCATGTTAAGCCATTTTTCAAGAGAATTACTGTCAAAATTTTGCAGTCAAGCTACTATCCACAGAACTCTATAAAATGCAGTTCCTGTCATTTGTCCATAAAGTTTTTAAGTACAATAGTTAAATAGATTTTAGTCAAGAGGAATAACTCAATGCCTCCAATATCCTTGTCTTGCTTGAGCAATACATGCATTTCAGTAAATAAATCAACCCCTCCTTTGTGTAACCAACCAGGGGCTTCCCAAAAAGTTGCTAAGGGTACCAAAAAGGTAAATATCCGGATCCGTATAGAAGTTGTTTCTGCCTTCAGGAACATTCCATAGTGGACCCATCTTTTAGGTAAATGTGTCATTCTCCTCCTTTTCTTTCCAACCAAAAAGCTGAGATAGGTAGCTGGACTCACCTACATCAATCAAGGTAAAACAAAGGTTAGAACTATCGTTTCACACTTGTAACCAAGGCTTTAGTGCCCAGCTACGGTTGTTATCCCTGTCCATCTCAATAAATCAGTAATAAGAAAAAGAATGACGGATGATGAGAAGGTGTATAAATAATTTCAGTAGGCTTTTGCCATACATCTATCCAAATCTTCCATGGGAATCTCTAAATCTTGTTGATGTAGTAAGGGTGTGTGTACTTAGGAGTTTCCATGAGCAAAATTAATTACATAGTCCTCGTGAGGTTAATCAAGATATACACATTGATTTTGCTATTCCCTTTTAAGCAAGGTACTTAGATCCAATCAGGCCCTTGTTACTTAAACCTTTTCAGAGACTATGTGCTCATTTTCAAAGGGGATGTCTTATTATAGTAAATTCCATTGTCAATTTTCGGAAGCTCAATGGTAGACATTTTGTGGAGTCCAGTAGACTACGTATGCAGACAATCTTCAAATTCCCCATGGAATTGTATAATGGGTTTCCCTATATACCACTTTTATGAAGAAGCTAAGGAGAGTATTTTCATACTGCATATATAAATGAGAATCATCAGGAATACTCGAGGCATAGTGATAGGGGGAGGCGTGCAAAACAATCTTCTAAAACTAATGTTTGGTCGAACTCAACCTTCAACAATCCATGTTCTCTTAACCTTTTTTTTGTGAAATCACACACATGCTTGTGGGAATGCATGCACATGAATGCTGCTTCACATGTATCAGCCTGTACCTACAGGGGAAGGGTGCTGAAGGAGGAGGGAGGGGAAGTCCTTGATAAGTGGTGAGCGACTGAGAGGAGGTAGACAGATGTTACTCCCAAGAAACGGCAGGGAAAGGAGTGCATATGATGTGTGTGCGTGTGTGTGTGTCTGTGTGTGTATGTGTGTGTGTGTGTGTGTTGCCTAATATAATAATAAAATCTACATCTCCCATCCTACAATCCCTTGGCTCCTAAGTTTTACATTCCCATTTCCTTTGTAACATCCATCATATCCATGTAATGTTACTAGTGTTGCAGCATATACTATCACACTTATTCATGCTTTAAAACATTTTTCAAGCATAACGTATGAAATTAGTGTTGTTCATGTTAAGCTATTTTTCAAGAGAATTACTGTCAAGCTTTTGCAGTCAAGCTACTATCCACAGAACTCTGTAAAATGCAATTCCTATCATTTGTCCATAAAGTTTTTAAGTACAATAGTTAAATAGATTTTAGTCAAGAGGAATAAATCAATGCCTCCAATATCCTTGTCCTGCTTGAGCAATACATGCATTTCAGTAAATAAATCAACCCCTCCTTTGTGTAACCAACTAGGGGCTTCCCAAAAAGTTGCTAAGGGGTACCAAAAAGGTAAATATCCAGTTCTATATGAAAGTCATTTCTGCCTTCAGGAACATTCCACAGTGGACCCATCTTTTAGGTAAATGTGTCATTCTCCTCCTTTTCTTTCCAACCAAAAAGCTGAGATAGGTAGCTGGACTCACCTACATCAATCAAGGTAAAACAAAGGTTAGAACTATCGTTTCACACTTGTAACCAAGGCTTTAGTGCCCAGCTACGGTTGTTATCCCTGTCCATCTCAATAAATCAGTAATAAGAAAAAGAATGACGGATGATGAGAAGGTGTATAAATAATTTCAGTAGGCTTTTGCCATACATCTATCCAAATCTTCCATGGGAATCTCTAAATCTTGTTGATGTAGTAAGGGTGTAGTGTGCTTAGGAGTTTCCATGAGCAAAATTAATTACATAGTCCTGGTGAGGTTAATCAAGATATACACATTGATTTCGCTAGTCCCTTTTAAGCAAGGTACTTAGATCCAATCAGGCCCTTGTTACTTAAACATTTTCAGAGACTATGTGCTCATTTTCAAAGGGGATGTCTTATTATAGTAAATTCCACTGTCAATTTTTGGAAGCTCAATGGTAGACATTTTGTGGAGTCTAGCAGACTATGTATGCAGACAATCTTCAAATTCCCTGTGGAATTGTATAACGGGTTTCCCTATATACCACTTTTATGAAGAAGCTAAGGAGAATATTTTCATACTACATATATAAATGAGGATTATCAAGAATACTCGAGGCATAGTGATAGGGGGAGGCGTGCAAAACAGTCTTGTAAAACTGATGTTTGGTCGAGCTCAACCTTCAACAATCCATGTTCTCTTAACCATGTAAGAGGGGAACTGTCCTCATTAGGTTTCTCCCCCAGCATATTTGTCAGCGTAGCTAATCTATATTCCATCCCGCAACGTGTTTTTTTGAATATCATGTAATTGGGCATAAGGAGGACACTATATTTTGCTTCGTGTTCGTCCTGGTTATAGACATTTGCATCAGGTAGATGTGCAAATGTACTAGTTGGACCTGGAAGGAGTGTCTATGTTGCGAGCAAGAATTGATGCAACTCTAGAGACGAACCAGAGCCAGGGAATGTCTTGTATTCTCCTGTACCTTTTAACCAGTAATATAAACATAGCTGTAGTGCGAAAATGCTATTAGTCTCTAATGATATCAAAAAATGTTTTAGGTCAGTCCATCCAATGCTACAGGCCCAAACTCCTACAAGGAGTGTCTATGTTGCGAGCAAGAATTGATGCAACTCTAGAGACGAACCAGAGCCAGGGAATGTCTTGTATTCTCCTGTACCTTTTAACCAGTAATATAAACATAGCTGTAGTGCGAAAATGCTATTAGTCTCTAATGATATCAAAAAATGTTTTAGGTCAGTCCATGCAATGCTACAGGCCCAAACTCCTACAAGGAGCTTCTTGTTCTCCATGGCGATTTCAAATATGTGGAGATCCCTTCTCCTCTACGAGTATTCCGTCCTATTCCTGTCTCGAGTTGATGGATTTAGGCATACACATTTTCATTTTTATGAAACAAGCAAGTGACATACGCGCCTATGACCTTCTCTACTGGCGTTTCGTAATGTTGTCATGCCCCATTCCGACTGCTATAGATGAAAATGTAAGAGTGAATGCCAAGCTTATGACTGGCTAGATATCCACTGCAGCGGGCATTGTTGGACCTGCTACGTTATGTAACTGGAAAAGCGATAGAGGGGGTCCATGCGAAGAACATATGCGTATTGAAACCTCAGTAGGCCGAATCATTCGTTGTGGGTCTTCAATACTAAGGGAGTATATGCCGTCATTTACCTTCCACCGTGTATTAACTATCTCCTTTTAGGCACAAGACGGTTCTCCCATTCGTTAACATGTCGAGGCTCCAATGTCCAACCTTGCTTCATGGCTAGAGCTAGTCCTCAAGAGGTTGGCGGAGGGGCTACTCGAAGTGCATGACTGTGGCATTTATTCCTTTAGTCATCGGCGGCTGCTGCTACGCAGAGGACTCCGCGAAGTGGGTCTGCCATACCTGTGAGTGGGGGGCTTTGCTTTGGCATGTAAGCACTCTACAAATTAATGCTGTAGAGCTCTGTGGCCAACAAGGCGCTCCTATCTGATGATCGTAAGGAAACATAATGTCTATCTTTCTCTTCATGCATAAGCAATGCTACTTCTGCCACTTTTCGACGATGCTTCAATGACTATCTAAGCCTAGTAGAGCATAGAGCTTCGTCAGACAGTGCATGCAAAACTTCTGGGCAAGGGATATCGAGGGGGAGGGAGGTTACTCTACAAGCGCATCTACTTCCGGCCTTCAAGCTCTCCGCTTTTTCAAGTAGGGGCGTATCACGTCATTTTTTCTAGTTTTCACCAGGTCGATGCATTCATGGGGGGCTTCCCAGTGCCTTGTTGAGCACTCAGCCTAGTTGCTAATCGGCTCCCTCGTATAGCCGAGTCGTTGAACGTGGGTATGCGGAGGTAGTTAAAAGCATCGAAGGTAGCGAAAACCATCGAAGGCGTAGACGATGAACGCTAGTAAATGAAGGTAGCTAAAACCATCGATGCATGCAACAATAACATGGCATATCCCCGAGTAATAGTGAAGGTGATTGCGTTCGTTGCTTCATTCCACCACCATGCTCATAGAGCATTCCAGGCGGGGTTGAGAGCCCATTACCTTGAGCCTCTGCTTCGACATCCCAGAATTGCATGGAGCTCTCCTCGAAGGCTGGGAGGTAGCGAAGCAGGGGGTGTGTGGAGCCGTCCGTTAGAGCTCCACCAGCTGTGCAAATGTTACGAATGACTGACCTGGGCAGCCTCCATGGTCTTGCAGGGTCGGTGGTGCGAGTAGGTAAGTGTACAGTGCCTCCTCTGCACGGCTTCATCGAGTCTCTGCTCCCTCATTTTGTGAGCACCTCGTTCAGTGGTTCTCCCTCCTTGAGGGTGCGCCTCGAATACTCTCCCTCGCACTTCATGCTATGTAATGTGTATGGGTTCAAGTCCTAAGTAATCTGGATGCACCGGGGGTAGAGGGGCTTCCTATTTTCCTTGAAGTCTGGGCGAGTGTATTTCGCTCCCTTTCCTTTTGGCGAGGAACTCTTCTTGCATATGTCCCCGCTCGTGTGAGATCCCCATAGTCGTGATAGTGGGGGGCTCGATGTTGTGGGCATTCAAGTCCCTTTTTTTTTCAAAGAATACCATCATGTATGGCTCGTATATGCATATTCCCCTAGTCCAAGGGGGGGGGGGGGGGGGGGCAATCTCCCTTCGGATTTCTTTCCCTTATTGCACCCATATATCTGTGTCTCCCATTATCCAAAATTATTCAGGGGTTTTATATATATATATATATATATATATATATCCCTTATCTATCCGTTTTTTTGTCTGTCTAATCATCCCATTCATTCACCTGGGGATTCCTCTATTGAATATGTTTTACTTTTAGGGGCCTATATCCAGTTCTTTTTTCAGGTATGTTCGCTTGCTATCGTGGGTGTGGTTTGCATACCACATAATCCCATGGGTGTGGGGTGTATACCACATAGTCCTACTCGGGGTTTAGTATCTCATATACTCCCTTTTGGGGTATCGTCTACTCGCTCGTTTTGGATTTTGGTCTATTCCGATTCTGCCAAATGTATTGCCTTACCTTGTAGTTTAGCAAGGGGAAGAAGGTGTATGTCTGTGTGTGTGTGTGTGTGTGTGGGTATGTGTGTGTGTTTAAAATATAAAACCTTTTAACAACACGATACACGAAGCTCAGTAAGGGTGGATAAGAATTTATTTATAACATGGGTGTTCATAAAACAAAAGTTGATACAACAGTATAAAAAATAAAAATGCCGGAAGTCCTGACAAGCATCTTATTTACTAAAGAGGAGAATCTGCATACCTGCCACATCCAACAAGAAAACATGATGAGAACCAGGTTAACTTAATTTGGGAAGACAAGTGTCATAAACCCTCCTCCCTAGATGGGTTTATTCAAGTGTGGATTAAGTAGAGTGTATTAGGTACAAGGTTAGGTTGACTGGTTAGGTAGAAGGTTAGGTGTGGAACTGTTATTACAAATAACTAGAATTTGGAGGGTAAGAAAAATTACTTGGGGGGATTAGTAAAGGAAAAATTAAATGGGGATAAATAATGGGGAGAATGGGGGAGAACCAAAGGAATAAATACTTAGAAAAAAAGGGGGGAATTAGAAGGGGGAACTTAGATATTAATATTGAGAAGAGGGGAATTAGATGTAACTATATAGAAGGGGGGAATATTGAGAAGAGGAGAAAAAAAGGAAGTAAAAATATCTAGAAAAAAGGGGGGTAAAAGACTGCTTTTAAAAAAGCAAGAATAGGGGGAAATTTACTTTTAAGAAAAAGTAATGAAAAAAGGAAAGGGAGGGAAAATAACCTCTATGATAGCATAAAATTAAAAAGCTCTTGGAAAAGGTAATAAAACAAAAAGTAACTTAAGTACAAGTTCATGTTAGAGAAAAACCAATAATAAATTAAAAAGGGTAAATAGAGATTAGAGTTATAGCAAATTTAAAAAAAGAGAGAGGGGTTATATTAAAGGAATTAATGTAAGGGAATTAAAAAGGGAGGGAAGGGGGATATAGAAAATAAATAAGGGAATTACTAAAAAATAGGAAAAAAGGGGGGGCAACCTGTGAGTCCATTACGCACAGTAAGCTAAAATTTAGGGTTAAGGTCCTAATATATAGAAAGAAATTAAAACATTATAAAGGGACATATACTGCCAAAAAAAAAGGGGGGGTTTTAAGTTTAATGAAATTTGTTTGAAAGTAATGCAAAAAAGGTTAAATAAAGTAAGGACATGGGAGGATTGTAAAATAAAAAGAAGGGGAAGGGGTTTTTTTAGGAACTAAGAGAGGGGGAGGGGGGGTAGTTAATAAGAAATAACTAAGTAAAATGGAACCTATGAATCCATGGTTCCAAGGAGAAGAGAAGGCGGACTGTCGCTGGACTAAGTGGTGATGTGTGGGGGACGAGGCGCAGTCTAACCAAAGATTTGGTGAGCCGAAAAGGGGCAATCGTGTCAGTGCATTATTGAGCAAGGAACTAAAGCCATGCGGGAGGGGGAATCATGTGTACCATATGCAAGGCACCAGCGAGTCCAATGCTGGTGGAAGTTCATGCGAGAGGAAAGGGCCTAGGACGCGGCTGCCATGAACATTGGACGTGACCTGCCAACGACTTAAACTCCGCACTCATGCAGAAGGAGCTAGACTGTCGTAGCATAGAGGGACTAGAAGGCGCATACAGGCCATATGCTTGCACCAGTTGGGGATATCATGAAGTAACAAGGCCCGCGATCAAGGGGGTAGACTGAGCATAGGCTGTGGGTAGTGTACGAATTGCGGGGTATAGCAATCGCTCGTAAAAGGGCTGTAGGAGGGTACATGGGACAAGGTAAGGCATGGGCGCTATAGCAAACAGGGAGAGTACGAGGGGGATTTCAAATAGGGGGAGATAGGGAGTAGTCGGGAGGGGGACGAGGACAAAGCCCAAGGAAAAATGTGAAGGCAATTGCCACCTTAGTGATGGTGAGCATAGAGAACGAGGAGTGGCGTATTTGTGACAAGGCCATTTATGTAGGTAGTTAGTATAGTTAGAGTCATTAGAGTAGAGGGGTTTGAGAGAGAAAGTAGTTAGCGGGGAGGTTATTTTAATGATTAGCTAGGAAGAGTAAAAGGAATTAGCGCCGTTTGGGTTAGTGTAGTTAGGAAAAAATAGGACAGGGAAAAAAAAAGGGGGCAGAAGGTAAAATAGGGGAATAATTAGAAAAAGTTTCAAAAAATTTAGGGAAAACTAAAACATAAAATATAAAAAATGGAAATGAAAAAAACTAAAAAATAAAAAATTATAAGAAAATTAAATGGAAAATTAGTAGAAATTTTATAGAAAAGAAAAAAAAGGAAAAAAGAAAGAAAAATTTAAGGGAAAGGGAAAAAGAAAGAAAGAAAGAGAGGAAAAATTTGAGGTATACAACTTTTTTTGAAAAAATAGATTTAATTATTAAGAGAAATAAGAGATAAAGTCCTTAGATAAAGGGAAAATAAATAAGGAAAATTAGGGAAAATAAAAAATTGAAGAGAAATTAAGGAATATATAAGAAAAATAGGAGAGAGAGAGAGAGAGAGAGAGAGAGAGAGAGAGAGAAAGGGAGCCAAGGTCTAACCCAAAGAGAGGAAGAGTGTGTGTGTGTGTGTGTGTGTGTGTGTGTGTGTGTGTGTGTGTAGCTAGATAAGGGAGTGACATAACGGTGTCCTTAGTATAGAGAACACTTCACACAGGGGACGCTTTCACAAAACAAACAACACCAATTTGGGAATTCCTTATTCTAAGTGAGCTCCATCGCCAGAGCTATCTCCATCTCTATCTCCATCGCCATCTTCCATCAATTCATTTTGCCTCTAGCTTTGTTGGTAAGAAATTTTAGAATGTGGTTGCAAATAGCTTCCTTTACACCAGCTCTATAGTCCTTAGACTAGCCCTATAGTTAGCTTGTCTTTGTTGTGTTGGTGGTGGGGCTTTCCAATAGATTGTTAGGCTATGCCCTACCCAACAAATCCTCACATAATGGAAGCAATAGTAGACAAATGTAGGTGACATCATGTAGATTGGATAATTGGCCCACATTTCAAACATGTGAGAAGGCAAAGGTAATCGAAGAAGGGGCCTGGTGGGGTGAGGGGGGGTACCATGATCTTGAAATGTAATATTCTTATAATGGAAGATCATAAACCAATACACAATTGTACATGCATACTTGGAAAATAGGTTAAAAATCAATAAGATGTTGCATATGCAACCATGCCAAGAAGATTATGCTTCATCTCTTTTGGGATTCCAATAAGTGTGGCTGCTTTGGCCAAGAAGCCAAATGTAGCTAATAAGTGTGCCAAGAACCATGTAGATAACCAGGTCTAGATGAGCAAACATGGTCTTATTAACTCTTCATACTAACTTCTATTAATATAATGGAGACAACATTACCTTATGTGCAAGGTGCAGTTTTGATTAGCGTGTGAGAATGAGAAATCATACTTTAAATTCATGGCACATGCAGCTTGAGAGTAGCATGCATCTGATGCAAACTATCCCTTGAATGTGGACTCAATAGAGGGTTTAAAAACAAAACTCAACTTTCTATGGAAAGCTATGTACATAAGGGCTTCTTTCATATTATGAAAATTGCAATCCTGACCGTATCAAAATACTTGGAAAATGCCATGTATGTAGAACATTTCTAATTGCCCCCCTTTGAATGTACATAAAATTGGGTAGTTTTTTATGATGACCCTTGTCATTGAGCGATAAAATCCATGAAGCTTCGGTAAGCATACTTCTCCACTTGCTTATTCACAAGTCAAAATTTTGTATTGGCTTTGGGTGTAATGGAATTAGTTCTGGGGTAGTTCTCCCTCTATCAACAACATGGCAAAGCCACTATATCTTGTTTTAGGCTAGTTCCCCATCCATCAACAAGGTGGCAAAGGCACTTTATCGATTAAGGGATAACATAAAGTAAATAACTAGATACATAAAGAAAATAATAACATAAAATGTTTTCAAGAGGAGAGGGAAGAAATGGAAGGAGAGAAACAGAGAGGGAAGGAGAGAGGAGAGAAAGAGGCTTGAAAAGTGGAAGAAGGCATGAAAAGGGGGGGAACGAGAGGCTTGAAAATGGAAAGATGCATGAATAGGAAGGAGAGAAGAGGGGTCAACAGGGGGAGGAAGGTATTAAGAAGGGGCACATGGAGTAATGGAACCCCTTGTCATACATTTAATACACGTGTCACATTATCATACATTTCATGACGAGTGGGACCAATTGTCATACATTTAATGACGAGTGGGTCCCATTGTCATACATTTAATGATGAGTGAGTGTCCTTGTCGTACATTTAGTACACGTGTCACATTGTCATACATTTATTAACGAATGGATCCTCTTGTCATACATTACACTTCAAAATTTGAGACTTTGACTCAAAAAATGAGAACCATTCATAATTAGGGCGTTAGTACATGGATGATCAGGGAATCTATTTGTTAGTGGTCCAGGATGGGTTTAGGATGGCAATAACAACTTTATCTCCCATTCCTAGATCATGACCTCAAGACCGCGAGAGCCGTAATGGGACCCCCTTTTTTAGGTGATGATGTGTGCTTGTCCCCACCTTCTAAACACATGAAATGATGCCATGTGTCCTCTCCCACCTAACTCATTCCTAGTACATTGAATCTTAGCACATGTAGGGAAGGTAATATGGTAGCAA
Organism: Dipteris shenzhenensis; assembly: GCF_047967505.1. Lineage (NCBI taxonomy): Eukaryota > Viridiplantae > Streptophyta > Polypodiopsida > Gleicheniales > Dipteridaceae > Dipteris > Dipteris shenzhenensis. Next base: position 14,439,692 of record NC_141614.1, on the reverse strand, counting down.
TATATTTGAGTATGGATGGGACCACTTCTTTCCATTCCCATCCTATCTCGTCACACCTGCTAAGAGCCAGTGCACATGAGACACAAATGTGCAGCTGGTGGCACAACAAGATTTTGTTCACACGCATAAATTGCTTAAGGAGGCTTTGGCATTCAATAGAGGTTGGTGGAGCATTTAATAGAGGTTGGAGAGACGTCTAAGTACTTGCAAGGAGCTCTCCACTTGAGAGGTGGGAAGTTCTCATTGGCCTAGCCATCCAAATCTATACCTTTCTAGGACACTTTAACCCACTCTCAGTTTGAAATGTTGGCCTCCTATTGGCTGGAGGTGAAATAGAGCACTAGTGAAAATGAGTTGCTCAAAGGAGCACCAATTTTAGGGTGCATGTGCTTCATTCCAATAAAGTTATCCTTAACAACACAATTCCATTTCCATACCCATAGTACTATGCATAAAGTGGTCCCATCAAGTAATTTTGAATCTTTTTTGTACAAAAGGGTTTATCTTTACACCCTGGTCTCCATTCTCCAACCTTACAATCACAATGGCTTCTACGTTTCAAGAGCTTTAAAATGAGTACCCATCTTGTATAGTTTCAATTTAGCCTTGACCGCAACAAAATTCCTAAGTAAAATAGCATTCCCACTATCCATCACTCCGTTAAATCCTTATTTTCTATAAATAAAATTGTATGCCTTCATAAAAGGTCCTTAAAGTACATGGTTCCAAGGGTTAAATTCTTTACCATGCCGTTTAAAGATTTAACATAATTGGAGCCCCTTGGATCCAATAAGAATACACACTTTGGTTAAAGTTTTTAACTAGTTTCGTAGCTGGTAGTGGGAATAGACCCTAAGATCCCTAACACATCAAAGTTAACTTCTTTTTTTGTGTTTTTGCATTTAATAAATATAGGGTCTTATTATAGTAGTCCAGATAAACATTGTTACAACACCTGTAAAGGAATACTTAAACCCATGACTAGGATGGGATGGAATGTGCCCTCCATAAATGGTGTGTCATTAATGTTCCCCCCTCCCCTAATGTTAATAACTTATTGGGTACTTTTCTCTTCTCTCCCTCCTCCATTTTAATAGATCTTTTACCAATGTAGGCCCCCCTATTTGTAGTGGTTGCACAAGCTAGTTCTCATCTATTTAATTTGTTAGGTGGGAGGGCATCCTTGATATTTGAAAGGTTGGCAGGATGCATGACCTCAAACTCCATACGCTAGTAGAAATTGGGCCCACCAACTCTCAATGTGTGAAAATCAACCTTTCGAGCAAACAACTCGAGCCACACAATGGCACCCAAAATGAGTAGTGTAATGGGTATTGTGTCATATATGCGAGTAAATTAACTACATGTGCCGTGCTACCCAACATGCCCTTATCCGAGGGCTATTGATTTATTTATTTTTTAAGAGGCATTGAGGGCTATTGATTTAAACCAACTTGTGACCAAAGGTGATGTGATGGTTGACATCATCAATGTTGCGGAGGTGTTTGGGTTAGGGTAGTTCCAAGCCTCATGGAAGGTTGACATACATGTGCTAAAAGTAAAGGATCCTTGTGCTTGAGCAAGCTTGTCACCATTTTAATAGGTCATTGCTTGCCAAGAGCTCATACATGTACTTCAACTGCCATAGACTATTGTTGTTTTGCTAGCCTAGGGTAAACAAGGTGTAAGGTAGCGTGCCAATGTTGGTATCTCCATTGGTTGATGTTGGCATATTCAACATCACTTGAACTTAACAATCATGCCATTTTGATGGACCCGAAGTAAATGGATTCTCTCTTGTGGCCTTATCTCTCTCTCTCTCTTTCACACACTTCTTTTTTTATAGCGAAAAAGCACACACACACGTGCACACATTTTTTGGGTGAAATCACACAAAAACGCAGTCTTTTTTGGGGGGGGGGGGTGAAATCTCTCTCTCTCTCTCTCTCTCTCTCTCTCTCTCTCTCTCTCTCTCTCACACACACACACACACACACACACACAGAAAAACACTTTTTTTTTGTGAAATCACACACATGCTTGTGCGCATGCATGCACATGAATGCTGCTTCACATGTATCAGCTTGTACCTACAAGGGAAGGGGGCTAAGGGAGGAGGGAGGGGAAGTCCTTGATAAGTGGCGAGCGACCGAGAGGAGGCAAGCAGATGTTACTCCCAAGAAACGGTAGGGAAAGGAGTGCATATGATGTGTGTGTGTGTGTGTGTGTGTGTGTGTGTTGCCTAATATAATAATAAAATCTACATCTCCCATCCTACAATCCCTTGGCTCCTAAGTTTTACATTCCCCTTTCCTTTGTAGCATCCATCATATCCATGTAATGTTACTAGTGTTGCAGCATATACTATCACACTTATTCATGCTTTAAAACATTTTTCAAGCATAACATATGAAATTAGTGTTGTTCGTGTTAAGCTATTTTTCAAGAGAATTACTATCAGGCTTTTAACTATATGTTATCCCCTAATCGATAAAGTGTCTTTGCCACCTTGTTGATGGATGGGGAACTAGCCTAAAACAAGATATAGTGGCTTTGCCATGTTGTTGATAGAGGAGGAACTACCCCAGAATTAATTCCATTACACCCAAAGCTAATACAAAACTTTGACTTGTGAATAAGCAAGTGGAGAAGTATGCTTCCCGAAGCTTCATGGATTTTATTGCTCAATGACAAGGGTCATCATAAAAAACTACCCAATTTTATGTACATTCAAAGGGGGGCAATTAGAAATGTTCTACATACATGGCATTTTCCAAGTATTTTGATACGGTCAGGATTGAAATTTTCATAATATGAAAGAAGCCCTTATGTACATAGCTTTCCATAGAAAGTTGAGTTTTGTTTTTAAACCCTCTATTGAGTCCACATTCTAGGGATAGTTTGCATCGGACGCATGCTGCTCTCAAGCTGCATGTGCCATGAATTTAAAGTATGATTTCTCATTCTCACACGCTAATCAAAACTACACCTTGCACATAAGGTAATGTTATCTCCATTATATTAATAGAAGTTAGTATGAAGAATTAATAAGACCATGTTTGCACATCTAGACCTGGTTATCTACATGGTTCTTGGCACACTTATTAGCTACATTTGGCTTCTTGGCCAAAGCAGCCACACTTATTGGAATCCCAAAAGAGATGACGCATAATCTTCTTGGCGTGGTTGCATATGCAACATCTTATTGATTTTTATCCTATTTTCCAAGTATGCATGTACAATTATGCATTGGTTTATGAGCTTCCATTAAAAGAATATTACATTTCAAGATCATCGTACCCCCCTCACCCCACCAGGCCCCTTCATTTGTCTACTATTGCTTCCATTATGGGAGGATTTGGTGGGTAGGGCATAGTCTAACAATCTGTTGGAAAGCCCCTCCACCAACACAACAAAAACAAGCTAACAATAGGGCTAGTCTAAGGACTATAGAGCTAGTCTAAAGGAAGCCATCTGCAACCAGGTTCTAAAATTTCTTACCAACAGAGCTAGAGGCAAAATGAATTGATGGAAGATGGCAATGGAGATAGAGATGGAGATCGCTCTGGCGATGGAGCTCACTTAGAATAAGGAATTCCCAAATTGGTGTTGTTTGTTATTGTGAAAGCATCCCGTGTGTGAAGTGTTCTGTACACTAAGGACGCCGTTATGTCGCTCCCTTATCTAGCTACACACACACACACACACACACACACACTCTTCCTCTCTTTGGGTTACCCTGGCTCCCCCCCCCCCTCTCTCTCTCTCTCTCTCTCTCTCTCTCTCTCTCTCTCTCTCATATTATTGGTTAAAAGGTACAGGAGAATGCAAGACATTCCCTAGCTCTGGCTTGTCTCTAGAGTTGCATCAGTTCTTGCTCGCATTACAGACGCTCCTTCCAAGTCCAACTAGTACATTTGCACATCTACGTGATGCAAATGTCTATAACCAGGACAAACAGGAAGCAAAATACAGTGTCCTTACGCCCAGTTACATGATATTAAAAAAAAAACGTTGTGGGATGGAATACAGATTAGCTACGCTCTATCTGTGACAAATACGCTGGGGGAGAAACCTAATGAGGACAGTTCCCCTCTTACATGGTTAAGAGAACATGGATTGTTGAAGGTTGAGCTCAACCAAACATCAGTTTTAGAAGACTGTTTTGCACGCCTCCCCCTATCACTATGCCTCGAGTATTCCTGATAATCCTCATTTATATATGCAGTATGAAAATATTATCCTTAGCTTCTTCATAAAAGTGGTATATAGGGAAACCTGTTATACAATTCCATGGGGAATTTGAAGATTGTTTGCATACATAGTCTGCTGGACTCCACAAAATGTCTACCATTGAGCTTCTGAAAACTGATAATGGAATTTACTATAATAAGACATCCCCTTTGAAAATGAGCACATAATCTCTGAAAAGATTTAAGTAACAAGGGCCTGATTGGATCTAAATACCTTGCTTAAAAGGGACTAGCGAAATCAATGTGTATATCTTGATTAACCTCACCAAGACTATGTAATTAATTTTGCTCATGGAAACTCCTAAGCACACTACACCCTTACTACATCAACAAGATTTAGAGATTCCCATGGAAGATTTGGATAGATATATGGCAAAAGCCTACTGAAATTATTTATACACCTTCTCATCATCTGTCATTCTTATTCTTATTACTGATTTACTGAGATGGACAGGGATAACAACCATAGCTGGGCACTGAAGCCTTGATTACAAGTGTAAAACGATAGTTCTAACCTTTGTTTTACCTTGATTGACGCAGGTGAGTCCAGCTACCGTGGAATGTTCCTGAAGGCAGAAATGACTTTCATACGGAATCGGATATTTACCTTTTTGGTACCCCTTAGCAACATTTTGCGAAGCCCCTCCTGGTTGGTTACACAAAGGAGGGGTTGATTTATTTACTGAAATGCATGTATTGCTCAAGCAAGACAAGGATATTGGAGGCATTGGGTTATTCCTATTGACTAAAATCTATTTAACTATTGTACTTAAAAACTTTATGGACAAATGATAGGAACTGCATTTTACAGAGTTCTGTGGATAGTAGCTTGACTAACTAGATACATAAAGTAAATAATAACATAAAATGTTTTCAAGAGGAGAGGGAAGAAATGGAAGGAGAGGAACGGAGAGGGAAGGAGAGGAGGAGAGAAGGAGGCTTGAAAAGTGGAAGAAGGCATGAAAAGGGGGGGAACGAGAGGCTTGAAAATGGAAAGAGGCGTGAATAGGGAGGAGAGAAGAGGGGTCAACAGTGGGAGGAAGGTATTAAGAAGGGGCACATGGAGTAATGGAACCCCTTGTCATACATTTAATACACGTGTCACATTATCATACATTTCATGACGAGTGGGACCAATTATCATACATTTAATGACGAGTGGGTCCCATTGTCATACATTTAATGACGAGTGGGTGTCCTTGTCGTACATTTAGTACACGTGTCACATTGTCATACATTTATTAATGAATGGGTCCTCTTGTCATACATTACACTTCAAAATTTGAGACTTTGACTCAAAAAATGAGAACCATTCATAATTAGGGCGTTAGTACATGGATGGGACTAGATCAGGGAATCTATTTGTTAGTGGTCTAGGATGGGTTTAGGATGGCAATAACAACTTTATCTCCCATTCCTAGATCATGACCTCAAGACTGCGAGAGCCATAATGGGATCCCCTTTTTTAGGGATTGAAAAGCATAAATGATGATGTGTGCTTGTCCCCACCTTCTAAACACATGAAATGATGCCATGTGTCCTCTCCCACCTAACTCATTCCTAGTAAATTGAGTCTTAGCACATGTAGGGAAGGTAATATGGTAGAAATACATTTGAGTATGGATGGGACCACTTCTTTCCATTCCCATCCTATCTCCTCACACCTGCTAAGAGCCAGTGCACATGAGACACAAATGTGCAGCTGGTGGCACAACAAGATTTTGTTCACACGCATAAATTGCTCAAGGAGGCTTTGGCATTCAAAAGAGGTTGGTGGAGCATTTAATAGAGGTTAGACAGAGGTCTGAGTACTTGCAAGGAGCTCTGCACTTGAGAGGTGGGAAGTTCTCATTTGCCTAGCCATCCAAATCTATACCTTTCTGGGACACTTTAACCCACTCTAAGTTTGAAATGTTGGCCTCCTATTGGCTGGAGGTGAAATAGAGCACTAGTGCTCAAGATGGCACCTTCAAAAAATGAGTTGCACAAAGGAGCACCAATGGCACTCCAACTGTGCCTCGAAATTAGAGCCAGCCTTCAAAACTCACCCCACGAGTGGTGCATTTTAGGGCATGTGTGCACTAAACCTAAGACCCTCACTTCATTCCAGTAAAGTTATCCTTAACAACACAATTCCATTTCCATACCCATTGTACTATGCATAAAGTGGTCCCATCAAGTAATTTTGAATCTTTTTTGTACAAAAGGGTTTATCTTTACACAATGATCTCCATTCTCCAACCTTACAATCACAATGGCTTCTACGTTTCAAGAGCTTTCAAATGAGTACCCATCTTGTATAGTTTCAATTTAGCCTTGACCTCAACAAAATTCCTAAGTAAAACAACATTCCCACTATCCATCACTCCGTTAAATCCTTATTTTCTATAAATAAAATTGTATGCCTTCATAAAAGGTCCTTAAAGTACATGGTTCCAGGGGGTTAAATTCTTTACCATGCAGTTTAAAGATTTAACAGAAATGGAGCCCCTTGGATCCAATCAGAATACACACTTTGGTTAAAGTTTTTAACTAGTTTCATAACTGGTAGTGGGAATAGACCCTAAGATCCCTAACACATCAATGAAAATTAACTTCTTTTTTTGTGTTTTTGCATTTAATAAAAATAGGGTCTTATTAGTAGGCTACATAAACATTGTTGCAACACCTGTTAAGGAATACTTAAACTCGTGACTAGGATGGGATGGGATGGGCCCTCCTTTAATGGTGTGTCATTAATGTTCCCCCCTCCCCTAATGTTGATTACTTATTCGACACACACACAAACACTTTTTTTTGTGAAATCACACACACATGCATGTGCGCATGCATGCGCATGAATGCTGTGCTTCACCTGTATTAGCGTGCACATACCGTAGGAGTTCCCTCTTAGGAAAGTCTCTAGTAAATCGATCCTCTCTCGTGACCTCTATCTCTCTCTCTCTCTCTTTCACACAAACACACACACACTTTTCTTTTTTTGTAGTGAAAACACACACACACACACACCTGCACACATTTTTGGGTGAAATCACAAAAAAACACACTCTTTTTTTCTTTTTTTTGGGGGGAGGGGTGCAATCACACACACACACACACACAAACACACTTTGTTTTTGTGAAATCACACACACACAGACATGCGTGTGCGTACACATGCACATGAATGCACATGAAGTCTCTAGTAAATGGATCCTCTCTTGTGGCCTCTATCTCTCTATCTCTTTCACACAAACACACACACAATTCTTTTTTAATAGTGAAACCACACACACACACACACACCTACACACATTTTTTGGGTGAAATCACACAAAAACACTCTCTTTTTGGGGGGGGGGTGAAATCTCTCTCTCTCTCTCACACACACCCACATAGAGGAAAGTACTTTTTTTTTGGTGAAATCACACACACATGCATGCACATGAATGCTGTGTCACCTATATTAGCATGTACATAGATGAGAGGGAGAAGAAGTCCACGATAAGTGGCAAGCGACTGAGAGGAGGCGGCAGCAGCAGGCAGATGTTGCTCCGGAGAAATGGCGGGGGTCTGAGAGACAAGAAGGGAGTGCATAAGATGGGGGGGGGGGGGGGGGGGGGGGGGGGGGGGGCGGGGTGTGTGTGTGTGTGTGTGTGTGTATGTGTGTGTGTGTAATCGGTAAGTGGATAAGGGAACGACATAACGGTGTCCTTAGTGTAGAGAACACTTCACATAGGGGACCCTTTGACAAGAACTAACAACAACACTTTGGAAATTCCTCATTCTGAGTGAGCTCCATCGCCATAGCCATCGTCTTCTCCATACCATCTCCATCGCCATCGCCGTTTTCTATCAATTCTCCACCCTTCTTCCTCCTCCTCTTCCTCATCATCCACCCATTTCTTCACCTTCCATCTCCCCTCTTGACTTTCGCTTCCAATTTTCTTTCCCTCTCTCTCCCCATTCCCTTCCTTCGCTGGTTTTGCATTCCGACATCACTTCAGAATTCCCCCGCGGTATTCCGGATATCTGTACATCTCTTCTTGGTTATTTCTCGTCGTCCATGGCTTATCAAGGGGCCTCCCGCAATCGCTGGATTTTGGCTCCTTATTGTATGGTAACAATCCGCCTGCTCACCAGCATCCGGTTCTGGGAAATCGGCGTATGAATCTGCCTTTATTGACACATGTAATGGAGACGGCCGTTGATCCAGGCGACCCGGTTCTTCCGCAGCAGAGCTCTTTTTCGTGCGCGAATAAGGTAGAATCTGATTATCTGGGTTTAGGTTGCTCGATCCCACACGCCGCCTGGCTGGACGTGCGAGTGTTCTACGTGAGAGTCAGTTGCTGCTCACTGGAGGATGCTCCTGAATCTCTCAATCTTCGATATGTCCCCAGACCTATCCGGTCAAGCCTTGAGGTGAATGGAAGTTGGGTCTCCCCTGCGGAGGCGGCCATTTTGGTTCTTCGTAGAGACCGAGTGGACAAAGAATCAGCAGAGGCAACTTATGTCAGCACAGATAGGCTCCGAACAACAGGATCTTTGCCATTTGAGGTCAGTGACAAGGAAGAGACTCTTATTTGCGGAGCCGTGGAAAAACGGGACGCCTGGTCAGAAGGTCAAGGGCTTGATAGGTGGGGTGCAGTGGGGTCTTTAGCAAAAGGTTGCAAAACAGGATGGGTTATGGAGTGCAAGAGTGCTATTCTTTCTCCTGGATGTGCCTTTTTGAAAAGAAGAGGGGGCCAAGTCAACATCAATTGGTACTCACCCTCAATGGAGGTGTATGTTGCTGGACAGTTTTCTGGCTCTCCTGTCATTTTGACACAGACTGTGCAGCTGGTTGCGAGGAGGAAAACTTGTCATAGAGGCACTCTGGATGCCATTCCAGAGACTGATGAATCAGAGAGACCAAGTAATAACTTAGCTGTGGTCGGTCTTGCTAGCCAGGTACATGAACATTGCAATGACATTCTCATGTCAAAACACTGATTGATCTGGTTGCTAGTTGCATCTATTATTAACGTATTGATTCCGCAATGGAATAGAGTTAATTTTTTGAGGGTCTACCTGCCAACTGGAGAAGGCACCTTTGCATGTGATATACTGTGAGAAAGCTCTTGAGGCATGCGATGTTGGAATCACTTATATCCGGCAGCATTGGCGCTCTCTGTCCTTAACGAGATATTCTGCCAAGAATTAGTCATTGAAATGATACTCTCTTTTGTGTTGTCTGAAATTAAATATAGCAGATTCTGTCACGGCCCACAAGATATGTTCCTTTGTTGTTAGGTCTAGCTGCTAGGACGCTGTGATTGCAGTTTTGTGTCATCTACATTTGTCTGTTAACTGCTTTGTTGATAAACAAGTCTGCTCCTAATTTACTGTGAACTTATTGATCTTGTGGGCTGTGAATAGATGGAGGACGGTACTTTCTATCAGGAAGTAGATAACAAACAAACAGGAGTACTGGGGTTTTATGAGCCTGGTGGCTACATGGAAGGTGAAGATGGGGAAATGACCTGGTTCAATGCTGGTGTGCGGGTCGGTGTAGGCATTGGATTGGGAATGTGTGTAGGTATTGGGATTGGTGTTGGATTGTTGATGAGAGCTTATCAAACAACATCAAGGACTTTCAGAAGGCGGTTTATATAGCTTTAGCTGGAAGCTGGGCTCATTTTGGGAGTCTTATTTTGTAGCAAGGTTTCGCGAAACAACCTTATGTTTCAAATTCCATTAGGATCAGCAAGATAAATTTAAAAGGTGTGTAAAGAGATGACGAGCCTACCCCTGCTTCATGATCTCCCTGACCTTTAAATGGTGATAGACATCATGCAGGTTTGGTTTTTACACCTGTAGAAGTGTACAACGCTCTTGCATAATATACATGGATAGAATAAGCTTAGAAACATTGGTGTCGCTGCTGACTAGCACAGACAAGACATTTGCGGGGACTTAGTCTGCAAGAATATGGGCGACAACTGCAAAATAGATGGGATGTACTTTAAGAAGGGGATATATACTTGTGAACATAGTTATGCATTGCACTATTGCCTTTTGATTAACTGTATGGGAACTGGAAATATTGAGTTGTATTTTATAAATTTTATTTATATTCTTCTGCCATCACTCTTGTATAAGGGAGGCATTTTTAGTAAATGGTGTTTGCTTTTGCCATTCACAGTATTGGACACATGGGAATATCGAGTGGTACTTTGCAAATTCTCATTATATTGTTCTGCCACTATGTGGCTCTGTAGTCAATGGCTGTGATGGCAGGTTGACTCTGATTGTATAAAGTTTCTTTCAAATCCAGGATGGCATGTGTCAATTAGTTTTGCTGCCCAGGATGGCTATAATCTACTTTACATTATTTAACATCACACACACGTCAACTGGTGAGCATGCCAAGGGTGCTCCACACATCGGTAGATCATTACTTCTTAGCTTTTGGCTCACAAAATAAGTATGCCATCATTTTAGCGGTGGAAAATACATTAATTGAGCTCCTCCTTGCTTTAATTTTGTCTAAATTCCTTTTTCTGTTTTTCTTCCAACATAGCTGTGTAAACGGGTTCTGATCATGTCAGGTGAAACATAAAACAGATTATTGCGCTTTAGTTTCATATTCTTGATTATTTTCTCCTGTGGACATGTATTGTAAGGTTAATACTATGCACTATGTTTTCGTTTTATACACAAGTGTTCACAGGCACATGTACTGATTCTTTAGATAGATAAGGCAGACGGATGGGTGGGTTGGTGGGTAGAGAGAGAGAGAGAGAGAGAGAGAGTTGTATTAACATGTGCAGAAGGCCTTGCGGGCCGATGAGATAAAGATACACATCATAAAAGAAAACTACACATCTCCAAGGAGAGAGGAGAGCACAAAGCATCTCCTAGAGAGTGCATAAAGTAGTTCAACGATATTATGGAGCATATCATAGTGTGACCAGTCTAAGACTCAGTCTTTGGGCTTGGATTTGAATTCTCTGAGAGTGACCTTCATTACGTCAGTCTATGACTGAGAGTCTTTGGGCTTGGATTTGAATTCTCTGATCAGTGCTTGTTGTTCATGGTAGACCGCCCATTCTTGGCTTCTTTCACCGTAGTGAGTTCATGGTTCACCGTAGTGAGTTCATGGGTCTTTGCTTGAGCGGAGTTGGAGTAAGCTCCTCGGATATCCATAGCTTAGTGCCCTTTAGCTTGTGTGTTTGTTGGAGAATCGTGATCTTTGCTGCCTTTTGACTGAGAGAGATTTGTATTTCTGTTCCCTTTTGCTGGATATTCTAGATTACATCTGACCTCAAAGAGACGATACCACAAGTGGAATGCGACCAGTTGATTTTGTCTTCTGTGTATGTCCCTGTTACCAGGCAGCCCTTTGGTAATCCCTCCACACGGAGGATCAACTTGTCAGTTTCTCTGGTTTCCTGTTCTTTCACTTCCCCATCGAGAACAACTTTGTTCACTTTACTGTCTACAACTGTTGTTATCTCTTATTTCTTGGATTTCACCTCATTGTGGACCTTTTCGTGCACTGTATAAACCAGTTGTGGTGTTGTTGGAGATGCATGACGCTCCTTGATGACTTCTTGCTTTCCACTGCCCTCCACATCGTGGACTTTGCTACAAGCTGAAGCTTGAGTTTCTCGAACTTCAAGCTCCAAATGGTAGACACGCCCTTGTGGATTGAGGGGCTTCATTTTCCGATATGTTTTTTGCATATGGGCTCGGGGTCGGGGCAAAACCTGTAACATCAACATATGAAGACAAGGGCTGCTCGGGGGTAAACGCATTGAATTCGGGCATCTTGGGCGTCTCTGTATCAGCCTATGCAGACTGGATACCCCCTACCTAACCCTCGAGATGGACTGGGGGGTTTCAGCCCAACCTAGAGGCCCCCCCGCCCGACCTATACGCCCGGCACCCGAAACTGGGCCTCCCTGCTGGCTGCTGGTTGTTCTCCCCTGCCCGTGACGCGACTTACTGGTGGTTTCTTTGACCCTAAACCTGGACTTGGAGATGCGCCTCGAACCCCAGAGCTGGAATCAACACAGCAAAACGTTAGCAATGAATCAATACAGTAGGTTGTGCCACAAAATAGTAATGAAATTTCAATATAACTAGCCGGTGTGAAGCCTATTTGAGTAGAACTCATATTAACATGTCAATATTGTGCGCAAAATTAGAAAAACAAAATGAGATTATAAAAATCCCATGGAAATACACAATATATGGTAGTTTATTACACTTGCGACTGTCAATAGAACAATTATTCTTCATTGAGAACATACAATTAATTGGAGGTACTCACTATTGTAATGCTTTTCATGAAGCAGACGCAAATGTGGATATTTAGCAAGAGAAGTCTTACTTGCCCATAAGGCAACAATTGTAAGATAATGCTGAATTTCAAAATATACTTGCATGCACAACATTCTTTAGTGTTGTGAGTATTGTTATGCGAAAGAATTGCTCTAAAACATTAGTCTCATCTTCATTAACCACTTCAGCTACTCTTCCTCAAATTGGAGGGGTAAAAATAGGGCCCTCAACACAATCCAAAAGAAGTGTCTTGAATTATCTAATACTCCGGCAATTTTATCTTAAAGGATATTAACTTCTTTGCTACTTTTAGCACTTTTCTTGTTTGACGATGGCCCAACACAACTTTATATCTTATGAGTTAACACAGTCTTGGCATAGCTATTGAAGACAAAGGTAAAGCATGAGTGGCACTTGGTGCTTGAATGTTATGAAGAAAAGGTGTATTCTCTCACTAGCAAACTTCGGATTCACATTCAATCTTGATCACTTGCCTTCTGTGATTACCGTGATTTAAAGGGCAAATGTCATACTCAGAATGATTTGACATAAGCAAGTCAATCCTCAAATTGCTTATCGAAAGAAATCATAACCATTCAATACAATGATATCGAGATTTGAGCATTACTAGTGGAGTTTGATGAAGTACTATTTCCTAGGCAATCCATTTACAATCTTCAACACTTATTAGAAAAGGGATGTGTTCTTTCTACAAATCCACATACTCAAGACAGGTTAAACTTTCTTAAAGAATTTTCAAAAAGTTCTCTTACAAGATTTACCTAGTTTGCTTCTAGTAGAAAGGCTTGAAGTCCATAAGATTGACGTAGTCCCTAGATGTTCTCCACCCAATAGACCCCCATATCAAGGTAGTCACATCCAACAAGATGAGATCTTCCAAAGAAAAACTTTTGGAAAAAGGCCTGATCCAACCTAGTAGAACCTTTTTGCTTCTTATACTACTGATCTTTCAAAAGATGTGTGTGGACGACAGAGTCTTGAATAAACAGACAATCAAAAACCATTTCCCTATTCCTAGGATAGATGAAATTTTTGATCACCTAGGAGGATATATGATTGTCAAAAGCCTAGACCTTAAGAGTGGCTATCATCAAGCTCAAGTCTTACCCGCCACAGATATTTAGAAAGCCACATCCCAACTTTTCAACTTTATGGCTATTTATTACTTCCTTTTGGGCTTACTAATGGCTTAGCTACTTTTAATACGGTGATAGAATGATTGTTTGGACAACATCAACAATTCACAAGAGTTTTCTTCAATGACATTCTTATTTTCAGTAAGAATGAGGAGGAACATAGAGAGCATTTGAAAATTGTGTTCAAAGTCTTTTTTAAAAATGCCCTTTTTTATCAGCCAAGAAGAGTGAATTCTTCCTAGTAGAAATCAAATATGTCAAATAGATCTAGCTAAGATACAAGCAATTGTGGAATGGCCGAATTTGAAGAATCCTCATGAGATAAGATCAATCCTTTGTCTATGCTTATAATATAGGAGATTTATTTGGCATTTTGTAGAGATAACTGCCACCCTACATGATCTCACCAACATAAATTTAAGTTTAGACAGAATTCGAAAGAGAAATAAGCTTTTCAAAATCCAAAATCTGCCTTAAACACATTTCCCGTTCTCATCATTCTTGATTTACAAAAATCCTTCTCCAAGTAGCTAATGCTAGTGGTGACTACATTGGAGCTGCTTTAGCTCAAGCTGCTCATGCAGTCGCCTATGAAAGTAGAAGGCTGAAAGATGCTGGACTCCATTATGCCCATCTATGAGAAAGAACTCTTGGCAGTGCACTATACATGCCTAAAAATCTGGAAACATTATTTGTTAGAGATAGACTTTCTGGTAAAGACCAACCATCAAGGCCTACAATACTTTTCGAAACAACTTTGTTGTTGAGAGAGAGAGGCACATGAATTGGCCTATTTTCTTGCCATCTTTTCATTTACAAATTCACTACAGTCTTGTTAAAGAAAATGGGGTGGCAGATGCACTCTTTCGTAGGCCAAGAATTTTTCATATATCTGTCACATATCATGACAAATTGACAGCTCTTAAGGATATGTATGTAGAAGATGTTGAATTTTTTGAAGTATGGATGCATTTGATGACTAGAGGTACCCACCATGCTTACTACTTCAATGATGAATACCTATATATGCAAGAAATACTATGCATTACAAAGGAACTATGACAAAAATTCTAGATAACCCACCCTATGCTCGTCGTAGTGGCGTTATGGCTACATGACTACTCTAGAGAAACTCTTATATTGACCAAACATAAAGAAAGACACTATTGCTTACATTTCAGCACGTATATCATGTCAAAAGGCAAATTTATGATAGAAAAAAATCCAAAGGACTATTACAATCTTTGCCCATACAAGAAAGACATCACCATGGACTTCATTATTGGAATTCCCATGACTAATCAAGGACATCACATGGTTTGGACTACTGTGTACAGGTTTAGTAGGTAATCTTAGTTTATTCATGTCAAAAATAATTGAAGGTGACTAGAGTTGCACACTATTTATAGGCATATCTTCAAACATCATGAAATATGCAAATCTATAGTTTTTGATACCAAATTTACTAGTAATTTTTAGCAAGCATTGTTTGAAAATTGGAACTATTGTAAGTTTTTCTTTGGGATTTCATCCTTAAATAGATGGACAAAGTGAAATTACTAATAGCACATTACTTGCTTTGCTCAAAATCTATGTTCATGGCCAATAGACCATGTGGGAAAAGTATCTCCCCATAGTTGAGTTTGCACTCTTCTATGGGAAAAACTCTTTTCAAATTATGTGTGTTAGATCTTTATTGGCTCCATTAATTAAAACAAAGGAAAAGTTCTTTTTGCTGCCGCTGATCAATCTATAGAGTATTATGACTCCAAAGTCCACACAACTATTCAAAAGGCTCAAGAAAAATAAAAAGCTCATGCAAATAAAAGATAGAGGACCTTTGAGATCAAGGAAGGCCAATGGGTTTTGATCAAGTTTGAAAAATCCAAATTGAAAAGCAAGGTGGGACAAAAGAAGATCTATTTTAAAATCTTTCTTGGGTAGTATGGCCTTTTCAGAATGTTGGAAGTTATTGACTATTTTTCAATTTGGTTGGATCTCCCACCACATTGGAAGATCCATATTGAAAGTTATCAACTACATTTCAGTTCAATTGGATCTCCTAAGTCCTATCACATTAGAAGACACATAATGTGTTCCATGCCACTTTGATCAAACCGTGTGTTGGGGATATTCCTCACCGGTCTATGAAGATCGACTTGGAGTGCAAGATAATGAGATACTGTTGGTTCCAGAACACCAATTTATCACGGAAAGATGAGGAAATTTTACAAAAAGTAATCTTGAAGTTCAAAGGATTTCCATCTACAGATGCTAAAAAGATGGAGAGAGCAAGTTTTAGCACTTTCTTGACATTCTTGATGCTTATGAGGAAACAAGCCAATCGAATGAAAGATGGAGAGAATGTTACTTCTCTTTACAAAGCATATCCACTTTATTGATAATTTATTTATTGTGCATCTTTATTTTCATAATTGTAAGTTCTTTAAACCGAGATGTTCCCAAAGGGATGTAGGCGTTTTTCTTATTGTTCAGTTAGGTAGTGTTCAGTTAGGTACTAGTTTTGCTAGGGTCTAGCATTTGAGGGTGGAACCCTAGTGAAGAGATCGAGGGCATTGGTGTCTTAGAAGTTGAGGTGTATCTATATAAGAGAAATGTAAAGGCCACATCGCACTAAAGTAGCCAAACACGGGACCAATCAAATGCATAGAATGTAACTGACTTAACAATTGTTATAGAGAAAATGCAGTAGCCTTGGGTGTGGTCCTGTAAACATGAAAGAGTCAAAGGGATACAAGACAAGACTACAAATTAAATGGGCCTAGTAGCTTATGTGAGAAGGCCAACCATACTCAAATAAATCTAGATAAACCCCTTTGCATAGCGAGAATTGCAAGAAACCTAAGGATAAAATCATTTTACTAACTAGTGTTGACCACCAAAAACTGAATTTAAGGGTCGAGGAAATAAATTGGTCAGAAAGAACCTTAATCCAAAATTATACCATTTGACATAACCACCACCACCATGTTTCGAATGAGGAGATATGGTCACATTTCTATCTAAGGACCTTCACATCTCCATTCCTTTTCAATAAGCACACAACCCCACATGACTTACTGCAAAAGCTTTAAAAGAAGGGGCGTCGATTTCCAATTTCTACAAAGTGGTGCATCTCTTCCTCCACATAGCTCGCTATAGCAGTTCTGCTCCTTTATGCAATCTTGCTCGCTCTACTCACAAATTTGGCACAACTCTATGCAGTCCATCCCCTCCTCTTCTCAGCCATTGCAACCATGCAACATGCTTTTGAGCAGATTAATTTATTCTCAATCATTGCATCCCAACCAACAATAATATTCCCGCACTCAATCCTCCAGGAACAATCTGTTGGAAAGCCCCACCACCAACACAAGAAAAACAAGCTAACTATAGGGCTAGTCTAAGGACTATAGAGCTAGTCTAAAGGAAGCCATTTGCAACCACATTCTAAAATTTCTTACCAACAGAGCTAGAGGCAAAATGAATTGATGGAAGATGGCGATGGAGATAGAGATGGAGATCGCTCTGGCGATGGAGGTCACTTAGAATAAGGAATTCCCAAATTGGTGTTGTTTGTTGTTGTGAAAGCATCCCCTGTGTGAAGTGTTCTCTACACTAAGGACACCGTTATGTCGCTCCCTTATCTAGCTACACACACACACACACACACTCTTCCTCTCTTTGGGTTAGACCCTGGTTCCCTTTCTCTCTCTCTCTGTCTCTCTCTCTCTCTCTCCCCTATTTTTCTTATATATTCCTTAATTTCTCTTTAATTTTTTATTTTCCCTACTTCTCTTTGTTTTCCCTAATTTTCCTTATTTATTTTCCCTTTTTCTAAGGACTTTATCTCTAATTTCTCTTAATAATTAAATCTACTTTTTCAAAAAAAGTTGCATACCTCAAATTTTTCCTCTCTTTCTTTCTTTCTTTTTCCCTTTCCCTTAATTTTTTTCTTTCTTTTTTCCTTTTTTTTCTTTTCTATAAAATTTCTACTAAATTTCCATTTAATTTTCTTATAATTTTTTATTTTTTAGTATTTTTCATTTCCATTTTTTATATTTTATATTTTAGTTTTCCCTAATGTTTTCTAAACTTTTTCTAATTATTCCCCTATTTTACCTTCCCCCCCCCTTTTTTTTTCCATGTCCTATTTTTTCCTAACTACACTCACCCAAACGGTGCTAATTCCTTTTACTCTTCCTACCTAATCATTAAAATAACCTCCCCGCTAACTTCTTTCTCTCTCAAACCCCTCTACTCTAATGACTCTAACTACACTAACTACCTACATACATGGCCTTGTCACAAATACCCCCCCCCCCCAACAAAAAAACCCGCCACTCCTCGTTCTCTATGCTCACCCTCACTAATGTGGTAATCGCCTTCACCTTTTTCCTTGGGCTTTGTCCTCGTCCCCCTCCCGACTACTCCCTATCTCCCCCTATTTCAAATCCCCCTCATACTCTCCCTGTTTGCTATAGCGCCCATGCCTTACCTTGTCCCATGTACCCTCCTACAGCCCTTTTACGAGCGATTGCAGTACCCCGCAGTTCGTACACTACCCACAGCCTATGCTCAGTCTCCCCCTTGCTCGATCATCCTTGATCGCGGGCCTTGAACATTACTTCATTCAATCCCCAACTGGTGCAAGCATATGGCTTGTATATGCCTTCTAGTCCCTCTTTGCTACGACGGTCTAGCTCCTTCTGCATAAGTGCAGAGTTTAAGTCGTAGGTAGGTCGCGTCCAATGTTCATGCCAGCCGTGTCCTATAGGCCCTTTCCTCCCGCACGAACTTCCACCAGCATTGGACTCGTTGGTGCCTTGCATATGGTACACATGATTCCCCCTCCCGCGTGGCTTCAGTTCCTTGCTCAATAATGCGCTGACACGGTTGCCCCTTTTCGGCTCACCAAATCTTTGGTTAGACTGCGCCTCGTCCTGCACACATCACCACTCAGTCCAGTGACAGTCCGCCTTCTCTTCTCCTTGGAACCGTGGATTCATAGGTTCCATTTTACTTAGTTATTTCTTATTAACTACCCCCCCTCCCCCTCTCTTAGTTCTAAAAGAAACCCCTTCCCCTTCTTTTTATTTTACAATCCTCCCATGTCCTTACTTTATTTAACCCTTTTTGCATTACTTTCAAACAAATTTCATTAAACTTAAAACCCCCCCCTTTTTTTTTGGTAGTATATGTCCCTTTATAATGTTTTAATTTCTTTCCATATATTAGGACCTTAACCCTAAGTTTTAGCTTACTGTGCGTAATGGACTCACAGGTTCCCCCCCCTTTTTTCCTATTTTTTAGTAATTCCCTTACATTAATTCCTTTATTATAACCCCTCCCTCTTTTTTTAAATTTGCTATAACTCTAAGCTCTATTTACCCTTTTTAATTTATTATTGGTTTTTCTCTAACATGAACTTGCACTAAAGTTATTTTTTGTTTTATTACTTTTTCCAAGAGCTTTTTGATTTTATGCTATCATAGAGGTTATTTTCCCTCCCTTTCCTTTTTTCGTTACTTTTTCTTAAAAGTAAATTTCCCCCTATTCTTGCTTTTTTAAAAGCAGTCTTTTACCCCCCTTTTTTCTATATATTTTTACTTCCTTTTTTTCCCCTCTTCTCAATATTCCCCCCTTCTATGTAGTTACATATAATTCCCCTCTTCTCAATATTAATATCTAAGTTCCCCCTTCTAATTCCCCCCTTTTTTTCTAAGTATTTATTCCTTTGGTTCTCCCCCATTCTCCCCGTTATTTATCCCCATTTAATTTTTCCTTTACTAATCCCCCCAAGTAATTTTTCTTACCCTCCGAATTCTCGTTATTTGTAACAATAGTTCCACACCTAACCCTCTACCTAACCACTCAACCTAACCTTGTACCTAATACACTCTACCTAATCCACACTTGAATAAACCCATCTTTTACACTTAATTTTTTTATATCGTGCTGGTTAAGTTCATGGCTAAGCTTCTAATTTATTGTGACCCTGATAACAAGGGAGGAGGGTTTATGACACTTGTCTTCCCAACTTAAGTTAACCTGGTTCTCATCATGTTTTCTTGTTGGATATGGCAGGTATGCAGATTCTCCTCTTTAGTAAATAAGATGCTTGTCAGGACTTCTGGCATTTTTTTTTTAAATACTGTTGTACCAACTTTTGTTTTATGAACACCCATGTAATAAATAAATTCTTATCCACCCTTACTGAGCTTCGTGTGTCGTGTTGTTAAAAGGTTTTATATTTTAAACACACACACACACCCCCACACACAACCACACCTGCTTCCGCAGACGATACCCCGAAAGGGAGTATATGAGATACTATACCCCGAGTAGGACTATGTGGTATACACCCCACACCCATGGGATTATGTGGTATGCAGACCACACCCACGATAGCAAGCGAACATACCTGAAAAAAGAACTGGATATAGGCCCCTAGAAGTAAAACATATACAATAGAGGAATCCCCAAGTGAATGAATGGGATGATTAGATAGACGAAAAACCGGATAGATAAGGGATATATATATATATATATAAAACCCCCAAATAATTTTGGATAATGGGAGACATAGATATATGGGTGCAATAAGGGAAAGAAATCCGAAGGGAGATTGCCCCCCCCCCCCCCCCCCCTTGGACTAGGGGAATATGCATATACGAGCCATACATGATGGATTCTTTGAAAAAAAAAGGGACGTGAATGCCCACACATCGAGCCCCCCACTCTCACGACTATGGGGGATCTCACACGAGAAGGGACAGACAGGATATATGGAGGTGGATATGGCCATTCAATGCAAGAAGAGTTCCTCGCCAAAAGGAAAGGGAGCGAAATACACTCGCCCAGACTTCAAGGAAAATAGGAAGCCCCTCTACCCAGTGCATCCAGATTACTTGGGACTTGAACCCATAGACATTACATAGCATGAAGTGCGAGGGAGAGTATTCGAGGCGCACCCTCAAGGAGGGAGAAGCACTGAACGAGGTGCTCAGAAAATGAGGGAGCGGAGACTCGATGAAGCCGTGCAGAGGAGGCACTGTACACTTACCTACTCACACCAACGACCCTGCAAGACCATGGAGGCCGCCCAGGTCAGTCATTAGTAACATTTGCATAGCTCCTTCCAGCTGGTGGAGCTCTAACGGACGGCTCCACACACCCCCTGCTTCGCTACCTCCCAGCCTTCGAGGAGAGCTCCATGCAATTCTGGGATGTCGAAGCAGAGGCTCAAGGTAATGGGCTCTCGACCCCGCCTGGAATGCTCTATGAGCATGGTGATAGCGTGGTGGAATGAAGCAACGAATGCAATCACCTTCACTATTACTCGGGGATATGCCATGTTATTGTTGCATGCATCGATGGTTTTAGCTACCTTCATTTACTAGCGTTCATCATCTACGCCTTCGATGGTTTTCACTACCTTCGGTGCTTTTAACTACCTCCGCATACCCACGTTCAATGACTCGGCTATACGAGGGAGCCGATTAGCAACTAGGCTGAGTGCTCAACAAGGCACTGGGAAGCCCCCCATGAATGCATCGACCTGGTGAAAACTCGAAAAAATGACGTGATACGCCCCTACTTGAAAAAGCGGAGAGCTTGAAGGCCGGAAGTAGATGCGCTTGTAGAGAAACCTCCCTCCCCCTCGATATCCCTTGCCCAGAAGTTTTGCATGCACTGTCTGACGAAGCTCTATGCTCTACTAGGCTTAGATAGTCATTGAAGCATCGTCAAAAAGTGGCAGAAGTAGCATTACTTATGCATGAAGAGAAAGATAGACATTATGTTTCCTTACGATCATCAGATAGGAGCGCCTCGTTAGTCACAGAGCTCTACAACATTAATTTGTAGAGTGCTTACATGCCAAAGCAAAGCCCCCCACTCACAGGTATGGCAGACCCACTTCTTGGAGTCCTCTGTGTAGCGGCAGCCGCCGATGACTAAAGGAATAAATGCCACAGTCATGCACTTCGAGTAGCCCCTCCGCCAACCTCTTGAGGACTGGCTCTAGCCATGAAGCAAGGTTGGACATGGGAGCCTCGACATGTTAACGAATGGGAGAAACGTCATGTGCCTAAAAGGAGATAGTTAATACACGGTAGAAGGTAAATGACAACATATACTCCCTTAGTATTGAAGACCCACAACGAATGATTCGGCCTACTGAGGTTTCAATATGCATATGTTCTTCGCATGGACCCCCTCTATCGCTTTTCCAATTAGATAATGTAGCAGGTCCAACAATGCCCGCTGCAGTGGATATCTAGCCAGTCATAAGCTTGGCATTCACTCTTACATTTTCATCTATAGCAGTCAGAATGGGGCATGACAACATTACGAAACGCCAGTAGAGAAGGTCATAGGCGCGTATGTCACTTGCTTGTTTCATAAAAATGAAAATGTGTATGCCTAAATCCATCAAATAGAGACAAGAATAGGACGGAATACTCATAGAGGAGAAGGGATCTCCACATATCTAAAATTGCCATGGAGAACAAGAAGCTCCTTGTAGGAGTTTGGGCCTGTAGCATTGCATGGACTGACCTGAAACATTTTTTGATATCATTAGAGAAGCATTTTCGCACTACAGCTATGTTTATATTACTGGTTAAAAGGTACAGGAGAATACAAGACATTCCCAGGCTCTGGTTCGTCTCTAGAGTTGCATCAATTCTTGCTCGCAACCCAGACACTCCTTCCAGGTCCAACTAGTACATTTGCACATCTACCTGATGCAAATGTCTATAACCAGGACGAACAGGAAGCAAAATACAGTGTCCTCCTTATGCCCAATTACATGATATTCAAAAAAACACGTTGCGGGATGGAATACAGATTAGCTACGCTCTATCTGTGACAAATACACTGGGGGAGAAACCTAATGAGGACAGTTCCCCTCTTACATGGTTAAGAGAACATGGATTATTAAAGGTTGAGCTCGACCAAACATCAGTTTTAGAAGACTATTTTGAGACTGTTTTGCACACCTCCCCCTATCACTATGCCTCGAGTATTCTTGATAATCCTCATTTATATATGTGGTATGAAAATATTCTCCTTAGCTTCTTCATAAAAGTGGTATATAGGGAAACCCGTTATACAATTCCATGGGGAATTTGAAGATTGTCTCCATACGTAGTCTACTGGACTCCACAAAATGTCTACCATTGAGCTTCTAAAAACTGACAATAAAATTTACTATAATAAGACATCCCCTTTGAAAATGAGCACATAGTCTCTGAAAAGGTTTAAGTAACAAGGGCCTGATTGGATCTAAGTACCTTGCTTAAAAGGGACTAGCGAAATCAATGTGTATATCTTGATTAACCTCACCAGGACTATGTAATTAATTTTGCTCATGGAAACTCCTAAGCACACTATACCCTTACTACATCGGCAAGATTTAGAGATTCCCATGGAAGATTTGGATAGATATATGGCAAAAGCCTACTGAAATTATTTATACACCTTCGCATCATCCCTCATTCTTTTTCTTATTACTGATTTACTGAGATGGACAGGGATAACAACTGTAGCTGGGCATTGAAGCCTCGGTTACAAGTGTGAAACGATAGTTCTAACCTTTGTTTTACCTTGATTGATGCAGGTGAGTCGAGCTACCTATCTCAGCTTTTTGGTTGGAAAGAAAAGGAGGAGAATGACACATTTACCTAAAAGATGGCTCCATTGTGGATGTTCCTGAAGGGAGAAACGACTTTCATATGGAACTGGATATTTACCTTTTTGGTACCCCTTAGCAACTTTTTGGGAAGCTCCTGGTTGGTTACACAAAGGAGGGGTTGATTTATTTACTGAAATGCATGTATTGCTCAAGCAGGAAGGGAATGTAAAACTTAGGAGCCAAGGGATTGTAGGATGGGAGATGTAGATTTTATTATTATATTAGGCAACACACACACACACACACACACACATACACACACACACACATCATATGCACTCCTTTCCCTGTCGTTTCTTGGGAGTAACATCTGCCTGCCTCCTCTCGGTCACTCGCCACTTATCAAGGACTTCCCCTCCCTCCTTTAGCCCCCTTCCCCTATAGGTACAAGCTGATACATGTGAAGCAGCATTCATGTGCATGCATGCGCACAAGCATGTGTGTGATTTCACAAAAAAAAGGTTAAGAGAACATGGATTGTTGAAGGTTGAGCTCGACCAAACATCAGTTTTAGAAGACTGTTTTGCACGCCTCCCCCTATCACTATGCCTCAAGTATTCCTGATAATCCTCATTTATATATGCAGTATGAAAATATTCTCCTTAGCTTCTTCATAAAAGTGGTATATAGGGAAACCCATTATACAATTCCATGGGGAATTTGAAGATTGTCTACATACATAGTCTGCTAGACTCCACAAAATGTCTATCATTGAGCTTCCAAAAATTGACAATGGAATTTACTATAATAAGACATCCCCTTTGAAAATGAGCACATAGTCTCTGAAAAGGTTTAAGTAACAAGGGCCTGATTGGATCTAAGTACCTTGCTTAAAAGGGACTAGCGAAATCAATGTGTATATCTTGATTAACCTCACCAGGACTATGTAATTAATTTTGCTCATGGAAACTCCTAAGCACACTACACCCTTACTATATCAGTAAGATTTAGAGATTCCCATGGAAGATTTGGATAGATATATGGCAAAAGCCTACTGAAATTATTTATACACCTTCTCATCATCCATCATTCTTTTTCTTATTACTGATTTACTGAGATGGACAGGGATAACAACCGTAGCTGGGCACTGAAGCCTCGGTTACAAGTGTGAAACGATAGTTCTAACCTTTGTTTTACCTTGATTGATGCAGGTGAGTCGAGCTACCTATCTCAGCTTTTTGGTTGGAAAGAAAAGGAGGAGAATGACACATTTACCTAAAAGATGGGTCCACTGTGGAATGTTCCTAAAGGCAAAAACGACTTTCGTACGGAACCAGATATTTACCTTTTTGGTACCCCTTAGCAACTTTTTGGGAAGCCCCTGGTTGGTTACACAAAGGAGGGTTGATTTATTTACTGAAATGCATGTATTGCTCAAGCAGGACAAGGATATTGGAGGCATTGAGTTATTCCTCTTGACTAAAATCTATTTAACTATTGTACTTAAAAACTTTATGGACAAATGACAGTAACTGCATTTTACAGAGTTCTATGGATAGTAGCTTGACTGCAAAAGCCTGATAGTAATTCTCTTGAAAAATAGCTTAACATGAACAACACTAATTTCATATGTTATGCTTGAAAAATGTTATAAAGCATGAATAAGTGTGATAGTATATGCTGCAACACTAGTAACATTACATGGATATGATGGATGCTACAAAGGAAAGGGGAATGTAAAGCTTAGGAGCCAAGGGATTGTAGGATGGGAGATGTCGATTTTATTATTATATTAGCCAACACACACACACACAGACATACACACAGACACACACACACATCATATGCACTCCTTTCCCTATCGTTTCTTGGGAGTAACATCTGCCTGTCTCCTCTCAGTCGCTCGACACTTATCAAGGACTTCCCCTCCCTCCTCCCTCAGCCCCCTTCCCCTATAGGTATAGGCTGATACATGTGAAGCAGCATTCATGTGCATGTATGCACACAAGCATGTGTGTGATTTCACAAAAAAAAAGTGTTTTTCTCTGTGTGTGTGTGTGAGAGAGAGAGAGAGATTTCACCCCCCCAAAAAAAGTGTGTTTTTGTGTAATTTCACCCAAAAAATGTGTGCACGTGTGTGTGTGTTTTTTCACTATAAAAAAAGAAGTGTGTGAAAGAGAGAGAGAGAGATAAGGCCACAAGAGAGGATCCATTTACTAGAGACTTTCCTAAGAGGGAACTCCTACGGTGTTTGAGTGTGTCTGCATTCCCATATGCATCTGCATGTGTATAGCACTCGTATCTTCGAGAGTTTTCCAACAAAACATTTGACTTTTCTCATTCCCCCACATGAAGAGCCTATGAGAGGTGAGTAAATTTCTTTTGGGGGAGATTGAATTATATGAAATTTGGAGGTAAGAACAAAGATTTCACTTGCAACCAACTTTGGTGATAATGATATTTACTTCGGGTCCATGAAAATGGCATGATTGTTAAGTTCAAGTGATGTTGAATATGCCAACATCAGCCAATGGAGATACCAACATTGGCACGCTACCTTACACCTTGTTTACCCCAGGCTAGCAAAACAACACAAGTCTATGGTAGTTGAAGTACATGTATGAGCTCTTGGCAAGCAACGACCTGTTAAAATGGTGACAAGCTTGCTCAAGCACAAGGATCCTTTACTCTCAGCACATGTATGTCAACCTTCCATGAGGCTTGGAACTACCCTAACCCAAACACCTCCGCAACATTGATGATGTCAACCATCACATCACCTTTGGTCACAGGTTGGTTTAAATCAATAGCCCTCGATGCCTCTTAAAAAATAAATAAATCAATAAGGGCATGTTGGGTAGCACAACACATGTAGTTAATTTACTCACATATATGACACAGTACCCATTACACTACTCATTTTGGGTGCCATTGTGTGGCTCGAGTTGTTTGCTCGAAAGGTTGATTTTCACACATTGAGAGTTGGTGGGCCCAATTTCTACTAGCGTATGGAGCTTGAGGTCATGCATCCTGCCAACCTTTCAAATACCAAGGATGCCCTCCCACCTAACAAATCGAATAGATGAGAACTAGCTTGTGCAACCACTACAAATAGGGGGGCCTACATTGTTAAAAGATCTATTAAAATGGAGGAGGGAGAGAAGAGAAAAGTACCCAATAAGTTATCAACATTAGGGGAGGGGGGAACATTAATGACACACCATTTATGGAGGGCATATTCCATCCCATCCTAGTCACTAGTCATGAGTTTAAGTATTCCTTCACACGTGTTGCAACAATGTTTATCTGGACTACTATAATAAGACCCTATTTTTATTAAATGCAAAAACACAAAAAAAGAAGTTAACTTTGATGTGTTAGGGATCTTAGGGTCTATTCCCACTACCAGTTATGAAACTAGTTAAAAACTTTAACCAAAGTGTGTATTCTTATTGGATCCAAGGGGCTCCAATTATGTTAAATCTTTAAACGGCATGGTAAAGAATTTAACCCCTTGGAACCATGTACTTTAAGGACCTTTTATGAAGGCATACAATTTTATTTATACAAAATAAGGATTTAACGGAGTGATGGATAGTGGGAATGCTGTTTTACTTAGGAATTTTGTTGCAGTCAAGGCTAAATTGAAACTATACAAGATGGGTACTCGTTTTAAAGCTCTTGAAACGTAGAAGCCATTGTGATTGTAAGGTTGGAGAATGGAGACCAGGGTGTAAAGATAAACCCTTTTGTACAAAAAAGATTCAAAATTACTTGATGGGACCACTTTATGCATAGTACTATGGGCATGGAAATGGAATTGTGTTATTAAGGATAACTTTATTGGAATGAAGAAAGGGTCTTAGGTTTAGTGCACATGCGCCCTAAAATGCACCACTTGTGGGGTGAGATTTGAAGGTTGGCTCTAATTTCGAGCCAGAGTTGGAGTGCTATTGGTGCTCCTTTGTGCAACTCATTTTTTAAAGGTGCCATTTTGAGCACTAGTGCTTTATTTCACCTCCAGCCAATAGGAGGCCAACATTTCAAACTGAGAGTGGGTTAAAGTGTCCCAGAAAGGTACAGATTTGGATGGCTAGGCTAATAAGAACTTCCCACCTTTCAAGTGCATAGCTCCTTGCAAGTACTCAGACCTCTGTCCAACCTCTATTAAATGCTCTACCAACCTCTATTGAATGCCAAAGCCTCCTTGAGCAATTTATGCGTGTGAACAAAACCTTGTTGTGCCACCAGCTGCGCATTTGTGCCTCATGTGCACTGGCTCTTAACACGTGTGAGGAGATAGGATGGGAATGGAAAGAAGTGGTCCCATCCATACTCAAATGTATTTCTACCATATTACCTTCCCTACATCTGCTAAGATTCAATGTACTAGGAATGAGTTAGGTGGGAGAGGACAGATGGCATCATTTCATGTGTTTAGAAGGTGGGGACAAGCACACATCATCATTTATGCTTTTTAATCCCTACAAAAGGGGATCCCATTATGGCTCTCAGGATCTTGAGGTCATGATCTAGGAATGGGAGATAAAGTTGTTATTGCCATCCTAAACCCATCCTGGACCACTAACAAATAGATTCCCTGATCTAGTCCCATCCATGTACTAATGCCCTAA
The DNA here is from genome assembly GCF_047967505.1 of Dipteris shenzhenensis. Lineage (NCBI taxonomy): Eukaryota > Viridiplantae > Streptophyta > Polypodiopsida > Gleicheniales > Dipteridaceae > Dipteris > Dipteris shenzhenensis. Next base: position 14,411,701 of record NC_141614.1, on the reverse strand, counting down.
TTATGAATGGTTCTCATTTTTTGAGTCAAAGTCTCAAATTTTGAAGTGTAATGTATGACAAGAGGACCCATTTGTTAATAAATGTATGACAATGTGACATGTGTACTAAATGTATGACAAGGGCACCCACTCGTCATTAAGTGTATGACAATGGGACCCACTCGTCATTAAATGTATCACAATTGGTCCCACTCGTCATGAAATGTATGATAATGTGACCCGTGTATTAAATGTATGACAAGGGGTTCCATTACTCCATGTCCCCCTTCTTAATACCTTCCTCCCCTTGTTGACCCCTCTTCTCTCCTCCCTATTCATGCCTCTTTCCATTTTCAAGCCTCTCATTCCCCCCCCTTTTCATGCCTTTTTCCACTTTTCAAGCTGCTTCTCTCCCTTCACTAACTCTCCCTACCTCCATTCTCTCCCCTTTCTTTTCACACCTCTCCTTTCTTTCATTTTCACATTCCCTCCTTTTTCTCTCCTCCTCTCCTTCCCTCTCCATTCCTCTCCTTCCATTCCTTCCCTCTCCTCTTGAAAAGATTTTATGTTATTATTTACTTTATGTATCTAGTTATTTACTTTATGTTATCCCCTAATCGATAAAGTGTCTTTGCCACCTTGTTAATGGATGGGGAACTAGCCTAAACCAAGGTATAGTGGCTTTGCCATGTTGTTGATAGAGGAGGAACTGCCGCATAATTAATTCCATTACACCCAAAGCTAATACAAAACTTTGACTTGTGAATAAGCAAGTGGAGAAGTATGCTTCCCGAAGCTTCATGGATTTTATCGCTCAATGACAAGGGTCATCATAAAAAACTACCCAATTTTATGTACATTCAAAGGGGGGAAATTAGAAATGTTCTACATACATGGTATTTTCCATGTACTTTGACACGGTCAGGATTGAAATTTTCATAATATGAAAGAAGCCCTTATGTACATAGCTTTACATAGAAAGTTGACTTTTGTTTTTAAACCCTCTATTGAGTCCACATTCTAGGGGTAGTTTGCATCGAATGCCTGCTACTCTCAAGCTGCATGTGCCATGCCTTTAAAGTATGATTTCTCATTCTCACATGCTAATCAAAACTACACCTTGCACATAAGTAATGTTATCTCCATTATATTAATAGAAGTTAGTATGAAGAATTAATAAGATTATGTTTGCTCATCTAGACCTGGTTATCTACATGGTTCTTGGCACACTTATTAGCTACATTTGGCTTCATGTACCTTTGGCTTCTTGGCCAAAGCAGCCACACTTATTGGAATCCCAAAAGAGATGAAGCATAATCTTCTTGGCATGGTTGCATATGCAACATCTTATTGATTTTTATCCTATTTTCCAAGTATGCATGTACAATTATGCATTGGTTTATGATCTTCCATTATAAGAATATTACATTTCAAGATCATGGTACCCCCCCCTCACCCCACCAGGCCCCTTCTTCGATTGCCTTTGCCTTCTCACATGTTTGAAATGTGGGCCAATTATCCAATCTACATGATGTCACCTCCATTTGTCTACTATTGCTTCCATTATGTGAGGATTTTGTGGGTAGGGCATAGCCTAACAATCTGTTGGAAAGCCCCACCACCAACACAACAAAAACAATGTAACTATAGGGCTAGTCTAAGGACTTTAGAGCTAGTCCAAAGGAAGCCATCTGTAACCATGTTCTAAAATTTCTTACCAATACAACTAGAGGAAAAATGACTTGATGGAAGATGGCGATGGAGATGGAGATCGCTCTAGTGATGGAGCTCACTTAGAATAAGGAATTCCCAAATTGGTGTTGTTTGTTGTTGTGAAAGGGTCTGTTGTGTGAAGTGTCCTCTACACTAAGGACACCGTTATGTCGCTCCCTTATCTAGTTACACACACACACACACACACACACACTCTTCCTCTCTTTGGGTTAGACCGTGGCTCCCTTTCTCTCTCTCTCTCGCTCTCTCTCTCTCTCTCTCTCCTGTTTTTCTTATATATTCCTTAATTTCTCTTTAATTTTGTATTTTCCCTACTTCTCTTTAATTTCCCTAATTTTCCTTATTTATTTTCCCTTTTTCTAAGCACTTTATCTCCAATTTTTCTTAATAATTAAATTTATTTTTTCAAGAAAAGTTACATACCTCAATTTTTTCCTTTCTTTCTTTCTTTCTTTTTCCCTTTCCCTTTTTTTTTTCTTTCTTTTTTCCTTTTATCCTTTATCAATGGCTTTTTTTCTTTTCTATAAAATTTCTACTAATTTTCCATTTAAATTTCTTATAATTTTTTAATTTTGAGTATTTTTTATTTCCATTTTTTAGTTTTCCCTAATTTTTTCTAAAATTTTTCTAATTATTCCCCACTTTTACCTCCCCCCCCCCCTTTTTTTCCCCCTGTCCTATTTTTTCCTAACTGCACTAACCCAAACGGTGCTAATTCCTTTTACTCTTCCTACCTACTCATTAAAATGACCTCCCCGCTAGCTACTTCCTCTCTAAAACCCCTCTACTCTAACGACTCTAACTACACTAACTACCTACATGGATGGCCTTGTCACAAATACCCACCCCCCCAAAAAAAAAAAACCCGCGACTCCTCGTTCTCTATGCTCACCCTTACTAATGTGGCAACCGCCTTCACCTTTTTCCTTGGGCTTTGTCCTCATCCCCCTCCTGACTGCTCTCTATCTCGTACTCTCCCTATTTGCTATAGCGCCAGCCCAGGCCTTATCTTGTCCCATGTGCCCTCCTACAGCCCTTTTACGAGTGCTTGTAGTACCCCGCAGTTCGTACAGTGCCCACAGCCTATGCTCAGTCTGCCCCCTTGCTCGATCATCCTTGATCGCGGGCTTGTTACTTCATTCAATCCCCAACTGGTGCAAGCATATGGCTTGTATGCGCCTTCTAGTCCCTCGCTGCTACGACGGTCTAGCTCCTTCTGCATGAGTGCGGAGTTTAAGTCGTTGGCAGGTCGCATCCAATGTTCATGCCAGCTGCATCCTAGGCCCTTTCCTCTCGCACGAACTTCCACCAGCATTGGACTCGCTGGTGCCTTGCATATGGTACACATGATTCCCCCTCCTACGTGGCTGACGTGATTGCCCCTTTTCGGCTCATCAAATCTTTGGTTACACTGTGCCTCGTCCCCCAAACATCACCACAAACATCAGTCAAGCGACAGTCCGCCTTCTCTTCTCCTTGAAACTGTTATCCATTTTACGTGGTTATTTCTTATTAACTACCCCCCCTCCCCCTCTCTTAGTTCTAAAAAAAACCCCTTCCCCTTCTTTTTATTTTACAATCCTCCCATGTCCTTACTTTATTTAACCTTTTTTGCATTACTTTCAAACAAATTTCATTAAACTTAAAGCCCTGTTTTTTTGTAGTAATTGTCCTGTTATAATGTCTTAATTTCTTTTTATATATTAGGACCTTAACCCTAAGTTTTAGCTTACTGTGCGTAATGGACTCACAGGTTTCCCCCCTCTTTTTTCCTATTTTTTAGTATTTCCTTTATTTTATTTTCTTTATCCCCCTCCCCTCCCTTTTTAATTCCCTTACATTAATTCCTTTATTATAACCCCTCCCTCTTTTTTTAAATTTGCTATAACTCTAAGCTCTATTTACCCTTTTTAATTTATTATTGGTTTTTCTCTAACATGAATTTGCACTTAAGTTACTTTTTGTTTTATTACTTTTTCCAAGAGCTTTTTAATTTTATGCTATCATAGAGGTTATTTTCCCTCCCTTTCCTTTTTTTGTTACTTTTTCTTAAAAGTAAATTTCCCCCTATTCTTGCTTTTTTAAAAGCAATCTTTTACCCCACTTTTTTCTATATATTTTTACTTTCTTTTTTTCCCCTCTTCTCAATATTCCCCCCTTCTATATCGTTACATCTAATTCCCCTCTTCTCAATATTAATATCTAAGTTCCCCCTTCTAATTCCCCCCTTCTTTTCTAAGTATTTATTCCTTTGGTACTCCCTCATTCTCCTCGTTATTTATCCCCATTTAATTTTTCCTTTACTAATCCTCCCAAGTAATTTTTCTTACCCTCCAAATTCTTGTTATTTGTAACAACAGCTCCACACCTAACCTTCTACCTAATCACTCAACCTAACCTTGTACCTAATAAACTCTACCTAATCCACACTTGAATAAACCCATCTTTCACACTTAATTTTTTTATATCGTGCTGGCTCTCATCATGTTTTCTTGTTGGATGTGGTAGGTATGCAGATTCTCCTCTTTAGTAAATAAGATGCTTGTCAAGACTTCACTGGCATTTTTATTTTTTACACTGTTGTACCAACTTTTGTTTTATGAACACCCATGTAATAAATAAATTTTTATCCACCCTTACTGAGCTTCGTGTGTCGTGTTGTTAAAAGGTTTTATATTTTAAACAGCCCCCCCCACACACACACACCTTCTTCCCCTTGCTAAACTACAAGGTAACCCAATATATTTGGTAGAATCGGAATAGACCAAAATCCAAAACGAGCTAGAGTAGACGATACCTCGAAAGGGAGTATATGAGATACTATACCTCGAGTAGGACTATGTGGTATACACCCCACACCCATGGGATTATGTGGTATGCAAACCACACCCATTCTAGCAAGTGAACATACCTGAAAAAAGAACTGGATATAGGCCCCTAGAAGCAAAACATATACAATAGAGGAATCCCCAAGTGAATGAATGGGATAATTAGATATACGAAAAAATGGATAGATAAGGGATATATATATATATATATGTGTGTGTGTATAAATATATAAAACCCCAAATAATTTTAGATAATGGGAGACATAGATATATGGGTGCAATAAGGGAAAGAAATCCGAAGGGAGATTGGCCCCCCCCCCTTGGACTAGGGGAATATGCATATATGAGCCATACAGAATGGTATTCTTTGAAAAAAAAAGGGACTTGAATGTCCACAACATCGAGCCCACCACTATCACGGCTATGGGGATCTCACACGAGCGGGGACAGAGAGGACATATGGAGGTGGATATGGCCATTCAATGCAAGAAGAGTTCCTCACCAAAAGGAAAGGGAGCGAAATACACTCGCCCAAACTTCAAGTAAAATAGGAAGCCCCTCTACCCAGTGCATCCAGATTACTTGGGACTTGAACCCATAGACATTACACAACACGAAGTGTGAGGGAGAGTATCCGAGGCACACCCTCAAGCAGGGAGAACCACTGAACGAAGTGCATAGAAAATGAGGGAGTGGAGACTCCACGAAGCTGTGCAGAGGAGGCACCATACACTTACCTACTCGCACCATCGACCCTGCAAGACCATGGAGGCCACCCAGGTTATCATTAGTAACATTTGCATAGCTCCTTCCAGCTGGTGGAGCTGTAATGGACGGCTCCACAAACCTCCTGCTTTGCTACCTCCCAGCCTTCGAGTAGAGCTCCATGCAATTTTGGGATGTCGAAGCAGAGGCTCAGGGTAACGGGCTCTCGACCCCACCTAGAATGCTCTATGAGCATTAGGAGCGCCTCGTTGGCCACAGAGCTCTACAGCATTAATTTGTAGAGTGCTTACACGCCAAAGCGAAGCCCCCCACTCACGGGTATGGAAGACCCACTTCGCAGAGTCCTTTGCATAGCAATAGCCATCAATGACTAATGGAATAAACGCCATAGTCACGCACTTCAAATAGCCCCTCCACCAACCTCTTGAGGACTGGCTCTAGCCATGAAGCAAGGTTGGACATGGGAGCCTTGACATGTTAACGAATGGGAGAACCGTCTTGTGCCTAAAAGGAGATAGTTGATACATGGTAGAAGGGAAATGACAGCATACACTCCCTTAGTATTGAGGTCCCACAACGAACTATTTGGCCTATTAAGGTTTCAATACGCATATGTTCTTCGCATGGACCCCCTCCATCGCTTTTTCAGTCGAACAATGTAGTAGGTCCAGCAATGCTCACTACAATGGATATCTAGCCAGTCATAAGCTTGGAATTTACTCTTACATTTTCATCTATAGCAATCAGGATGGGGCATGACAACATTACGAAATGCCAGTAGAGAAGGTCGTAGGCAGGTATGTCGCTTGTTTCATAAAAATGAAAATGTGTATGCCTAAATCCATCAAATCGAGACAGGAATAGGATGGAATACTCGTAGAGGAGAAGGGATCTCCACATATTTGAAATCGCCATGGAGAACAAGAAGCTTCTTGTAGGAGTTTGGGCTTGTAGCATTGCATGGTCTGACCTGAAACATTTTTTGATATCATTAGAGACTAATAGCATTTTTGCACTACAGCTATGTTCATATTATTGGTTAAAAGGTACAGGAGAATGCAAGACATTCCTTGGCTCTAGTTCATCTCTGGAGTTGCATCAATTCTTGCTTGCAACACAGACACTCCTTCCAGGTCTAGCTAGTATATTTGCACATCTACCTGATGCAAATGTCTATACCTAGGAAAATGGGACGCAAAATACAATGTCCTCCTTACGCCAAGTTACATAATGTTCAAAAAAACACGTTGCGGGATGGAATACAGATTAGCTACGCTCTATCTGTGACAAATATGCTGAGGGAGAAACCTAATGAGGACAGTTCTTCTCTTACATGGCTAAGAGAACATGGACTGTTAAAGGTTGAGCTCAACCAAACATCAGTTTTAGAAGATTGTTTTGCATGCCTCCCCCTATCACTATGCCTCGAGTATTCCTGATAATCCTCAGTTATATATGCAGTATGAAAATATTCTCCTTAGCTTCTTCATAAAAGTGGTATATAGGGAAACTTGTTATACAATTCCACAGAGAATTTGAAGATTGTCTGCATATAGATTTTTGGACTCCACAAAATGCTAGGTGACTAATCTGGTCTCTATATGCTTCTCTAATTGATAGAGTCTTTCTTTCAGGGATGCATGATCTCCCATGCATTCTTGTATTGCTATGCATAGGCTGGGTACTACAAATTCCAGTAGGACCACAGCTTCAAGGCCGTACACCAATTGAAAAGATGTATTCCCTGTACTATCCTTGAGTGTAGGATCATTGTCCCACTCATCCACACTTGCCATGAAGATTGGCATTTCCAACCTCTTTTGATTCATCATCCCAGATCGGTGCTTCTAGTTGGATCATTTGGGCATCCACATCTGACAACATTGGATGTGTTGTTTTATAGTTATCTATTGTGGCCAATGCCTGTATCCAATTGTTGATGTCACTTTGGGTATCCCCTTCTATGGGTTTTAGTACATTTGAAGGTACAAGGGATGCATGACTAGTGGCTAGTGGAAGAAGTGTCTTCAACATTTTTGGGAATAATGGGTTTGATTCCCCTGCTCCCAAATTTATATAGACAGTGATTTCTCTATTTAAGACTGTGATTCTATCAGTTTGCCCCAATAATGGAGTACCAAAGCTTCCCTAATATCCTCCTCTCCTCCCTCCTCCTCCATTCTCCTCCCTCCTCCTCCTCCCTCCTCCTCCTCCCTGCTGTTCTTACATCTTCTTCCTCTCCCACTCCTATGCTCCTCCTAAACCCTTAGTCCCTCAACCCTTGACCTCCATGATCTATGAGGGAGATGAGTTCTTTGCCATGTACTCTACCCTAAACCTTGGATCCTCCTTCTGAACCCTGAACCTCTTCTAAACCTTGGAACCTCCTTCTAAACCTTGGAACCTCCTTTTGGACCCTGAACCTCCCTCTAACCCTCAAACTCCTCCTAAACCCTTCAACCCCTAATGAAGGCAAAAGCCTTCATTACCCTAATGATGATGATGCACGTCCTTTCACACATGCATGCACTATGTTTGCTTACCACACTTAAGCCTACGTCTCTCATCGGAATATAACCGAGGTCCTAAGCTACTCTTACACTACAAATGACCACACCAATATATCTGTAGGTGACAAAAAGCCTCGGAACCCGACATACTAAGAATACCGTGCTCTTCCTATGGAAGCCGTGGGAAAGAGCCAAGATTTGGCACCACTGCCAGGGAGAGTAGCATCTCAAGTAATGAGTAAACATATGCAAGTATGTGTAAAAAACAAACTACTATGAACTTTCACGAACATAACACTCAAGGGCAAGGAGAGTAAATTTTTTTTCCCACCAACTCTAGCCAAACATATCAACCCCAAGCATCAACCTTGGGTTACTACCTTAAGAAAATTTCTTTATTTCTTAAAAAGAAATCCAATTGAAGAACAAATCAGGCTAGGTAATGGACACCAATGTGTAGAGATTGCAATTTCGAACATTTCACCTTTTCACAAAAGAGCGATCCAAGCTAACCATGAAAAGCTATGGCCTAGGAAGAGTTTAGGGTTTGACCCTAACCCTAAACCCATTCCTATAAAAGCCCACTCCACCCCCTCATTTTTCTTCTTCCACATCTAGCCTCCATCCTCTTCCCCATTTTGAGCCCTATGGAAGACCCTCCTCCCTCTCCATTGACCACCACCCTACTCCCATCCTCATTGATGAGTTATTTCGAGCCCTTCTTGCAGCGACGATAACCTAGCCATGCACCCAATGTCCATTCACCCTCAACAATCCTATTACATCGAGAAAGACTTGGGAGAGCATTGTAGGTGACCATCTCCTCCTCCCTTTGAAATTCTGTCAAAGTTTTGTGTCCATCAAGTTTCCACCACCATCACCACCCCCCTCCACCTCTTTCCCCCCTTCACACCCCCCCCCCTTCCACCCCCGCCCCCCTCCACCCCCCACCCTCTCCCTACCTCTACACTCTTAAGGTACTAAGGCCCTGCAACTAATCCGCCTGGTAGTGGCCCTATCTTGCAGCTAATCCGCCTGGCGGTGGCCCTATTCTGCAACTAATCCACCCAATAGTGCCGCCCGCCAACCGATGATGATGACAAAGGCACATCAGAGGTGGCACCACCCACCAGCAACTGATGGTGACGCCCGCCTCGTCGATGGACAACTGCCATCTCAGCGGTAGCGGTGGCCACACAACCGCCCTCTTACACCTGCCTCTCCATCCACCTCCGCTTGCACTCTCCACGCCCTTCGCTCCCCTCCTCTCATCCTCACACCCCCCCTCTCCACACATTCCCCCGCCCCTAAACTCACCCCCTCATCTCCCACCTAGTGGCAACAGAACCCCCCTCCCCCCCTCTCTACCTCCCAGCCGTCCGCCGGCGGGCGATTGCCCCACACCCCCTTTAAAAAAAACAAACCTAACTAACCCACTAACCATAGGTTATTTTTGTTGGGTTACATTAGTCATAGCCTAGGTTAGTGTTAAACAAGGTTAGGTTAGGATTTGGTAAGGCTAGACTAATAGGCGAGGTTAGGTTAGTTAATTGTAGTTCAGTTAGTATTAACCCAGGTCAATTTAACCTTAGTTAGTTTTAACCACAATCAGGTTAGGTTACACTAACTATTAGTCATAGTAACTAGCTAGTTAAAGTAACTGGATAGTTAGGGTAATAGGCTAGTCAGACGAACTGGGACTACCCTAGTCCAGTTCCCTCAAATTCTAAAGCCCACTCACACCAAACTTTTGCCAAATGACCCACCCCCCCCACCACCAAAAAGGGCCACATTTTGCACCTAATTTAAGCCTTTGTAACTCGCACATTTGGCAGCCAAACTGGACCCCATTGAACTAGGATTTCACACATGAAAGCACCATGCTACGAGGAATTTTTCCAACCCCACACCATTTTAGCATCCCTAGCACTCGCTAATTTGCGCCCCCATGTGGGCCCCTTTTTGCACTAATTCACTTATAAGGAATACTTTGCCAATGGAAAAGTTACTCCACACTTCCCAACGTAAGAAGTTTTTGAAAGTATAAGCCACATGTGCGGATGAAGCTTGATAATGCGACTTTAGAAAAAGAAAGTCCACAAGAGCCTAAAAAATTAATTAATGATACTATGCCACCCAGTACCCATAGCACATGTCAGGCTAGTTCAACACTGTCAGAGGATGATCTTTGAGAAGTGTCGGAGTACTTCAAGAACTACACAAGTGGTAGTGTCCCCATAGCAATGCCAAGGCCACTAAGAGAATCTAAAGTTCAAGAAACCAATAGCATTGGAGAGACTCCAATCTATGAGGGACCGCCACACAATAAACCTCTCCCTTGAAGGGGAGGAAGAAAAATTGGTATTCATTGGGAAACAGCTTACACAAGAAGATGAAACAAAGCTCAAAGAACTCCTAATGGAATATCAAGATTGCCTAGCATGGTCATACAAGGAAATGAAAGGAATTTCACTAGAAGTGGCAGTACACATGATACCTACAAGGGAAGGTGCCCACCCTAAGGTATGTGGACCTTATCGAACAAATCCAAAATATGGCACCATGTTTTTTCGACAAAATGCAAAAACACTTAGATGCCGGATTCATCTATGAGATAAAGCACACTGATTAGGTTTCACCCATCGTCATCGTGTCTAAATGCAACAAGAATCTAAGAATATGCGTTAACCTAAAGAATGTGAATGATGCCACAACCAGGGATCACTAACCCCTACCATTAATAGAAATAGTATTGAAAAAGATGGCTGTGGATCATAGATATATAGCTTCTTGTATGCCTTTAGTGACTATAACCAAGTGCAAATTGCTCTTGCAAACCAATTAAAAACAAAATTTGCAATAGAATGGGGTATATTTGCCTATAGAGTCATGCCATTCGGCCTTTGTAATGCCCCAGCTACATTCCAGAGAGTCATGTTCATAACTTTCAAGTCATTTTTTAATAAGTTTCTACAGGTGTTCTTGGATGATTTGTGCATCCTCTTGAACGAAAAATACCACTTCAAATGTCTTGAAGTAGTTCTAATCAAATGGAGGGAGTATGGCATCTCCCTAAATCCAACAAAATGCCAATTCATGGTCACCTACGGAGTTGTTTTGGGACACATCGTTTCTCAACATGGGATTGCACAACTAACATGGACAAAATCAAAATCATCATGGAATTGCCTCCTACAAATTCCAAAGGTGTACAGGTCTTTATGGGACATGCCGGCTATTATATAGAAGATTTATCTTGTGGTATGCCATGATAGCCATACCACTTTACAAATGATTAGTGGAATTCTTATGGACAGAAGAGTGTAACCAAGCCTTTGAGCTTTTAAAGTGGCACCTAATCACAACATCCATCCTTATATCTCCCAATTGGGAGATTGTCATGTTTATATTGATGGCTCCAAGTATGCAATTGGGAGTGTTCTTTGCCAACCTGGTGAACATAAGAAAGACTACCCATTCTACTTTGCTAGTTGACAACTCAATGATGTAGAAATCAACTATACCACCATAGAAAGAGAAGCCCTAGCAATGGTGTATACTGTTAAGAAATTTTGACACTATTTATTGGCAAATGATGTTGTCTTCTACACCGACGATCAAGCATTGATTTATCTTGTGAACCATCCATGTACAACAGGAAGAATAACTAGATGGCTCCTTATACTACAAGAATTCAACTTCAAAATTGTGGTCTGCAAGGTGCCCAACACTACATTGCCGGTCACATGTAGTCGGGAGAAGAAGCTAGTGGAGTAGAAGATGACTTGCCAGATGCCACATTATTTCAGATAGATGCTGTTCCAAATTGGTGTGCAAATATCTCACTTAATGGCAAGAAGACGATCCCCTGAAATGAAAGTAGTGGATGCCAAAAAACTAATTTTAAAAGCTGCACCCTATCAACGCATTGCAGGACAACCATACAAGATGGACAAGGACCAGGTTTTAAGAAGATGTGTAATGCCTCATGAGATCATGCCAATCCTTAGTGAAGTCCATGAAGGCATCCAGGAGGACACTTCCAAGGCGAAGTCACAGCTAGAAAAGTCCTCCTTGCAGGCTATTGGTGGCCAACACTTTGGGTAGATGCTTATGAATATGTCAAAAGCTATGATGTATGCCAACAGGCTACTAAACCACAACACAAGGACTTTAATCCCCTAACAACAGTTGTTGCAAAAAAACCATTTGAAAAATTGGGGATTGATTTTGTGGGTCCCATCCATTCAACAGCAAAGGGAACACATGCACGCTATATCATTGTGGCCACACTGATTACTTTACCAAATGGGCTAAAGCTAAAGTAGTCAGAAAGGCAGATGCCAGGAGCACAACAAGATTCTTATATGAGAATGTGATCACCCAATTTGGATGCCCCATTGAAATTGTGTCGGATAGAGGCACTCATTTTGTCAATGAGGTTCTCCAAGAACTCGTCTGGCTTTATGGTGGTAATCCATAGAAAAAACACACCCTACTAGTGCAGCTCATACATTCTGTCTGATGAATAGATGAGGAGAGAGAGCATAGAGAGAGAGAGAGAGAGAGAGAGAGAGAGAGAGAGAGAGCATAGAGAGGAGAGAGAAAAGAGAAAGAAGTGAGAAGTGAGATAGAGAGAGAGAGAGAGAGAGAGAGAGAGACTATATTTAGGTTAGGTTAGGACCCAACCCCCCTCCCAAAAAAGGCGAAGAGGGAAGTGCTCTAACTCATAGGTAATTAGGGAAATTAGGTTAGGTTAGGTTAACCAATCCCCCTCCGGACCTTTAGTAAAAAATTAACTATTTTTTCCCTTTCTTCAGGGGCCCGTATCTTGGCCGTCTATAGGCCAAATTGCACCCGGTCTAAACCCAAATTTCACGCACACAAATACTTATATCAAACAAAAAAAATTAAGTCTTTTTACTACCATTTTGAATCTTGGAAGTTGCCATTATGAAGGCACTGATTTTGACTCGTCGATTGCATATTTTTTGCCATTTTTGGGCTACAAAGGTTAATTTTAAAGTCAGATGCACTCACTTGAAAGATACAATTAAGCACTGTGAATGCACCTCAGATCTAGACAAATACTAGCACTTGCATATTTTCGTGAACTTTCTTCTACCCTCGATGCACTCCAAGTATTCAACCTCTCACCATCGACAAGCAACATGGAGTACATAAGGATTGAAGAAGAAATGGAAAACGACGATCTGCATCCAGAAGATTACTTTGGTCGATGACACAATCACAACAACAACGATGGCAGAAGACACTTTGGCAAATTGAAAATGCCAAGTACAATGGATGAGGGGATCCTATCATATTCCTTCAACTCTTTGATGACGCAGCATGTTGTGTTGGAGGCAATCAGTCAAATGAAACCAAAGCTGCCTAGTTTCCGATGGCCCTAACCGATGAGGCCTCAGAATGGTACCTCGACCTTCTTGTAGAAGAAAGAGCTACATGGGCACTCCTATCTGAGCAGTTCAGAAGAAGTTCCCAAACAGAAAGGCTACAAAATGAACCCGCATTGCAACTAGGTATCTCCATCTCACCATCTTTAAAATAGTCACATCCTTTGCCATGATTGTCACCCTATGGCTGTGGGATACAAGAAGAAATGTATCTTGGAAAAACTCTATGAAAAAGTCTTCGGCATTCACCTACAATGCCCATATTGCTGTTCTTTGCCACTGGTATCCAAGGCTCCCAAAGTTCATATCGTCACAAACTTGCTTAAGTAGCTTTTGAAAAGATGCCTTGGGAATACACATTCCCATGGCTTTTTGAGCCCTTCTTATTTCCATTAGTACACTAACCTTTTGTGTAAATATTTTTATCGAGCTTGTTTGAGAAGATGCATTGGCTTTCCTTTTTTTGGATGAGTGTCTCGTCCTTTTGATGCTACCAATTTTGCTATGGGTGGACCGAGGGTGGACCCTTGCCCTTCTTCCTGGTGGCAGTAACCTTCATCCTTGCCATTGGAATTGATGATAAACTGCACATTAAAGAACTTAAAAAATAATTCCTAAGTCCTCTCTCTCTCTCTCTCTCTCTCTCTCTCTCTCTCTCTCTCTCTCTCTCTCAAAGCATGATGCTTCCATAGTGTTGTGGCTATAGTTCCTCGATCCTCCTCTGAATCGCTGCTATTTCTACCCAACTAACCATCCATTTGAGTGTGGACTACTCCTCCTCCTCCTCTCTCTATCTCTGTCTCTGTCTCTCTCTTATCTCGCTACTCTCTCTCTCTCTCTCTCTCTCTCTCTCTCTCTCTCTCTCTCTCTCTCTCATCCCTCTACTCTCTCTCTCTCTCTCTTAGCTCTCTACTCTCTCTCTCTCTCTCTCTTTTAGTGCTCTATTCTCTCACACTCTATCTCTCTCATCTCTCTCATCTCTCACTCTCATCTCTCTCTCTCTCTCTCTCAATTGCATTCTTTTGTATACTTTTGTGTAGACCCTCACCAGAAATAAATCTACAAAAGCATGCGATTTGGAGGGTTGGAAAATGCCCAACCCTCTAAATCGCATTCTTTTGTACACCTTCTTGGCCTACCAATTTTTGCACTATGGTTGTCCTGAGCTACGTGATATATACCCCCCCCCCTCGCTCTCTCTCTCAATACATCAACGAAAAAAATTCCGTCAACAGATTGAAATTTCCATCGATGGAAAAAAATTCTCACCGATGAAAATTTTCCGTCGATGAAAGTTTTATGTGGCAAAGTTTTTTGAACAATATTTTTGTTCATTCATAAATCCAAATTCATATTTTTTCATATGAAAATTTTATTCTATTGACAAAACTTTTCTTTTTTTAAGACAAAAAACTCATTATGTTCACATCAGCTTTGTCTGCCTAGCTGGGTTTAGCTATTTAATTTCATTCAAATGCATTATTTGTACATTCATATTGCAACATGTATTATGTATTTTAAATTTCTCATTATGCTTTCTCCATTTGCATTGTGGGATGTAGTTGCTTCTTTCAAACTTTACTATTGATACAAGTATTTGTCAAGTACAAATGTAGTATTCACTTTCATATGATTTTGCAACTATAAAACTAGATCCTAAGAATTAAATTGTTTTGCTATTGTAAGTATTAAATTAATGTTATATACAAAAGATTGATATATTAGAACTTCAACAAAGGAGAGACTTCTCAACTTTCATAAAATCCTTGTTTGTATTAGAAATAATATGATGTTTAGAATTACAAATGGAGAGCCTCGAGCATTTGTTCTAATCAAACTCATAATGAAAGTCTCTTCACCTACATTGATGTCCTTTTTACGCAGCCACAATATAGCCTTCATTATTTAGGGTTGCATCATGGTCATCTTTCTTCCATGAGGGTATCTTTGGAACATATTCCTTGTATGCAATCATTTAATCTTTGCAAAATGTTGAGCTATTTGTGTATCCTACCATGTTACCACTTTCCGCATCACCTACAATCACCTCAAGTTTGCCTATGGTTCCACATTTCTCTCCTCACACAATGCATACTAATTTAGTTTATTTCATACTATTAGTTTCATCCATGCATCATATCTGTATTGCATGCCACTATAATAAGGGAAAATAATTGCTTCATTTTGAACCATAGAGTGTGCAAAAAATGCTTTTTGCGTGCCTCATAAAATATCAACTCCTCTTTCTAGCATATATGTGTCCACTAAATTTGATTGTCTCTCTAATGGGAGCTTCACTTAATTGTATCCCTATTTTTAAAGTATTTTGTATTTCTCCCTTATGTTTTCCACACCACATGCTTTTAACTATAGTTTAAAAAGGAACCTACTGATTAATAAAAAAGAAATAACAAAAGTTCACTCACATGTTTTATTATAGGACACAAATGCTAATACGTGACATTCTAAGTCTAGTTTCCAAAAAATGCATGCCTTTTGTCTCCTTAACTGCTTCCGTATAAGCATAACTAAGTTTCCAAAAAAGTTTAGATGAGGCATCATTGTCATCAATCTTTTGAAATGTATTTATTGCATCTTTCAAATATGCATATAAGTTAATCATGTCCATCTACCATGGGTTGTTTCCTTTTTCATTATACTCGGACCACCAAGCTCACATTTGAAACATGTCTTAATCAGTGTAAGAAATGTAAGATCTCAAGGTTTAATACATCATTAATATAGTTAGTATATGAGGATAATATACTCTGGGATGGTTTAATTAGCCATTATATGGACTATTATCTATAGCTTTGAACATCTCTTCTAAATATAGCTTCTTACCTACGAAGGACCATGTGCAAGGCATTAATGGATAGCATGGGAAAAATCTAGGGTAGGTGCAAGTGGGAGGTGCGTTCAAGAGGGTCAAGTAGGGTCTTGGTGGCTACCTGTGTAAGAGAAGTGGCCCATGAGAGCTTTCCTAATGAATGCCTCTATGCCACATTAACATGGCATTGGCCCATAAAAGGAGCAATCCCATTGGTCCTCCAATTCCTCTCTAATCACTCAAGAATAGAAAACACTCAAATTCTTCATGCCTTGTGTAGGCTTTGCAATGTTTATATGCAGAGCTGATAAAACATCCTATTTATGTAGCTCAAAAATCATATCATTCTCATACTGATGGCCGATAAGCTTTCTACCATCCTCTAATATTACTTGAGTGATTGGCCATTTTCAGAACTTAACATTCATGTTTTCCACTTCATTGACTTCATGGGCCGTTGCACTATTATACTAGGTTTTCATGAGCTTAAAGATAACAATACCCAAATGATGATTCCAAAAGCTCCTCATGCTTGAATATATTGCCTCATGCCGACGTCGTCCAATATGATATATTCCTAAACCTTAAAGTGTCCCATTTACAATATTCTCAAACCTCTCAGTGTCCCTATTTTGCATCTCCATCATTCTTCAAATAAAGTAAGCTCATTGCATTACAAGTAGCAAGAAAAAGCAACAAGAATTCACCAAAAGCAGAAGAAAAACAAAGAGAGAATGGGAGCCCATTTGGAAAAATTCCTTCTTGATTCCATTCATTCATGTCTCATTTACAATGATGGACTTGCTCTTAGCCTTGTTGACTCATCAAGTCTATAAAGATGGCCCCAAGATGTTTGACTTGCTGTGAAAATAGTCTTGACAATGTCTTATATCCGTTATGACTGCCTTGACAGCCTTAGTTTGTTATGACTGCCTTGACAGCCTTAGTTTGGGAATATGCATTTGACTTCTACTTTTAGCAAGATGGACTTGACCACTTACTCGTGTCGAGATGGCTACAATACACTTAAGTCCATCAAGATGAACTTGACTTCCTACTTCTGATAACATGGCCTTAGTCCAGGAAGATGAAAGGACTTCTACTTCATGATGACAACACTTCCATCTTGTTATAAGCTCTTTCCTACGTAGTAGCCAATAGAGCCAATCAAGCCAGGACCACTTCCATGTAGTCGTCCAGTTGGTGAGGGAGAAACCAGCCGTCCAGCAGCTTCCATTGCAGCAGTTGGCAAAGGCGCACCTCGCCATCCACGAGGGCGCATCCCGGAACCCCGGTGCAGATGGCCATGTCGTTGAGGAGCGGAAGCTCGGCTTGCAAGCCGTCGAGCTTGACCGCAACCCAGAGACAGACGCCAAGAGAGAGGCGAGTGATCTTGGCTCGCCGGCGCTGTAGTTGGGCAGGTCCGGCCTCTTTTAAGAGGCGTCGTAGGAGATGCAACGCCAGAGCCACGGTGCTGGCGGGGCGAGAAAGGCGAAGAGCTCGGTGCCAAACGAATAGGAGCTTTCGGAACCGGGACTCGGCAGTTTCGTGATGCAGCAAATTAGGGAGTACGGATGTGGGGCTGCTGGGCAGGAGGAAGGGCTCGAAAAGATGAGCAGGGTCCTCCACGTCGTCATCCAGGGCATGCAGCTGCTGATCCTTTCCTTTGTTGTTGTGATGATGATGACCTGATCGGCGGCTACGAGGGATTTTGGTGCTGCTCTTCCTCTTCAACAAGGTGCGGCTGCAAGCAGGTGCTGGTGCCGGTGCAGGTGCCCGTGCCGGTGCTGGTGCTGGTGCTGGGCTCTTGAGAAGGTGGGGAGGAACCCGAAGAGCATCCAGCTGCGTGTCGAAGCCGTAGAGGGCCGCTCCTTGAGGGTCAGGGAAAGCGAGGAGGTCGTAGTTGCGGGCAGGGACGGAGGAGGCTGGCGAGCAGGATGAGGAGATGACAATAGGAGTCTGCATGGGCGTTTGCATTTGGGGGGAGGTGAGGGTGGAGGAGGCTGGCGAGAGGGAGGAGCAGGGGGAGGAGAAGATTGCAATAGGCGTCTCCATTTGCGATTGCATTTATTAAAACTTGCGTAGAGAGGATGGTGAAGCTTATAAAGCTCAAGGTTGCTTGGTGGGAAGGGTTGCTTTTGCCTTTGTGCTTTCCTTTGACTGAAAAAAGCGGCTTTCCTATCAATTTGCCCTTAATCCACCCAAAATCACAACTTAGAGCTTGCCGGTTCTATCAACTTTGTTTACCTTGGCAACCTTTTGCCCTACCGTTCATTAAAGAAGGACTTACATACGGTAAAGTGGAAGCATTTCAAGCTTTGACTCCTTCATAGCTTCTAACTTATGCTTATGCTTATGCTTATGCTTATGCATACTCATGCTTATGCTTATGCATGAGCATAAGAGCATGAGTATGAAAGAGGGAAAAGAGGGGGGGAAAGAGGAGAAGAGAGAAAAAGAGGGAAAGGAAAGAGAGATTGGAAAAGGGGAAAGAGGGAAAGAAAGAGAGAAGAAGAGGGAAAGGAAAGAGGGAAAAAGAGACATATGCTCATGCTGAGCATATGTCTCCTTCTCTTATGCTCATGCTTATGCTTATGCATTAGCATAAGAGCAGGAGCATGAAAGAGGGAAAAGAGGGGTGGAAAGAGGAGAAGAGAGAAGAAGAGGAAAAAGAAAGAGAGATTGGAAAAGGGAAAAGAGGGAAAGAAAGAGAGAAGAAGAGGGAAAGGAAAGAGGGAAAAAGAGGGGGAAAGAGATTGAAAGATTGAAGGAGAAGGAGAAGGAAAGGAGGGAAAGAAGAGGAGAGAAGAGGGAAAGAATAGGGAAGAGAGGGTTCCTACGCCCATCAGTGCAGCTAGTGCTTAAGGCGCTAGTTGTAGGCCAATTCAAATAACAAAAATAACAAATGGAAAAAAGAGAAAGCACTTACTTGGAATAGTATGTCCCACTCGGTGTTTTGTGGAGTGGCCCTACTAAGAGAGGAAACATACCATTTTTCAAATAAGATGTTAGAGGAAGGAGGAGATTACAAAAGCAACTTCTCAAAGAGATTGGATTGAGGAGACAAGGAGAAAGAGAAGGAAAAAAAGACTAGAAGAGGTGAGCCTTCTTTCTTTCTTGAAATCTCATTTTTTATTTCAATCCTTTGAAATCAAGCATGAAAACTAGTACACAACTTTAGCAATACAAGGAGAAGCACTCACAAAATGAAATCTCACAAAAAACCTACCTACATTGTTCAAAGAGACTCACCTTCTTGAAAAACTTCATTTCAAGAAACCAAAGAGGGAGAAGGGTGGAGAGGGAGCACAAGTGTTAGGAGACGGGTGAGTAGTAGTAAGGAGTGGAGAATAGAGTGGGAGGTCGTCGGAAATAGGTGGGAGGAGAGACTGCTTTGCTTACAATAGAGATTAGAGAGTGCTAAAGAAAGCACCGCATGTCGCGTCGAGTTTTGAGTTTTAACCCACAACATCGCTATATAACGACACTGGTCAGTCGCTATATAGCGACGCTTTTAATTAAAAGCGTCGCTATATAGTGATGAAACAGAGCAAATCGTCACTATATAGCGATGGAACAGGTCAAAACATCGCTATATAGCGATGCTTCAGGACACTTTATGTTTAAAGTTAAAAAAGAAGCTCATAGATGCTATTTTATAACTGTTAATATATTTCCTTGCAACTTATGTTGTGATTTTATAAGTGTAGATGGAAGGGACGAGTGAAAGCTCGTCCGATGATGCGCCAATGCTCGGGAGCACAAAGTGGCTTACGGAGAGGTTATATTGTCATTGCACTCATTGCAAGCAAGAAGTACGACATCAACATCGTATTATCATGCACCACTTGCAGATGTATGGGGAGGAGCTCGAACCAGTACCCACCGTTGGTGTTGCACATGTTGATGGATTATCGATAAGTCAAAGCTATTATCATTCGCAGTTAATATTGGATACCAGGAAATACAAGATCTTATATTTACACGAAATCTTAAAACAGGATGAGGAGGCTAACGAGGGTACGCATATATCTTCACACTTTGAGCAAGACTATAGTCTCCCGGATGATGACGAGGGTATGGTCGACATGATGGATTCTATTTTTAGGGGCACTACATCCCATGTACATGTGATGTCAAGTCAAAATACGAGAGTTGCAATCAACACAATTGTACGAGGGTGCTAGGATGTCTAAACTACATGCTTGTCTCTCAATCTTAAATCTGCAAGTAAAGTATGGGTGGTCAGATACAAGTGTCTCGACCTTAATGAGGTTAGCTCTTGCATTAATTTGACTCATTATTTGGATATTGTTTGTTTTGAGAATCATCATGTATGGATTAGTGTACCGAATCATCATTGTTCAAAGCCTATGTATGTTTGAATTGTGATAGGTTACTCCAGAAGATGTTGCCTGCACCAAATACCATGCCCGCATAAAGAGATCAAGCGAAAAATATGCTAACAACGGTGGGTATGGATTATGATACCATCCATGCTTGCCGTAATGATTGTATTCTCTTTCGTCGTGAGCATGGAGATTTGGCTAGTTGTCCGAAGTGTGGGGAACAATGATATAGAGATGACTTGTAGGGTGAGCAGATACCGGTAAGGGTCTTGAGACACTTTCCCATCATTGCAAGAATACAGCACATGTTCTGATGCAAATCCATAGCAGAGTTGATGACATGGCATGCATCTCATCGGTCCATTGATGACACATTGAGGATTCCTGCAGATTGTGTAGCTTGGAAGCACATAGACAATCAGTGGCCGGACTTTGTGAGGGAGCCACACAACTTACATCTTGGCCTCGCCATGGACAGCATGAATCCTTTCGGATTATGCTCGACATCTTGGTCGACATGGCCCATAGTCGTGGTGAATTACAATATCCCACTATGGCTAACAATAAAAAAGGGACACTTCATGCTTGCACTACTTGTGCCAGGGAAGTACAAGGCAAAAAATATGGACGTGTACATGGCACCTTTGATAGAGGACTTATAGATATTATGGAGAGGAGTGCATGTCTTTGATATTTCCAGAGCTCCTAGACATACCAATGATATTTTGGTCGGGGGTATCTTGATGTGGACCATACATGACTACCTAGGATATGGAGAGTGCGCAAGTACGTGGTTGTGTCTCTACAAGTATAATATAGGATTATGCTTTTATGACTCTCTTTCGCATGCATGTCTTCTACTAACACATTCATGCACGCGTGCAGGATTTGTTACAAGTGGGTACCATGCTTGTCCTGTTTGTGGACCGGCGGGTTTGAAATCGCTTGCATGATACTCCAAACATATGAGGAAAAATGTTTATGAAGGTCATGCTCGGTACCTCTGCTTGACCATCTCGCACATGGAGGTCAACTTGATCCACCACCATCATATTTGAAGGCAAGTGACTGGATTCAAGCTTGGAGGGCGAATGGACAGGAACGTCCTCCTGGTATGAAGAGGCTACCAATCTTTCACGAGCTTCCTTTTTGGGGTCAATTACAAATCAATCATCTCTTGGATCCCATGCATATCTTCAAGAATGTGGGGGCTACTATATTTGGGCACACTTGGTTGGTTCCAAAGACTCGAGAGGAGTGCGAGAAGACTTGCGTGCTATGAATAGGATGTCTCGTTTGTGGTCCCAAGTGCATGCTTCGGGAAAAGTTGTCCTCCCGAAAGCAATGTGGATCCTCTCTACGAGGGAGGAGGCAGCGGTCAAGGCGGACATCGCCTCTTTTCAAATACTGATAGGGTACATGCGTTGCTTGAAAGGAGCATTTTCAAAGGACAATAAGGTTATTGGGCTCAAGTCCCATGATTGGCACAAGGTCTTACAGGTATTCTAAACTGTAGAATTAGTGTACCGATAATCGTGATGCGTTAGCATAATTATGATTATGTTATATTGTTGACATGACTTCTTTGTTGCTTTGATAGTTCATCCTCCCAATTACAATATAAGGGTGCTTACAAGAAGATGTTAGAAATGCTATATTCAAGATCTGTGGTATTGTGAGCTATGTTTACTATCAAATCACATTGATTGCATTTTCTTCAATTTAAGCTGATTAATCTGTAGACTGATTATGAAAATATCTTACATGGACATGTGAAATAGGTGGATATCTCAAAAAGAGATCTCCATATCGAGCATCGAGAAGGCTAAGGTGGAATCCATCGAAGCCGTATGCTTGCTTGAGAAGCACTTTCCCTCGAGCATTATGACAACTCAAGTCCACTTGCTTGTGCACATAGTTGATGAGGTGGCTATTGCAGGTACCGTTCATAGTCGATGGATGTTTTTTCTTGAGCGGTTTATGAAAACTTTGAAGGGGTTTGTAAGACAAAGAGCAAGACCAAAAGCAAGCATGGCAGAGGGATGGCTTGTGCAAGAGTCATTAGTATATATCACGGAGTTTCTTGCATCCACGGATCTCGATATGCCACAAGCTTGGCATAACAAGGATGATGATCGCACCGTTGGCGAGGTTCCCTAAGGAAAAGGGATTGAAAGAAAGATGAGCGAAGAGCAAATGGCAAAATTCAATAAGTCTTGTATCCTCAATAGCTCTGAGATGCAGAAGTGGATTGAGAGATATGAAGTGGCCAAAGCAGAAAGAATAAATGCAAGGATGAGATTCAGAGTAATGTACAGGAAATCGCAACCATATCCATGAGATCTGGCTCTTCTCCCCACTCACATGTCACTTGATTGGCTACAATTGGCTCTACGTAAAGCCGAACACAATGGAGAGACAATAAACGAGCAGGAGCGAGAGTTATCATCTGGATGTATGATGCATGTAAGTTTCTTACCTCGACGTAATTAAGTAATTATTTGTGGCAATATATGCTATAAAATAGATGCATCTTCATTGTTTTAATGATGCTCTTTTACATTACAAAAAGTACAGTGCATTATGGTCATATGGATGACATTTTTGCATGGAACGCATCGATTAAAAGAGAGTCACATATGATTGTGGAGGCATGGCTAACTTCACATAAGATAGCCAAGCAAGTGCTTCAGATACCAATCTTCTCTCCTCATAGTTGGATTATTGTGGAACCATACGCGAAATCTATGAAGTTGATTTTAGATGATTTAGTATTTTCATTCTTGATGTAAAATGGTTTAGAACTATTTACAACGGTCCCCATGCGATAGTGAGAAAAGATAGTAGCAGTTTCTTTGCAATAGACTCCACCAAACATTGGACCGATGAAAGTGATACTTTTGTTCTTCCCGAGCATTGTGAACAGGTGCATACTAATGATTTAATTAATCGAAGCTTTCATTTTTAAAGATCCATTGATACCTATACTTGAGCATAATTTCATATATATAATTGACGACATTTGGCACCCATCTTCAATATAGGTGGTTTTTCATCCAGATCGTTCTGATCCAAGATGGTGGTACGTGATCCAAGTTGCACCACGAAGTAAGAAAATTTTTGAAGATAGAGATGTGGATATGGAGATGCCACTACCAATGCTGGATCCAATTGATCCCGATGAATCTAGCGAAGAAGATGAAGATCACAATATGAGCCAAGAGGAAGATGCGCATAATGACATCGCACGGGAGGAAGATGGATATCATGATATTGAGGAAGAAGACAACGATCATCAAGAATCACCACACTTTATTGAAGAAGATGATCAAGTACTTTTAGGTGAACGTACGATGCTAGAGTACGATGATGATATAGGAGATCAACTCGGTATAGAGTTGGAGATAGGCTTGTTTGGCGCCTTAGACTTGGCTCAAGATGAAATAGTTGATGTAAATACTTTTCATTGATTTTTTTCATCTCAAACTTGGACATGAATATATGAGCTTCAAAGGCTTGATGTACATGCTCTCATATTTTTATTCTCTCAAAAGATCAAACATGTATGAAAATTTAAAAAAAATTATCATTGGAAAAAACTAACTTTTAAGGCCTATATGAGTAAAATACCTCTCTAGAAAACGTCGCTATAAAATAGTATCTCAGTGTCGTTATATAGCGAAACTTAAAAGTCGCTATATAGCGACTTTGTAATAGTCGCTATATAGCAACGTTTGCCTAAAATCGCTATATAGGGACGCTTTACGAGATGTGCTTTTCATACCGATGATTAGTGCCCTGCGCGTGCTAAACATCGGTACTTGAATGTCGCAATAGGATTCGTGTATAGTAGTGATATATATATATATATATGGAAGCAATTGTTCATTTCAAAGTGCACTCTTTGAGCTTCTCATAAACCAAAGGAGGCAACCAATCGAGAACCTTTGCTATGGTTTATGGGACTTCCACTACTGTATTGCAATTGCATGCATACATATGAGGGCACACTCAATAACTTAATCAAATGTGGCCTTTTTGAAAAAATTCACTCCATACTTATGGAGGTACTCCATGGTGATCTTAAAACTTTTATATCTGGTCATATTTGTTAGGAAAAGTTGACATATATGCGATTCTCTCTGAATAAATTGAACATTATTTATCATTCCTTTTCAAGTCACTACCTCACAATGAGGCCCACAAGCATGCCAAAGGTGGTTCGATTTCTTAATCCATAGCATCCAATCCACTAGTGAGTCATTTTTCCTTTTTCTTTAGGGGGCATCCATTCTTGTTATGTACATCTGGAGGCGGTAGGACATAACCACTACTTTATCTTAAATTTTGACATCCTTCCACAACAAGACAAAGCAACTATAGACGCGCTTGATAGACGCACAAAATAGCAGGCGCATCTCGATCGTTTACGAGGGACAGGGAGATTAGTTAGGCTTTAAGGCAATAATATTGCACATGTAATTAAGAAGACAAGAAGGTTCATTGATGTGCATGTGGTTCTCATGGCTTATATCATGGAGGGGAAAGATAAGGGGGATAAGGACCAAGGGAATATTATTCTTTAATTTTTCCAAAGGCATGCATAACAGTAAAAGTAAAATTAGTGGAAAAACTATAACATCAATGAGAGAGGTCTTAGAAAAGTACCACATCTATGGTTCTAAAGATTTTGAGAAAATAGCATGAGGAAGTGTATAGTGCTATTTCCCTTGGTCCCCTCTATTTTAAATTGTATTTCTCCTCTATTTCCCTTGGTGCATTTTACACACCATATACTCGGGGGTCCACTATGTAAAAATCCCATATAGCATGTGCAATCAAGGGATTTTTAAAAAAACCCTACTTACAAATTTTTAGAAGATATATAGGCCCCTTCCATAAATTTTTTGATGATTAAAGTATTCCTTATGTATGAAAATTTTCATTTTTTGAATTACAAAACCCCTCATATATGAAATCCCTTTTGTTGATCGCATGTGCTATCTTACATTTTCTTAGTGATCCCTTAAGGCTTCGAGCTTGGTTGACAATGGCTTTGGAAATGGATAAAATCAATTCTTTCATTTTCCTTGGCAAGGGCTTTTAGTTTCCTTGTTGTGTTGATCTAGATACAGTTTATGATTTGGTCATCAAGGTGGGGGGCCATGATGCTAGTTTTTTGCTTATATTATCCTCTCTTTGACCCTGCCAAAAATCTCCTATGCTTTTATTTTGTCCGCGTCACTCTAAAGGCCTTGCCGATACCTCTTCTCCCTCTTATTTCATCTATTGAAGCTCTTTTAGGTAGAGTTACTTTATCTTCCCAAGAGGGATTTTTTAAACCTGAATAGAGGTATCCAAATTTGCATTTTATGGGATATGGAGCAGCGTGTTCCTTCATGCTTGGATATTGATTATGGCCTTGTGCATCCACTTTACATTCCTTTATCTTTTTCTTCCTTCCCAAATGCGTGCTACAAGTGTAGACAAATTGGTCATTTTGCTCAGAGCTGCCCTTTACACTCACATCAATATGCAAATGTGAACAGCTCTTTCTCTATTCCTCGGGCTTCTACTCTAGATAAGGTGCAATAGCTGAAGACAACAAAAAGAGAACGGAGAAGGGTACACCCTCTAGGAAAAGAGATCATCTCACCATCTCCTTTAGTTCCTATTAAATCTGTTCCAAGCCCTGTCAATGCAGGATACACTTGTGCCTGAAACTCTGCAATCTTATGGTGTTAATGTTTTCAATTCTCAAGAGCCCTCTTTAGCTCAACAGTCTCCTTTGGTTGGACTTCACTCTCCGTAGGCCTCGTCGGCTGTTGAGACACAGTCTATTGAGTTACAAGTGGATTTCTCTCCTTCGGATATAGTTCATGATAGTATAGTGGAACAAAGTGTGGATTTGTAAGAGAAAGATACTCAGGTAGCCTCTCACTGACTTAAAAGCACATTTTCACTTGAGAACATGCATCCTATGCTACAACAAGTCTTTGATCTGGTGATACAATGCTTTCGTCTTCTTGCTTATGTCGAGAATGTACTATACATCACTTTGGAATGTGGCGTAATAGGTATGACATGCCACCACCTACTATTATCCACTATTGGTTGATAGACAACCTAATTCAAACACAAATACAATCATGTTATTTTCCTTGCATCGAAAGTATCAAATATTTAAAAGTGATTATTTTTATATGTGTGTACAATACATGTTCACATTGTTGCGATAGTACTAGTGTGTCCTTCTTACTTTGCCAAAACTTTGTGGAGTCAATAGTTACAAAGCCACTTGCATGGCATTTGATTATTGCATTAGGGCCTCTTTCCACCACATCCTTAAACCACTTTACATCCAAAACATACACAAAGAAGCGTCGAAAGTCAAGCTTAATAATATCTTGGATTATGCCACAACTCTGCCACAATAATCATCCATGGCTCCATTGGCTCCCTTAAAGCTAGCAATGACGCCGCAATCTTGTGTGTTTCTCTTATCATCAATCCGTTGTGTTCAAAAATGCTTGCCCTCATATCATATAGCATTGGACATAGTACACTAAACCAAGATAAAATCTCCTTTCTCCTCTCTTTTATTCTCTTTTCTCCTCTCTTTTTCTCTCTTATCTCCTCTCATTCTTTTTTCTCCTCTCTTTTTCTCTCTTTTTCTCTCTTTCCTTCTCTCTTTTTTCCCACGT
Source organism: Dipteris shenzhenensis (assembly GCF_047967505.1). Taxonomy (NCBI): domain Eukaryota; kingdom Viridiplantae; phylum Streptophyta; class Polypodiopsida; order Gleicheniales; family Dipteridaceae; genus Dipteris; species Dipteris shenzhenensis. Next base: position 14,384,624 of record NC_141614.1, on the reverse strand, counting down.
GAAGCTTCAATAGCGTGCATTGAGCAAATAGATACAAACTTTTGTCACTCTAATTCAAAGAATGCAGGAGTCTGTAAATGCTTGCTCAATGTCAGGCTGTCACTGTATTTTTTCTTTTGCATCTTGTTAGACGAGGACATGCTCGATGGTAATCTTGTTATTTTCTTTTTTTTAGTTCATCATGTGGCCAGGAAGCTCTTCAGCCTCACCTGATCTTCCGGATGCCATTTTTCTGGAGTTACATAACATTTTGGGGCACCCTTCCACTCCTGCGAAGTTATACACATACATGACAGGTACTATAAACATCCCCCAGAAGTCGACAGCACAGACTCAAAACCACCCCAATCCCACACCAACTAAGATTACCCTAATGGAGTCGAGACAGCCCAACCAGCTATAGAGCCGAGCCCCTTCTCCCCCCCTGTGATCAGGAGAACCTTCTGCGTCGTAGAGCCATCGACGTACTCTCGTGCCGTCAAGAGTTGCTTCTCCAGCTACGAGTGGCCAACGTACTCTCATGCAGTCGAGAGTCGCTTCTCTAGCTACGAATGGCCAGTGTACTAGCTCAACATGATAGGGTAGCAGGCATAGTAGCAGGCAGAGCGGTGGGGGATGCATGGCACAGTGCTTTCGGGAGGGTAGTGGTGGGGGCGGGGATGATTCAGATGATGCAGACATGCCAGAGGGTGATGGTACGATCTTCTATGACATCACTCAGATAGAAGGCATCTTGATGGATGCATGGGGGAAGGACACCATGGCCTTCATGCACTATGTAATTGCTAACAATTATAGAGATTGCTTTATTCACTACAAAGACCATCTAAAAAAGTTGCCTGATGAGACCCTCACTGCTGTTCGCTCTAGGTATCCCAATCCCCCCAATGTTCAGTTCACAGATAAATGGGCCAAGTCAAATATTGTTACGATACTTGGCAATAAAAGATCTTTGCTTAAGAGGCAGGCACTAGCCGAGATTGCCAGGCTCGAGGGAGGTCAACCACCAAGGGGCCAACCCCACACCGCTCACAAGCGTGAGTGGAAGAAAGCAATGAAGGCAGCGAAGGCGGACCTCAGTCTGCAGCACGTGGAGGCACGAAGCATCCAAATGGAGCAATATGAAAGCGTGCATTTTGGATCAGGGGGTGTTGAATCATGGGAGGCCCAATTTGTAAGTATCAATCTCAAATTATATTGTTTATATAGTTTATTAGGAGGTTGTTTCTTTGTATTAACCCCTCCGCAAATTGTGTCATCTTGTAGCTTGATATCATGGGTAGGTACCCTACTTTTGTCGAGACAGCCTACCACCGCCACCATCGCAGAGGAGATACATGGAGGCACTTCTATGATGACGGGTTGATTATTGAGGAGCAATATATCCGGGCTACTGGAGCACCCCCCCAGGTATTTAAAGTAATTAAATAATGTCAATATTATAAGTAAAGATTTGATTTTTCATACATTGATACATGTTTTCGCTCGTTTATAGGGCCCTACGACTGATCAGGAGGAAGAAGATGAGAAAGAAGGGAGCAAAGAAGGGGGCAAAGAAGGGAGCAAAGAAGTAGTGCTAGCTACTCTTTTTTGTACTTGAAGCCATTGGCTTGGCTTCGTGCCTCTCTTGTATATACACTCCTCTTATTTTTTGTACTTGAAGCCATAGGACGTGGCTTGGCTTCGTGCTATATGTATGTACAAGCGCTTTTTGAGCTATGAATTAATATACACCTTTTATTTTTTTGGCTTTCAATTTCCTTGTGCAACGTTCTATCAATGCATGCTTTGTGAACTAAATGTTTTGGAGTTGTAATATTTTATTCAGAATTGTAATCATCGGCTATAGACATGCTTGCAATCGTGCTAATTAAAATGCGGTTGGCTGTAAGAATTGAATTGCACAATGTGGAAATGGGATTCTCGTAACTACATAGCATACACAACATATACAACATTCTATTCAACCACACAAAATTCTGCTTTTATTAACAAAAAAGATTCTGTAGAGCATCTACAAGTGTGTCTATAAACACGTCTATGTACGCGTCTCTATTTTTTTTAAAATTTTTAGCCGAGCGTCTATTTGCACGTCTATAGGTGCGTCTGTCTATTATATAGATGCGTCTGTAGATGCGGGTTTGTAGATGTGTAAATAGATGCGCCTGTAAGTTTTTTTTAAGTTAAAGAAACGCGTCTATGTGCGCGTCTATGGGTGCTTTGTCTTGTTGTGGTGTTAGAGTCTTCATCCTCTGGAAAAATAGCTACGTGACCAATCCATTAAACAAATAAAACAGCCAGCTTTCAAAACATAACAAATTAAACATCAACCATATATAGCATTGGCTGTGAATTAATTACCTTGAGAGACGACCATAGTTCTTCGACGAATTGATCTGATCACTTCTAGCATGAATATGACTAAGAAAGTCCTTAGCGTACAATCATGCTGTACAATCATGCTATAGGAGCCTACGTTGACGTGTTTAATCCAAAGTGTCGCTGCAAACGTGTCTTCCACAAATCTCTTATGAAGCAATAACACATATACGACCTTGCTTTTTGTTGGTAGGGCTTCATATACGACCTTGCTTTTTGTTGGTAGGGCTTCAGCACTTCATGCACACGTGGCTCAATAAAATAGGACATGGAAAGAATGGCACCCATAATGCAATTCATGATATCTCGAAAAGCACATAGCCGGAAGCCTAAATGCATAATATCATTTGGAAAAGCACGTTTGGAGAGAAAGCAAAGTGCAAAGCACGCTTGGAGAGAAAGCAAAGTTGCACATTGCCTCATTCAGCCGACGGACGTCTAGTCTCCCATTTCATCTGCACTGCTTCCTTCTCCATCGCGCCATTTCCTCTCATACTTTTTCGATTGATCGAACTTGCAGTATGGCCACAGTCATGCAACCACAACCACCTCCATCGCTCCCTCATGATCATGATAGAGTTCGTCTCCTAGTCCGACTCAAGCTTCCTCCTGTACTCCTCCATGCAGGTGAATTCATAGCCTCAAAGGTACCCGTGCCGCAACCATCGAGCATGATTGTGAGGTTGAAGTTGCCCGTGGCCATCACTAAGGGAGATTTAGATGTTGTAGGAACAAGTTGGAATATCACAATAATGTGCCAAGGAGGCCAACTTTATGACTAATTTGCAAGTTGTAGTGCACATAGAGCAATACTAATAGAGGTTTTGAATGCTTAGATGTTGCCCATGAATGACAATCCTTTGCAATTAGCCACTCAAGTGATTGTATTAATAAAACAGAACATGATGGACCAAATCCCACCATTTAGGGTTTGTTCTCACATTGAAAATTCATATAATAAAACTACAATACCACGTACAGGGGTCTTGATTCAATGAGCAAGCAACAAATAAATATTTTCTTCTATCAACATTTAGAAAAAATAAAAAGATTTTCCAATGAATACAACTCAATCTATGACCAACTCCTAGTGGCCAATGCAAAATCAAGGACTCTTTTTTGGATGTAGCTATAGGGTGTTCTCTAATAACATCTAACGCTTGTGGAATACACTTGAGAAACATTCCTAGGATGAAACTTTACAACCATTAATGTATAGCAAAGTTGGAATTTTGGTGCTAATAGATACAAGTGAACCAACACTTGCAAACTTTGGGACTAGAGTTGCCCATGTTCAAACATCAACTTCAACTCCAATAACCAAGACTGCCACACAGATAGCTTGGGCCTCACAACAACACAAAGCAACTATAGACGCGCTTGATAGACGTGCAAAATAGCGAGCACGTCTATAGGCATTGCTTGAATAGAGAAATTACGGACGCGTTTAATAGCGTGTCTAACAGGTCATCTATTTGCACGTGTATTGACACGTCTATTAGCACAACTACACTGAGAAAATACGGGCTCATCTAATACTACGTCTGTCAGAGCATCTATTTGCACATGTATTAGTGCATCTATTAGCGTGTCTACACTAAGGAATTAGACACGTACTTAGACGCAAAATAGAGAATACAGAAAGTGAGATCTTGGTGTACATCACTGCTTTCCAAACATTGCCCATGATTACCAAAGCACATAATTTTAACAAAAACATAAATGCTTTTTTGCAAGCCCACATATACAAGAATTAAGTGAGGTGAGGAGAATGAGACAATATGTAAAATAGTTTTGCCAATATCAATGATGGGGCTACGGTTCAATCTCATCCTCAATGAGATCAACCCTTGCCAAACTATCTACTTCAAAATCCAAACAAGTGTTTAGATCTACAAATACATTCAACCCACTACTACTTGTGCTACTCATGTGCTCATCGAAACCAGCATCACCAATGGTAGGCTCGTCCTCACGGGTAATGGCCTCAATATCTGTATCTCCTATCTCATGATCATCCTCCTCTCTCGTATCACGGTCATCATCACCTCCATGGCCATGATAATCCTCCATACGCTCCATATTAGTAAATGTACTATACATCACTTTGGAACATGGCATAATAGGTATGACATGCCACCATCTATTATTATCTACCATTGGTTGATAGACAACCTAACTCAAACACAAATACAATCATGCTATTCTCCTTGAATCGAAGGTATCAAATATTTAAAAGCGAGTATTTTTATATGTGTGCACAGTACCTGTTCACATTGTTGCAGTAGTACTAGTGTGTCCTTCCTACTTTTCCAAAACTTTGTGGAGTCAATAGTTACAAAGCCACTTGCATGGCATTTAATTGTTGCATTAGGGCCTCTTTCCACCACGTCCTTAAACAACTTTACATCCAAAACATACACAAAGAAGCGTCGAAAGTCAAGCTTAGTAATATCTTGGATTATGCCACAATAATCATCCATGGCTCCATTGGCTCCCTCAAAGCTAGCAATGACACCGCAATCTTGTGAGTTTCTCTTATCATCAATCCGTTGTGTTCGAAAATGCTTGCCCTCACACCATATAGCATTGAACATAGTGCACTACACCAAGAAAAAATCAATTAAATAAGCAATCTAAATTATTGAAAGCTCCTAACTTATGCATAACATTCTATATACCGAATTTGCTCATGCATCCCCTAGCATACTCGCATTCTTCCATTGTGATATGCATCCCCTCATCTTTCTTTGCTTTCTCCATTTCATCAAGTAGCCAATCCACATGAATATCCTTTGGAAGTGCTCTTAGACACTGAGGGTATGGCACATGAAATCCGTGGTGTGTACGAAAGAGGGCCCTTTCTTCTTGTCTTCTTGCCTTTGCATCCTCGTATCTTGTCACCCATCTTTTCATCACATCACTATTAAGCACGCAATAGATATTATTAAGCAACTCCGTATCTATTACTTTGTTGTGTCCTTTCACTTGAGGCACAATAGAGGCATCCTTAGGTCTTCATCATCTCTCCATAGTCGTGGGAGAGAGCTATCTACATCAATAAGAAACTCAGAAATATATACAAGTGACTCTTGTACCAACCAACCCTCGGCCATGCTACCTTCGGGTCTTGCATTTTGTCTCACGAAGCCCTTCAAGGTCTTCATGAAGCGCTCGAGGAAGAATAACCATTGTGTATGTATAGTACCGCATATAGCAATCTCATCCACCAAATGCACTATAAGATGTAGTTGGCTTGTGAGAATAGAACGTGGAAATATCTCCTCCACTAAACAAACCACCTCCATTGACATAACTCGAGCATTCTTAAGCGTGGTGAGATCTATTTCCTTTGAGCTCACATACCTAGAAATGAAAAAGTACACCATATTAGCAATATGCAGAACACCTTGCATTGAGCATTGATACACATCATATTTTGTATCATGTAAAGTACCTCACAAGCTCGCCCATCTTGTAAATACAATCCTTCACGTCCTTTGATGCACTACGAGAAACGCTAGTAGGTAGTATGAACTGAACCCACGAGGAGGTGGTTGATTAGTTGCTTATAATTATTTACTGACAAATTTGAAAGAAAAAAGATATGATTGGCACAAGAAACAAAATGCAATCATTGATGCATGCATGGATGCGCTTGTAATCTAATCCTCCAAGAGAGGTCACATGTTGCCTTGCCATATCTCTTGAGGTCGGTAATTTATTCTCCCTTGGAAGCATTTTACACAATAGCCTGCACGTGAAGACCATAAATGAGGAAAAGCATTCGAGTAATTGACCCACTAGCATAATTCACCATGTTTGCAAAATAGACTTTAGAGCTTACTTGAGTAATGCATTCAAACTTGCATTGCTCCATCCATAGATGGTTTGCAAGTTTAGTAACTCAAGGGAGGCACGTAGAATAGAGAATGTGCACCGCTCAAACAGTGGAGTCGATGCTGCGGTAAAAAGATCGTCCTGCTCCATGCTATCATCCCTCCCTTCAGATTGATGGACATATAAATCCCGCACCATATCATCAAACACCTCCTCCTCCACGGCTTCATGAGGTAATGGTGGAGGGCTACTATCACCATCACTCCATGCATCCGTAACAGTCCCTCCTGAAGATCCCACCTCATATCGCCGACGCTTCACCTCCTCATGACGAGCATAGGGCAACGTATCCGAGTGTGGCACTGCATCCTAAATCAAATTAAAACGGGATCATAACTCAAACATATAAACATCCATAGGTATCTCAATCAACCTTAACTCTTTAACACTTACCATGTTTACGGTCGCATCCCATTCTCCATACTTTGAGATGTGATTGAGTGTAATCCTGTGTGCGCGATACATGTTTCCTCGACATCAATCACACATACATTTGATTTTTTGCTCCAACCACATTTCGCGATGGTGGATACGGAGGGATTCATCCTCACTGGAGCTCCTTGTTGAAGATGAAGACATCCTACAAACAAACAACCCAAAAAATTTGCTTTTCTTCAAATATTTAATCTTAAAGCTCTGTGGCGCATCTAAAACCATGTCTGTCTGTTCTGTGGTGCACGTCTATAGGCGCGTCTAAAACTGTGTCTGCTCTGTGTATCTAGACGAGAAATTACACATGTATTTAGATGCATGTATAGATGTGCCATTAGATGCGCTTATAGATGCGGTCTTTAAATCTACTTTTAGCGTGCTTGCTTTGCTTTTCTTCACATAAGCTTCACGTAGATTGCTTGCTTTGCTATTAACAAATCTACAGTCCGACACTTATCTCCAGGCACCCACACTTACTTCCAGGCTTACACAATCATCTCCAAGCACATATGAGAAGAGGATGAATAAGGAAGAGAAGCAACTTTGAAGAAGGACAAGAAGCTTCCATACCTCTATCCAATGCAAGTCTCTTTACGGTTGATCTTCTTTGAAAGTTACTCTCTTTGGATTCGTCCTTTGTTGTATCCAAGAAACGAATGATTTTGGTATTAGTGTTGCGCTTTTATGTCGGGCGCATGTCCTTTTCGACTTTTTAGAATAGTCCATCTGTTAGAGCACGTCTATGGATGCATCTCAGAGCATGTCTAAAACCGCATCTACAGGTGCGTCTATAGACGCATCTACTCTATTTTCAGAAATAAATAGCCGCGTCTATAGACGTGCTATTATACGCAAAAATAGAGGTGCTTCTCAGACGCGTCTATAGACACGCTTCGATAGTTTTAGACCCTTCCCTTCCCTTCTCTTCCCTTCCCTTCCCTTCTCTTCCCTTCCCTTCTCTTCTCTTCTCTTTTCTTCCCTTTCCTTTCCTTTCTCTTTCCTCTTCCCTTTCCCCTTCCCTTTTCACTTCCACTTCCACTTCCAAGAAAAGGATTTGCCTCTCTTTTCTTCTCTCTTTTTCTATATTTGCCTCTCTTTCCTTCTCTCTTTTATCCTCTCTTTCCCTCTCTTTTCGTGGTAATTTTTCTCTCTTTTTCTCTTCTTTTTCTCTTCTCAGCTCATCAGTAATCTTCTTTTTTTCTTTTTTCTAGTTCATCATGTGGCCAAGAAGCCCTTCAGGCTCACTTGATCTTCGGAAGACCATTTCTCAGGAGTTATATAACATTTTAGGGCACCCTCCCAGTCCTGGGGAGTTATACGGCTACATGAAGGGTACTCTAAACACCCCCCAAGAGTTGGCACTACAGACTCCAAACCACCCCAACCCCATACCAGCTGAGATTACCTCAGCGGAGTCAACACAGCCCAGCCGGCTACACAGCTGAGCCCCTTCCCCCATGCCCTCAGGAGGTCCTTCTGTCTTGCAGAGCCGTCGGCATACTCTTGTGTAGACTCTCCAGCTACGTGGTCCACATAGTCCCGTGCAGTCTCCAGCTACGAGTGGCTAGCATGCTAGCTCAACATGACATGGTAGCAGGCGTAGTAGCAGGGAGAGCGGTGGGGGATGCATGGCACAGTGCTTTGGAGGAGTGGTGGTGGGGATGAGGATGATTCAGATGATTTAGACATGCCTCTGGGTGATGGTACGATCTTCTATGACATCACTCAGACAGGAGGCATCTTGATGGATGCACGGGGGAAGGACATCATGGCCTTCATGCGCTCTGTAATTGCTAACAATTACAGAGATTGCTTATCCACTACAAAGACCATCCAAAGAGGTTGGCTGATGAGACCCTCGTTGCTGTTCGCTCTAGGTATCCTAACCCCCCCAATCTTCAGTGTACAAATAAATGGGCCAAGTCAAAGATTGTTACGATACTTGGCAATAAAAGATCTTCGCTTAAGAGGCAGGCACTAGCAGAGCTTGCCAGGCTCGAGGGAGGTCAACCAATAAGGGGCCCGCCCCACACCACTCACAAGCATGAGTGGAAGAAAGCAATGAAGTCAGCGAGGGAGGAACCTAGTCTACAGCACGTGGAGGCACGAAGGATCCAAATGGAGCAATATGGAAGCGTGCATTTTGGAGCAGGGGGTGTTGAATCATGGGAGGCCCAATTCGTAAGTATCGGTCTCAAATTATATTATTTATGTAGTTCATTAGGAGCTTGTTTCTTTGTACTAACTCCACAAATTATGTCATCTTGCAGCTTGATATCGTGGGTGGATACCCTACTCCTGTCAAGACAGCCTACCACCGCCACCATCACAGAGGAGATACATGGAAGCACTTTTATAATGACGGGTTGATTACTGAGGAGCAGTATATCTAGGCTACTGGAGCGTCCCTCGAGGTATTTGAAAGTAATTAAATAATGTCAATATTATAAGTAAAGATTTGATTTTTCATTTATTGGTCATTAGGTTTCCAAGAAGCTAGATGAGCTCATGTGACCTATAGATAAGTTTGGAACAATCCATCCAATCTTACTCATGAGGTGGTACCATATAAATCACTACTAACAAGGTCTTGGTTCTATATGTGTAACTAATCATATTTCACAAAGAAGGCTACCCCTATGATCCCCCTAGGCCCTAGAGTCTAGGGCACTCTCTCAATATGCACTATTTTACTACCCTCCTCCGAAATCTTGTGTACAAGGGAACAGAGTCCATATAGGATACGCATGGATTTCCTAATGAAATTTTAAATATGCAATAAAAAATTTAAATCTAAGGTTGCTCAGTATATACTCTAATAAATATGCAAGACTTTACAAATTTTGCAAATTTTTCTTAATATTCAGGACCAAGGGTTGTTAGAGTACCTAGCCTTGTTATAGCCTTGTAAGTCAAGACAGCCAATTCTAGTTAGCATTTAGTGCACTTTGGGATACTTAGTTGCATCACTCACTTTATGACTCTTAGGACTTTTATTCCTATCCTAGTGAAAGACTAGGATTAGCTATTACTTAACATGTAATTTCATTTTAACTATTTTGCAATAGATATGTAGCTTGCATATATTGTTCTCTCCTATTCCCTTGCTGAGGCAATAGTGGCATCAAAGCAAGTTACTTGACCTATCCCTATCCCTTGAAGCTCAATTGTTCTACACTACCCTAGCAATCCACATACTTCTTGGTTGGTTTCACCACTCCTTACATGTAGATAAGGTCCCTTAGTAATCTCCCATTGCCTAGTACTCACAATCTCTCCCCATTGGTAGGCCTCTATGATTGTGTTTTGGATCCATTCAATTGCACATTTGATTGAAATTAAATAAGTTGAAAACCCTTTTTCTCATGACGAGAACCACAAATGGAGGATATCGCTACTTCCATGAAGATAAAATCCCTTGGCTTTTGCATTCGAAATTTCACTTCTCCATGCCCGTGGATCCAAAATAAAGTACACAACATACAATGTGTCCTGCTTGACCTGTGCAAAAAATCTCATGGCATTCTCATGTCACCTGTCCCATCTGTCCCATTTCATTTTTCCATGCTTTTTCATGGACCAACAAAAAATGTCATAAATGCTTTCACCCCTAGACTTCATACATTCCCATACTTGGCATCGATCTCTTATAGGCCCATGTAGCTATTTCAGACCTTTTTTTTTTTGCTATTGGTCAAGATTACACGAAGTGGGTATCTTCCTTTCAATTACTACTAGGCTTGTTATTAGTGTCACTTAATGGATGAAAGAGGGTAGATTGAATGCTTTGAGAAGAATCATGATTCTATTAGCAAATCGAAGGCAAGTTCACGATTACAAGGGCTTACATATGGTACATAGATTACTAGCTTAAGATCCTTGGAAGTGTAGTGAAATTGAAAACCCTTGTCTTGTAAATCCAATAACCAATACATTCTGCCATGGATAGAAAAAAAGTCCATACTTTTCTATTTTATTGGAAAAAATAAGGATAATATGATGTGATATTGCAAACCATAAACACTCTCATGATAAGAACTGATGCATTTCCTGCCCCCCCTATTCCTCCTAAGAAAAGTATCAAGATCACTTTCATCTATGCATTTACATAACAGTCACAGTCTTTCTAGCACAACTTTTTTTGGGGGCAAAAAACTTGTTTGTGTTGATGAAATCAAAAGACATTACAAACAAACTTCAACATTGGATATCTAATGCTTTAGTTTTATTAGAAATAATATGATGTGTACTATTACAAATGGAGATCCTCCAACATTTGGTCTACTCAAACTCATAATCTTTAAAAATGTCTTTACCTACATGGATGTCCTTTTTGGTAATAGCCACGATATAGCCTTCATCATCTAGGGTTGCATGTCATTTCCATGAGGGTAGCATATTTGGAATACGCATTCAGTTTATCTTTGCAAAATGTTGAGCTATATATATATCCTACCATGTCATCACTTATGCAATTTCTAGGATGGTTTACTTAGACTTCATAAAGGGCTATAATCTAGAGCTTTGAAGATCTCTTCCACATTTGCCTCACTACATCTAAATAGAGGAGTATTTTGTATTATGTAGCATTTGTGTCCACCCAATACCATAAAGAAAAGGCAGTTCTTTGTTATAACTCCATAGAGGAAATCAATTGTTGGTCTTAGAACTTCTCTTTTAACATGATCATTCTCCCATATTGAAGTATGCTTGGGGGGGTCACTCATATATAAGTAAGCATAGCATGTGGGTTCAACAGAAGGGTTTTTTCAAATATAATTTTTCGCACATTTTTTAACATACAAAAGGGTACCATTTAAAGGGTGTATCCACATATTGAATAGAAAAAGGGTAAATTTTATTCATGAAAAATTTATAGATAAGGGACTTTTAGATTAGTCCTTGAAACACGTGATATAGAAGATATACATATAGTGGACCCCTTGAGGAAGTATGCATATAAAGTTCTAAGGATTCAATACAATCCTCTTGTAAAGTAACTATTTTCTCTCCAACTTGATATTAATCCTTATGGTTTCTAGATTGATCTTAACTCTTGTATAATAGAATCTTGTTCAGGTGAAGTACGATTGTCTTTGCATGAAAAAAGTTGTGTACCTATATCATGTGGACCAGGTGATTCTAAAGAGAATCCCTCTCTTGCATGGCGTCTCACACACACACACACACACACATAATAACAAGCAAAAGATATGCACCATGACCCACCAAAGCATTGCAATAGTGGACCCACCAAAGCATTGAATTAGTGGATTATTTACTATCGTAGATAGAGGTTTTTGAGAGAATGTGACATATTACTTTGGCAATTCCACGGTAATTCATTCCATGGAGCTTAGGTATTTAAAATGGAAAAGGCCAAATGCTCAGTGTAGTGAGGATTATAGGGTGGAGAATGTAGTGAGGATTATAGGCTGGAGAATTAGAAGTTGAAGCATGTAAAGGGTGAAAGGCTAAATGGAATGAGGCTTACACATGTAAATTATATTTTCAAGTCCTTTTTTAATAAATTATTATATTTTGTGAATTGCAACTTGCGAAAATGTAGTTGTAAAATTTAGACTTAGCCATTACGAGATGGATTCATTTCCTTCACTTTCTTTGTGGGACATTTTCATCTCTTCATTAATGATTCACTTAAATCATCTATTAAATAAACTATATTACTCCATCTGTCATCTGCTCATTCATGCAACCTCTACACAATTTCATGCTGAATTTGGAAGCTAACAGAAAAATGACAAAGTCGCATAGTGCACAGTGGAGTTCGTTTCTCCATCGGAGATAAGCGTCTTTTCCCTTCTTGAACTGCTCGTCCTCTGGTGTTTAGACAGATGGATGATACGGGCTTTCTTCTCTCGACTAACATGGCAGCAGCATGCCCTGTTCATCCGTTTCACCGGCTTCTTGCAATGAACTGTGTGAGCCTTTTTAATTATCAAGATCATATCATATTCTGTTTCACCAGGGGTCGATGCACTGTGAAGGGAAGACTTGAAAGATCTGTGTGCATAGCGTTATTTCAATGCCGGATGCGGGAAAATACGTCAATCTGAACCTTGGCACGTTAAAAAACGGCCAGGAGCAACCTTGGCTGGTCAGGAATCCCCTCGATTTCGATATATATATGCTGCAGCGTAGACGTTCCACCCACCTTACATAACTTACTCAGTTGAGATAGCACTTCAGGAAATAGCATTTAGCATTGGATTTACAAACTGTTACAAGGGCTACTCGCGCCTTCGAAGTTTCGCCCTGGGTCCCTAAATTCCAATTCAGTGGCTATCCTAACTAGCACTATCTTGTCCATTCCAGTAGCTGCACGCAGCACGGTAATGCAGGCCTTGATTTAGATTCCCTAATTAAGGATCGATCCTCAAACCCTCGAGGAACATTGTCAGAACTTTCTGCAAGTCCACATCTGTTTCGGTTTGTTTCATGGCTCCAACTCCAAGCATTGTCGCTTCCGTTGCAGTCGTTATTACGGCTTTGACTATTACCTCAGTACTGAAAGGCGCACTTTGTACGGCCGACAGAAGAGTTTGTTATGCTTGCCTCCGCACTGTCACATGCCCAACGACTTGTCCAAAAGTGCTTGATGTCAAAGCAAAGCAGCTATGTGTCTTCAACTGCCAGAAGTGCAGAGCTACTTGCAAGCCTAATGGTGAGCTATCTTGCTTCAAAATCCTCTCTTTCACTAATACCTTTTGGACGTATAAGTCAACAGTCTCCATCCATTAAGCTGAACTTGTCGTTTCTCTTTTGAGTAAGTTCATCAGAGTTGTATGTACACTTCGCTGCATCGTTCGTATTTCGTTGTGCGTAAGGCCTTTTACACGTATTAAGATAGCCAGCTGCGTTTCAGGATGCCACCAACGGGGCGCTGTGTGCTCCGATCCTCGTTTCGTCGGAGGGGATGGCGTCTTTTTCTATTTCCACGGAAAAGCCAAGGAAAACTTCTGTTTGTTCTCCGACAAGAATCTGCACATCAATTGCCACTTCATTGGAAAGCGTCCAGTGGGACGAACAAGAGACTTCACGTGGGTGCAAGCTATTGGTATTCTTTACGGTTTTCACAAGGTCAGCGTCAGCGCCAAGAAGGTGGCTGTGTGGGACGACACCGTCGATCAGGTGGACATGAGCTACGATAGGATGCCCATCACGTTGGCCAGCGTGAACGGGGCGAGCTGGACGTCAAACGATGGCGAATTCAAAGTAATTCGAACATCGGATGCGAATGCAGTGGAGATAGAAGTGACAAAGTTGGTCAAGATATCGATCAATGTGAATCACATAAGCGAGGAGGATAGCAGAATCCACAAGTATGGGATCAACGGGGAAGATAGTTTTGCGCACTTGGATATGCAGTTCAACTTCTTCAATCTGACAGAGAAGGTTGGAGGGGTATTGGGTCAGACGTATAGGCCAGACTACAAGAGCGGAGTGAAGATGGGGGTGGCGATGCCGGTGATGGGAGGCAACGACAAGTTTAAGAGCTCGTCGCTATTTGCAACTGATTGCAAGGTGGCTCAGTTTGATCGAACCACAGATATTGACGATGTCTCCGATTCCTAAGACAATAAACTTGCGTTTCTGCACTGGAGAACCTACATAAGTGGAAGAGAGAATGTCATTGTTAGTCATACGTAACCAGCTGATCTTATATGAATTGCATTGTTCACTAGTCTAGCAGAATTACATTGTACCGATCTTCGTTGGCAATCTGACTATTCATTAACTGTATAGGCATTACTGTCTAGCTTTTGCTCGTCATAGGTTAGAGTATTGTGCCGAGAGCATGGCTATATAGGTCTCAGCAAATGTTTAAGATTACATTCTCAAATAATCAAATTATTATTATTGTTTTTTTCAAAATCATTTATCATATTTACTCACAACAACACTTAGGCTATGTATTTTCTTAATTCTTGCATGTTAGTCACTTGAGATCTTGTTCTCTAGTCTTGGACAAACTAGCCAGTTGTGACTCTCTTGCTCCCTTACTAGTGCATGCCTCCTACCACCATGAGCTCCCACAGCATATGCCATTTTCTCCTAGCCTCCTCTTGCAAATCCAAGCTCCTATTTTGCTAGCTACACTCACAGTGGAGTTTCATTTTATTATTGTGGATGTCATTGAAGCCTTGCTGGGGTGATTAGTATAGAACCCGAGTGTTGCTGTGCGGGGATGTAAAAGATACAAATACAGCTAGCTGAGGAGGAATGGAACCGTAAAGACCAAGAATAAGTGCACCCTTTTGAAGAGGCTAGAGAGGCATGGGACTATAAATACTTGCAACCGGTCTACCTTACCTAGGTGCGTGCTTATCTCCTTGATCTTGGCAAAGGCATAAGTGAAAAAGGAGACCATTTAATAGCCTTGCAAGTCCTCATTCCCATGCATGGTAAACTTTCAAAGTATGAAGGGAAGACTGATTTCATTATTTCATCTTTTCTTCTTGCACTCTTGATTTATGCATTCATTGTAGTTGATCATTCTATTAGAACCCACAAATTTGCACTTTATGAAGGTTCTCACGATTGTACTATCGAGCAAAGCCATTAACAATAAATTGCTATCCTCGATGCCGATTATAAGCAATATTTAAACATCAACCATCCTCTCTCCCGAATTGCTCCGACAATGGATTCACACACAAAATGGATCCTCCTTGCCTATAACATCCATCCAAAGATGAAATGGATCTTCATGCATTAGCCATCCCATGTGTTTGTGGTAGATTCTCATCTAGTTTAGCTATGTCTTCACAATGAACATGATTGTCACCACTAGCTTTTAGCTTTAGTGTGTGCCCTTCCTTTATCTTTCCCCTCTCTCCATCTCTTGCCGCTCCTCTCCCATCTTGTCAACTGCACTTCATGAGACTTGTCTATAACATTGCCATGCCCTCATCTTGGCAATCAATTCATCTAGCAATTCTTTGACTTGGTGCATTACAGAGCTACAGAACCTGAATGGGAGGGTTAACATGTAGGGATGCTAATCACAATGGTGCTTCTTAGCACCTGATCAAGAGGAGGTTCCATTGTAAAAATCCCAGTTCCTGTCTCTAGCTCCTTCAAATTCAGTTTCACAGGTACCCCAGAGAGTGACCTAAGAATATCTTCCTTTTATATGCAAGCTACATATCTCGTAGAGTGAGTAATGCAACTAAGTATCCCAAAGTGCACTAAATGCTAACTAGAATTGGCTATCTTAACTTACAAGGCTATAACAAGGTTAAGTCTAACAACCCTTGGGTCCTGAATATTAAGAAAAATTTGCAAAATTTGTAAAGTCTTGCATATTTATTAGAGTATATACTGAGCAACCTTAGATTTAAATTTTTTATTGCATATTTAAATTTTCATTAGGAAATCCACGCATATCTTATATGGACTCTATTCCCTTGTACATAAGATTTCAGAGGAGGATAGTAAAATAGTGCATATTGAGAGAGTGACCTAGACTCTAGTGCCTAGGGGGATCATAGGGATATCCTTCTTTGTGAAATATGATTAGTTATACATATAGAACCAAGACCTTGTTAGTAGTGATTTATATGGTACCACCTCATGAGTAAGATTGGATGGATTGTTCCAAACTGATCTCCAGGTCACATTAGCTCATCTAGCTTCTTGGAAACCTAATGACCATAGCTAATTAATTTATCATGAAGCAATCACCTTTCAGTGTTGAAAATTTCACTATGCTATTGACATATAGTATCCATGTTGAAAAATTAGTAATTACATGGTTAAGGCCCAAGCTATGTGTGTGGTAGTCTTGGTCATTGGAGTTGAAGTTGATGTTAGAACATGGGCAACTCTAGTCCCAAAGTTTGTAGGTGTTGGTTCACTTGTATCTATTAGGACCAAAATTCCAACTTTGCTATACATTAATGGTTGTAAAGTTTCATCCCAGGAATGCTTCTTAAGTGTATTCCACAAGTGTTAGATGTTATTGGAGAACACCCTATAGCTACATCCAAAAAAGAGTCCTTGATTTTGCATTGGCCACTAGGAGTTGGTCATAGATTGAGTTGTATTCATTGGAAAATCTTTTTATTTTTTCTAAATGTTGATGGAAGAAAATATTTATTTGTTGCTTGCTCATTGAATCAAGACCCTTGTACATGGTATTATAGTTCTATTATATGAATTTCCAATGTGAGAACAAACCCTAAATGGTGGGATTTGATCCATCATGTTCTGTTTTATTAATACAATCACTTGAGTGGCTAATTGCAAAGGATTGTCATTCATGGGCAACATCTAAGCATTCAAAACCTCTATTAGTATTGCTCTATGTGCACTACAACTTGCAAATTAGTCATAAAGTTAGCCTCCTTGGCACATTATTGTGATATTCCAACTTGTTTCTACAACATCTAAATCTCTTATTGGCCGTGATTATGGGTGAGTGAGCCATGGAGGTAATAAAGGAGCAGATGGTCCATTCATTATGTATATAATCAAATGCATGCAAAGAAGGATCTCACAATAATCTTAAACATGTAAGCTGCAAACAATGTGATATATGATGCTTCTGTTAGTAAAAGGGATATCTTGAATACTTCAAAAGCTCAAAGTATTAATGTATCAAGTTTTCCTACTTATTGGGTGAAGTTACATTTGCCACAGTGCAGCAATTGTTAAACAAATCTTAAACTATGAAGTCTAATATTTGATAAAAAGTTGCAAAATGATGTCTTGTAATATACAAACAAAAATGATTCAAATCCATTTTCATGTTGGTTTATATGACATTACCTTCACAAATTAAGTTAGCACCATTGTTCTTACTTCTATTCTAAGGAATTCCCCCTAATCATCAATGTCTTGGATATGCTTGTGCCTCACCACTCTGGAGCATGATATGGAAATCCACAACATTCTTATAATCATTTGTCATTGAGTGCAATCGACATGCCTTCCATTGAGAAGAGAATCACAATAGGGCCAATATGTATCTTGTTTTAAAAGGTTTTGTACCCTTCACAATAGGGCCAAAATGTATCATTCGAACTGAATCAAACCTTTTACATTTCATTGCATGGAGCTAAGAAAGCCTCGATCGTGAGCCTACCCTATCGCCACAATAGCGGTCTCACTGAACACATCCCAATCCTTCAGGGGGTAGACACACATCATAGGACACATCGAGTGTCCTTAAGGAGCGACACACACAGCTACACAACTGCTCCTTTGAGAGTGGGCTTTGGAGAAACCTGCTTCTGAAAGTTATAGAAGCCAACGTGTTAATGAGGACTTATGAGGCGTAGTGGTTTAATAGCTCGGGTGATGTCTGCACTATGAGAGATGTCTCTGAGTAACGGTGTGAGATGCTGTAACTCCTGATCAGCAGGATCACCAAGAAATGGAGCTACGCAGATTCCGTTCTCTGGATTGCGAGAATACAGCGTGGGACGGTCGTCTACAATGACCACTCTCTTCAGATCTCTGCCCAGATTCCTAAGGTCCTTCACCCTCCGCGACTTCTTGTGGTGATCGACGTATTGTTTCTCACAAGCGTCCTTGTAAAGGCGATGTGCTATCATGCGGCCTGTTTGATCCAACCGGTCAAGGATCGGATCAGCGTATGACTTGGTGGCAGAGGTGAATACCACGACTTTATACAGTGCTGCCATGGCTGCCGAGAACTCCTCTACGCCGGGCCTCTTGAAAACGTCCCGGACACTGTGTGTGCTATCAACCCGAAAATCTGCCTGACATCTGCTACGATTAGCGTTCACGGATTGGATACGCACAGAATGAATGAGGGTCTCGTCCATGTCAAGCAACAGTGTGGCCCTACCTTTGTGCTCCGGCCTTTGAGGAGGCAGCAACTTTCTTGACTTTCTCCGCTTGGTGGACAATACGTGAGCAGCTTGGTTGGACGTAATAGGCTTTGCTGATTCTGAATCCCCCTTAGTGATGGCCACGGGCAACTTCAACTTCACAATCATGCTCGATGGTTGCGGCACGGGTACCTTTGAGGCTATGAATTCGCCTGCATGGAGGAGTACAGGAGGAAGCTTGAGTCGGACCAGGAGACGAACGCTATCATGATCATGAGGGAGCGATGGAGGTGGTTGTGGTTGCATGACTGCGGCCATACTGCAAGTTCGATCAATCGAAAAAGTATGAGAGGAAATGGCGCGATGGAGAAGGAAGCAGCGCAGATGAAATGCGAGACTAGACGTCCGTCGGCTGAATGAGGCAATGTGCAACTTTGCTTTCTCTCCAAGCGTGCTTTGCACTTTGCTTTCTCTCCAAACGTGCTTTTCCAAACGATATTATGCATTTAGGCTTCCGGCTATGTGCTTTTCGAGATATCATGAATTGCATTATGGGTGCCGTTGTTTCCATGACCTATTTTATAGAGCCACGTGTGCATGAAGTGCTGAAGCCCTACCAACAAAAAGCAAGGTCTCATATGTGTTGTTGCTTCATAAGAGATTTGCGGAAGACACGTTTGCAACCACACTTTAGATTAAACACTTCAACGTAGGCTCCTATAGCATGATTGTACGCTAAGCACAACTACACAAAGCAACTATAGACGTGCTTGGTAGATGCGCAAAATAGCGGGCGCATCTATAAGCGTTGCTTGAGTAGAGGAATTACGGGCGCGTCTAATAGCGCATCTAACAGCTTGTCTATTTGCGCATGTATTAACACGTCTATTTGCACGTTTAAACTGAGAAAATATGGGCCCGTCTAACATTGCGTTTATCAGCACACATATAACACGTCTATTTGCACATGTAAACTGAGAAAATACGATCCCGTTTAACATTGCGTTTATCAGCGCGTCTATTTGTGCATGTATTAGGGTGTTTATTTGCACGTTTACACTAGGAATTAGACGCGTATTTAGATGCAAGCCAGAGAATACAGAAAGTGAGATTTTGGTGTACATCATTGCTTTCCAAACATTGCCCATGATTACCAAAGCACATAATTTTAACAAAAACATCAATGCTTTTTTGCAAGCCCACATATACAAGAAATAAGTGAGGTGAGGAGAATGAGACAATATGTAAAATAGTTTTGCCAATATCAATGATGGGCTACAGTTCAATCTCATCCTCAATGAGATCAACCCTTGCCAAACTATCACTTCAAAATCCAGACGAGTGTTTAGATCTACAAATACATTCAACCCACTATTACTTGTGCTACTCATGTGCTCATCGAAATCAGCATCACCAATGGTAGGCTCATCCTCATGGGTAATGGCCTCAATATCTGTATCTCCTATCTCATGATCATCCTCCTCTCTCGTATCACGGTCATCATCACATCCATGGCCATGATCATCCTCCATATTAGTAAATGTACTATACATCACTTTGGAACGTGGCATAATAGGTATGACATGCCACCATCTATTATTATCCACCATTGATTGATAGACAATCTAATTTAAACACAAATACAATCATGTTATTTTTCTTGCATCAAATATTTAAAAGCGAGTATTTTTATATGTGTGCACAGTACCTGTTCACATTGTTGCGGTAGTACTAGTGTGTCCTTCCTACTTTGCCAAAACTTTGTGGAGTCAATAGTTACAAAGCCACTTGCATGGCGTTTGATTGTTACATTAGGGCCTCTTTCCACCACGTCCTTAAACCACTTTACATCCAAAACATACACAAAGAAGCGTCAAAAGTCAAGCTTAATAATATCTTGGATTATGCCACAATAATCATCCATGGCTCCATTGGCTCTCTCAAAGCTAGCAATGACGCCGCAATCTTATGTGTTTCTCTTATCATCAATCCGTTGTGTTCGAAAATGCTTGCCCTCACACCATATAGCATTGAACATAGTGCACTACAACAAGAAAAAATCAACTAAATAAGCAATCTAAATTATTAAAAGCTCCTAACTTATGCATAACATTCTATATACCGACCTTGCTCATGCATCCCCTAGCATACTCCCATTCTTCCATTGTGATATGCATCCCCTCGTCTTTCTCTGCTTTCTCCATTTCATTAAGTAGCCAATCCACATGAATATCCTTTGGAAGTGCTCTTAGATACTGAGGGTATGGCACATGAGATCTGTGGTGTGTACGAAACAGGGCCCTTTCTTCTTATCTTCTTACCTTTGCATCCTCGTATCTTGTCACCCATCTTTTCATCACATCACTGTTAAGCACGCAATAGAGGTTGATACTATTATGTAACTCCATGTCTATTACTTTGTTGCGTCCTTTTCCTTGAGGCACAATAGAGGTCATCCTTAGGTCTTTATCATCTCTCCATAGTCGTGGGAGAGAGCTATCCACATCAATAAGAAACTTAGAAATATATACAAGTGACTCTTGTACCAACCAACCCTCGGCCATGCTACCTTCGGTCTTGCATTTTGTCTCACGAAGCCCTTCAAGGTCTTCATGAAGCGCTCGAGAAAGAATAACCATCGTGCATGTATAGTACCACATATAGCAAACTCATCCACCAAATGCACTATAAGATGTAGTTGGCTTGTAAGAATAGAATGTGGAAATGTCTCCTCCACTAAATAAACCACCTCCACTGACATAACTCGAGCATTCTCAAGTGTGGTGGGATGTATTTCCTTAGAGCTCACATACCTAGAAATTAAAAAGTACAGCATATTAGCAATATGCATTCAAACTTACATGGAGCATTGACACGCATCATATTTTGTATCATGTAAAGTACCTCACAAGCTCGCCCATCTTTCACGTCCTTCAATGCACTACGTGAAATGCTAGTAGGTAGTATGAATTGAACCCACGAGGAGGTGGTTGATTAGTTGCTTATAATTATTCACTCACAAATTTGAAAGGAAAAAGATATTATGCACATAAAATACTTACTTGGAGCATCTTGTGCCAATCATGAGATTTCAAGCCATATAATTGCTCTACACCTCTTTTCTTGCTCTTTGTAAAGGCTCCCTTCAAACACCTCATGCATCTAGTGGGAGTACGAATTGTAGTAATAGCGCACTTCACCATCGCCATCTCTAGCTTTGATAACCTCCACGGTGCACGAGGTAAAAAAACACTCCCATTTGGTCTCTCTTATGGCCAAGCTTCACGCATCCTCCCTGTGGTACGTAGATCCTCTAGACATAGACTAGCTACTCATCCAAAGGCTTCATTTCATTCCTTGTACATAGTTTCATGCTTACAGATTGAGTCCTTCTCAGTTTAGTCTCATATGGTTAAGATGTACTTCAATACCTTGGTCTTGTATCCCTTTGAAATAAAAGAGTCTAGATGAGGGGGGGGGGGGGGGATGTCTTGGTTCCTTAAGCTTGTGCTGATCTTTCTTGAGTAAAATTGTACTCTTAAATTTATGTTCATATGAACCTCTAAAGTACATAAATATTTCCACATTCGCAATGTACGTTCCTAGACCTTTCTAATGTGATTTGTCATGTTCAGAATGGTTAGACTTTTGTCATTTTAAATATGGTCTTATTTATAGTATCTGCAATATGGTGATGGATCCATGATAGTCATATCCAATGACAGGATATTGGAAGCTATTGAACCTCGAGTTCAACCAAAGCAAAAACAAAGTTGGAAGACGCCCTAGTCAAAGGACAAAGAAATAAAGAATGAAGTGACAAAGGGCAAAGAAGCCAATTGATGCTTCCACCCCACGGCTTCCTAAAACAAGTGGCTATAGGATCCTACAAATGCACTAGCACGACGAATCCTCGCATCAATTTCACCTTGAGAATCCCATCCAAGGAGCAATAAAGATGCAGGAGGTGAGAGGGGACAAATTCAAGATGCAATGGCAATATCTTAGAGCTAAGTAAAGGGCCTAACACAGTAGATGATAAAATATCCCTTGAACTCTAGGCGGTGGGTAGTACCCACCACCTTTGTTAGATTCACAATGATATAAATAGTGGTCAAGGTCTAGAAGTGAGGGTCCAAAATTCTAAGAGAGATCTAGGGCATGTGTTGAGTGCTGCAGTATTTTTTTCATTGGCCATATGTAAGAGAATCTCTCTTTTCTATCCAAAACATATACACATCATCTTTGTTCTTTCCTTCGTCTATGCAAGTGATCTTTCTAGTATGCTTTCATTTTCAGAGCCGTATTAATACACCAAAACCAAGTATGATCATCCATACCATACGCATACAGGATAATTATTTCATACAAGTATGTTTGGCTAAACCATACGCGTATGGACCCTACTATGGATGTAACATACCTAAGTGTCCCATACGACCAAGATATACTGTAAGTAAAAAACTTGGTGGACAATATAAGCGAATTAGGGTAGCCAATCCCTCTTCAACTCAAGCAATCCCAAAATGAGTTAGGGTCGCAAATCCGTTCTCAATCCTTGTCTTAATGTGATTATATCACCCCCTTGTGTCACAATACCCCAACCAAAACGTCAAAGAATGAGAATCTTTAATTATTGTGACTACCACAATCTAGCTTGAAAGATCTTTTTACCTATCACGTCACCCGCAAAGTGTCCCCTAATGGGCTTCTTGCAATACTGCATGCTACTCATGTTCAAGAACACATCGTCAGAGTATCTGATCTACTTCCCTTTTGTACAATGCTCCTGCAATGATCATGGTTTGCTCTTGAGAGTCAGCCTGTGCCTTTGATCCTTTTTGAAACTTTTAGGAGACACTCCATCTATTAGGAATTGCAGCATTTTGTCATACCAATTTGTTCCACGAATGGTTTCTACCAAAAACAAGGATGCATCAGGTAGGTCATCAAGAATTCCTTGTCCTTGATGTTCTCATAACTCCAATCAGCTAAGATAATATGCAATGAGACCTTTGACTACCAGGGTCTTGACTAATAGGCTACTCTAGGTGCTTTGGAGGATTAGGATCCTCACCATTTCTCTCTGGAGGATTAGGATCCTCGCCACTCTTTAAACTTTCAGGCTCAAGCCCTTTTCTTAGTATCCCACCTACTCCACTTTGAGGGTTGGGATCCCATTAGGATCCTCGTCAGTCTTCTCACTTTCAGTTTTAGTCTCTTTGCTTAAAATCCTAGCTGCTCCAGTTCCCTGGCCCCATCTAAGACTTTGGATTGCTTATGGGGTTTTAATTTCTCTAAACTTTCCACTTGTATAGCCTTACCTTTGCCTTTTATGTAGTGGACTTTGGATGCCTTTCTTAAACATCTTCAAAGTATGACGCAAAACATCCTGAGCAAGAAATAAAGAATGGGAAGATAATCAAGTTAATTGAGGCACTTGTCAAATCTTTACAAAAATAAGAAAATTTAATGAGCATTGAATACTCTAAATCATTTTTTCCAAAAGAAGCTATGTCATTGAGATCCACATCTTTAGGAGTACTCTTCGCAGGATTCCCCCGTCCACCCGTGAAGAGATTGAAAGGCAGCATATCATGTGGAACGACAGTATTTTGGATGAGCATGGTAGAATACTTGGAGCTTCTCTTTACATGCAGTGACCTAGATGGGAGAGGGGCCCTGCATCTACTGTGGGAGCATGGAAATCTCATGATTGGCACAAGATGCTCCAAGTAAGTATTTTATTTGCATAATATCTTTTTCCTTTCAAATTGTTTCATGAGTTTCATTTTGAAATTTTGGTAATGTTGAGGTTGTTGTATCAACTAGCAAACCATAATGTTTTATGCCCATCATCCATCACCTTTCTAATGACCCCATTTTGAAAGGTTATGGTAATGCGGATAGAGGCATTGGATTATTTGAAGCACCATCCACTCGACCGACACCAACCAAGAAAAGAAAGGAGGAAGAGGCGGAAAAAATGGTCCAATAAGAAAAAGAAGCTAAGACGCTCCAAGGCTTCTCTTTTTGTTGTGTTGTAATTCACCTTCGCATCATTTAGGTGTCTGCTTGCAAAGTATACTGGGTAGTCTTTGTTGTGTTTGCTAGGTTGACATAACACACTCCCTACTGCATAATTGGAACCATCAGTATGTACATTAAATTCTATGCCCCCATTTGAAGTTAGAATTCGAGAGAGCACAGGCAGCCCAGCAGCGCGCCACAGAAGTGACACTTCGACAACAAGAGGAAAGGTGGCAGAAAGAGAAGGACTCAGCAAACATGAGCATGACATCGCTTGGAACATTCAGCAGGCTGCCCTTGAGGATCGCCTCCACAATCACAAGCAGGAATGGGAAGCAGAAATGACAACATTATGCAGCCAACATGCAGCAGCTCTAGAAACTTTGCAAAGCCAGCATGTCACAGAGGTGACCAGATTTCACCAGGAGATTACACAGTTAAAGGAGTCGTTGTCTTCCTCCGAGATTGCCAAGGAAAAATCAGAATCCAGAGTGGCTGAATTGGAAAAGAAGCGTTCATCCAAGAGGGTTTGTTTAGTAGATAGCTCAAGTGTTTATGGTATGTGATATGAGGAAGAATATGCTACCCAACAGCTACTGCCAATATTTTGTCATGGCATATAGCATGGCTAACCCATATCATTCTACACTGTAATTGTGAGTTGCTCCATTGGTTTGTCTACTTGTACAAGTCAGCCTTATCTTCCACATGAGGCATATAACATGGCCAACCCATCTCATTCTATACTATAATTGTGAGTTGCTCCATCGAGTTGTCTACTTGGACAAGTCAACCTTATCTTCTCCATCAGGTTCTGCTAAGAGTGTGCTGATTTCAAATCCACAAGCATCAACATGAACAAAAAATGACCTCCTAATTGAGTTCTCATAGAATAGATGCTTTTACCAAATGACCCTTAAATCATCAGATGACAAATGTTTAGACTTTGTCCAAACATAGGATCTCTCTTAAAAGAGTGGTTTTCTAAGTGCTAGAGTTATGAACATAGAAATGGATAAACCTTTGATAATAACAGACATGTCTAAAAAAGGAGTTGCTGTCCTTGGGAGTCTATAGGATGGGAAGAGTATCACTTCCACTTTGGATGGATTTGTAGACATTTTGTCTATAAAAACAATGTTACTAAGAAGAAGCCCCTTGAGTGCTAGGAAGAGGCATGTAGTTTGGTTCAAGAACTAAAATGCCTCCTTGTATTGATCAAATACCCATCTCAACCTTTCTAGGCACTTTTCATGTACTACTAGGTTAAGAGGCAAGACCTTTGTCACTAAAAGCACAAAAATCATGCTTGATATGTATTTTACTCCTTGCTATGGCCTTGTAGAATTGTGTATGTGCGAATGTACACATGCACATTGTGCAATATCAGTTCATTAGCATAAATTCAACCTTATAAAACCCTTATAACTTAAAGTCAACCTTATCAGTTCATTATCTTAATGACAACCTTATAACTAAAATTTTTGCAAATTGACCATTGACCTTATGCCTAGCTCACTTAATGTTGCCATGGGCCTGCCTAGGTGGCAAGGTGGTCCATAGAGATTCCTTCACACAAAATCCACCTCTCCCATATCCTATTCTAGAATCACCGCACTTGCATAAACAAACACCACTTGAATAACTACCTTGTGGATCTATTCCGATTGTTAATGTTAGGGTGGATGGAAGTCTAGTACTAAGAGTCTGGGGCTCCATAGTTGAGGATATGTTGAAGATAACTCTATAAGAAAAGGGTGAGCTCCATAGTCAATGCGAAAACTTCAATCCAAGTTCATGTGTATGCCTCGTGTGCATACCAAGCTGTGGAATCATTTAATAAGTTCATGTGTATGGCTTGTGTGCATACCAAATGGTGGGATCATTTCATAAGTTCATGTGTATGGCTTGTGTGCATACCAAATAGTGGACTCATTTAATAAGTTCATGTGTATGGTTTGTGTGCATACCAAATAGTGGGACGATTTAATAAGTTCATATGTATGCCTTGTGTGCATACCAAAGAGTGGGATCATTTAACAAGTTCATATGTATGCATGTCTACACCGATGGCAATGTCTCAAAAATATGAAAATCTCGGCTCCAGTTTGGTGGGATAAGGATAGGTGCTACTTAGTTAATGGTTGATACACATTGGAAAGATGCCTGAGAAATATGTTGTGCCATTTCACTTGCCCAATGAATCACATAATCTCTTTGGCACTTCTTGGTGCTTTTGCCTCCTAGATTGCAGCAACCTTTCTTGGATCACTAGCCATACCTTCTATCGAAATGATATGTCTGAGTAGGACACCACATCGGACTGCAAATGTGCATTTCATTAGATTCAAGCCAACCAAGACTCTCTACATTTTCCAAAACAAACCCAAAGCTGTTCGATGCGCTCATCTTTTTTGCCAAACACACTGAAGTCATCCAAAAACACTCTCATGAAGGTTGTGAGGTATGGTGCAAAAATCTTTTGCATCAATCCTTGAAATGTAGGTGGAGCATTTTTCAACCCAAAATTCATTATGTTGCTCGTAAACACCTCCCACTCTGTCACAAATGCCATTTTATATTTGTCTTCCTCGGCCATTTGGATCTGATTATACCCACTAAATCCATCTAGAAATATGTACACTTCATGGCCAGCTACTGCATCTAACATGGTATCAGAAAAGGGTAGAGGGAATGGATTGGTGACAACGGCTGCATTCAATTTCCTATAGTCTACACAGACCTGTAATTTGCCATCTTTTTTGGGGACTATGACTATTGGGGAAAGCCATGTTACTTTATCCAGAGGGTATATAAAACCAACCCTAATCAATTTATCTATTTCTTCTTTTACCAACTTTGCATAGTTAGGATTCATTTGATACCTCTATAGCACCACTGGAGTTGCATTCTTGTTCATATTTATGCGGTGAACACATAGACTCAGATCAATGCCTTTCATGTCGGTGTACTCCCGTGCAAAAATATCTTTAAATTCCATCAACAATTGCATCAATTATGTTTTGGAATTTCCTTCCATGTGCACACTGAGTTTTACCATCTATTGCTTTTTTGTTGTGTCCAAATTCAAATTTTCTAATTTGCCTTCTTTCACTCTTGATTTTTTATTCAATTGCTCCTCATAGGCATCTACTGCTTTGTGAACAACATCCTTGCTCCATTTTTGTTGAGCGAAGTCTTCTTCCATATCTTCTTCAACTTTCGGATCTATGCATCCTTTACTGGGTTTTTTCTGGGGCTCAACTGGTTCTACTAACATGACTTGATAGGTTGTTGCCAATTCGGTCACATATCACTGAGCAATGTGACCCACATCAACCTAAAACAATGGCACAATGGATGGATTTGCATCCAGAAATTCTTGCTCCTTGTCATCATCTATCTTTATAAAGGCCCTTAAATAAGTAATCCCATTATACTTTCAAAGTTTCATAAGTATCACACATCATTTTTGTGGTGGGACATGCATATTTTCTCATTTAGGACCGGATGTCAATAGTGTTATAGGAGGTATACTAGGGTGGAGATAACATTACTGGATATTCCACTCCTCCTTCAAGCTGAGCTAGGATTGTACATGTAGAATAGACGGAGGCATCCACATGTACATTAAATAGCAGTCCACGTGGGTTGTTGCAAGATGAGTGTGGTAGTATTTGGGTTTTTTTTAAGTCTTTGAATGTAGCATTTCAAAGGGATTTTCCATGCAAATTGAGCTCCCTTTCTTTTGTGAGTTCATAAAGACGCTCGACTACTTGGGCGAAATGCCTCATGAAATGCCAATAGGAATTAATGACCTAATGAATGAGCATGTTGCTATAGGTTAATTGAATCCGACATTCTTGCGATCACCTCAATCTTAGACCCATATATTCTCTTCCTCTCTCTCCATTGTTGCCTTGTCTACCTATTTTGGTCTTCCTTGCAGCAAAGGTTATGAGGATCCGCTTTTATTTCCTTGCCAACACTCCCCCAAAATCTCTAGAGCTAGGGTATCCTTGACTACTCGATTACTCCTTTTAGCCTCTCGGGGTTCGACGTTAGCGATGGTGACTAGGTCAGGCCTTCAAAAAATTTCAAATGTTTCCAATAGTAACTTGGTTGTGAATGAAGGACATCCCACTGACATAACCCACATGAGTAATTACTCACCAAGAGAGCATGGTCTAGCTCTTCCCACTGGGTGGCTCCTCGATTATCACCTGAGTCGTAGGTGTGACACGGGGTGGTGACAGTTGAGGGCCCAAGATTGGTGGAGGTAACAAAAGGTTTTGAGCCCTATATTACCCTTGATTGGTAGGAGGGGCTTCTTGGATGGTGAATTGTCCATGATTGGATGGAATAGGAGGTGCAAGCAGGGTGCAAGCAAGGTTAGGGACAATATTTGTCGGTATATTGGCTAGGGATAACCTTTGGATAGTGACACTAGGAGGTATCATGGTTTCCCCATCAAGCACAATGGTCACAATAGAGTGCTAGCCTAGCCCTAAGGTGGGGGCATTCGTTGGTGGGATGGTTTCTCGTGTTAACAAAGTACAAGACGCCGATGTATTTGCATGGTAGATTACTTAAACTACTAATGCATTGTTGAAGTAGATTACAAAGCAGAATGCATATTACTGTCTCTTATTTTGGATTTAAAAGAGAATGAACAAGATATTGCATTGTAGCAAAAATAGATAAACGAAATATAGAATGTAAGACAGTCCGATCAGAGTCTTCATTACTCAGAAAAATGAACCATTAGAAGAAAGCATGCTAAGTACTATCTTTTCACACCCAAAATCTCAATCTCTTACGCTCTATAACTTTCTTGCTCTTGCTGTGGAGTCTTTACCCCACTCGTAGCTGTATAGACAGTTGCAACTTCTAACTGTCACTACATTTGACCAATCCGATACTAACTTTTGGTTAATTAATGTATGAACACCTTGACCCATAGACCACCTATACAATACTATACATGTCCAGGTCACCACCAAGGTAGCTTATCCATACAAGATGCTAGGCAACCAATTGGTGGCTTGCTATAAATGCCAAGGATCTCACTTTTTAAAAGACTGCCCTTTCAAGGAATACCAACCCTACTGCAAGGGTGATAACTACCACCAATGTAGGTGCATCACTGTGCTCTAGCTACGAGATGGATCATCTCTGCAAAAATTATCCAATGCATAGGACCCCTAGAATGGCTGCAGATCCTAAGACTAGCATTAATTTGTTGAGTATAAAAGAGGTCAAAGTATCGTCGGTCTCCCTAAACATAATAACAATACTCAGCCCATATCTTTTAGCAAAGAACTGTACAAGCAGGCCAAGAGAGACAAAGCTAGTACATCCGAGCCCAAGGAGACAAATTGTATTGGCGTTGTTAAGGTAGGAAGAGGATGTGATAGAGTAATTGTTCAAAGCGGGTCTGATGAGGACACAGCTACCCTATCCACCTCATCCTCTTTTGGTCATACCCCTTTGGTTGAGAATCCAATCCACTGAACTACCTAGAGACAAGGATAATACAAAGGAGTTGTTGAATTATAGGAAAGCTCCAACCACCAAGGGTCAAGGAGAATACCCAGACGGTTGCCAATAAAAAGTTGAGCAGTGGCGTAGGACTAGCAAGGGGCCATATATCATCCATTCAAACTATTAGACGCTCAATAGAGCCCCCAAGGCCTCTCTTATACTTGAAAAAGAGGAAGAGGAAGGATCATGTGGCTCATCAATAGGTCATTCTCTCCCAAGGCATAAAATTTTAGAGGAGGATCCAATATGGCACCAAGTCGCATAATAGGACAACATGTCCTTTTATGGCTTCAAAGAGCCACAATCAGTGGGAGAAGAATCGATTATATAGCCTTGAGATGTGGCTGGCTTAGATGCATTCTTATCCACAGAGGTTAAAATGCCCATTGCCACCTTGCTAAACAGGAACCCTACTCTTTGAATGGATCTCTCCAATTGAATGGACAAACAAATGGTCACCCATGAGGATGTGCCCCCTGAGGTAGCAAAACCCCTTACTAAGGAGCCAAATTTTCTCAAAGTACCAATCAAATAAGTTGGGGCCATTACTTTTTGAAAGTGACGATACCAACGTGGTACTCCCGATCACCTACCAGGACAAGAATGCTATGGCCATCTTGGCCGAAGGGGCTAGGGTCAACATAGTAACTAAATAGTGCTAGACCAAGTAGGGATGGCCCAAGATTAAAAGTACAAGTCTTGTGGTCAAGTTACCCGATGGAGTGATGGCTCTAACTGGTAGGAATACTAAAAGATATTAAAATTGAGACTTTCGGGCTAACCTAATAAGTATGGTTTGTAGCTATGGATTTTCATGACCAAGCAGGACAGCTATGACATTATATTAGGAAGACCCTTCATATGTACTGTAGGATTGGAGCTCGAATTGGATATATCTATCTATGCAAGGATGAGTAGGTCGTGAGGCTTGACATTCAAACTTGGAACGCCCATCCCATGTCCAATAACTTATTCATAGCCGAGTCAAACACTACCCAATGGACCACTTCTGTAAACATGTACCAGGCCGATAATGAAAATGATGTCGGGGAGGACCAGGATGAACATCTTTCCAGATGAAGCTGAATTCGTTAAGCATTGTGGCCCCTGCCAAAGAGCCTCTATACACCAAAAGAAGGAATACATGCCCCTTATAGGAATTCTTACAGACCAACCATTTGACAAATGGGGCATTGATCTTATTGGTGCTATCAGTCCAGCAGCAAAAGGGATACAAGCCTGATATATTATCATGGCAACTGAATATTTAAAATTCCTATATAGAAAGGTCATACCACGCTTTGGCCTCCCCCTGGAAATTGTTAGCAATCAAGGACTCAATTCATTAACGAAACCATACAATTCCTTATGAGTGAGTTTCTAATAGTGCATAGGAAATTGACCCCTTACTACCCCAGAGTAGACAGCCAAGATAAGAGCTCCA
Organism: Dipteris shenzhenensis; assembly: GCF_047967505.1. Classification (NCBI taxonomy): domain Eukaryota; kingdom Viridiplantae; phylum Streptophyta; class Polypodiopsida; order Gleicheniales; family Dipteridaceae; genus Dipteris; species Dipteris shenzhenensis. Next base: position 14,353,073 of record NC_141614.1, on the reverse strand, counting down.
ACAAAACCCTATGTAAGACTATGACATGCATGATAAGGGCCAACAAAGTGGCTAGGAACATAAGCTCACTGCTGCATTTGCACCGCATACAAGGTTGCAACTAATTTCACCCCATTTAGCCTAGCCTTCGAGGTAGAGTCGGTGATGCCTATGGAATACATAGTACTACAAGCCTAACTTCATAGAAAACGGTGGCTTGATCACAACCTTTAAAATAAGGACCTTAGCAAAGGCAACCTTGCATTCCTATATAATGTAAGGACCACCGAGTAAAAACCGAAATATCACAGTAGCAATTCATACCGGGTTGTAAAGATCACAAGGGATATGCCAAATTGCGACCCTCAACGGGATTGAAGTGGATGGCTCTATCAATGGGAGCAAGTTTAAGCGTTACTATGGTCCTTTAACCCAAAAACCCTTCAAGCCATTCGTAGAGAAAAAGAGCTCAAGAAAGAGGTCGCTTGCATGAAAATGCAAGCAATCGAGGAAGCCCGAGCCTATCAAGCTAAACTTAAATAAAAGGGCTTAATGACAATTTTCAAGGCAACCCTAGAGCAAGAAGATGATTTGGATAATCTAACAATTGAACCTGCCAAGTTGCCAGTTTAGTTAAAGGTCAACTGGAAAACTATACATTCTGAAGTAGTATTGGTGGACTTGGGAGCAAGCCACAGCTTTATCTCGCAGTAGGTATGGGAACAATTACCATCGGTACTCCTTAAGCCTAGCTCCACCAGAATACAAGCTATTAATGGTCAACGTATTCATGCAATGGGTTATGTAGATATTGAATTAATTGTAAATAACAATAGAATAGGGAGCCGCTTCTATGTAATGCCCACAGGCACAATCGATGAACATGTCATTCTAGGCAAAGAATGGTGCTTCTACATCAACTGCCAGGTAGACTGATGTGACCAATGGTAGACGAACCTCAGTGGTACCTTTATGGTACAAGGATCAAGATGAGAAGCCCACCCCCAACAGTTGCAACAACTGCAACTCCCAAGGCACCTACCAATACTACCACTTCCTCCTCATCAAAGGCTCCATTGTAGCCAACGCAACCACAAACCAAGCAAGTCTAGAGGAAGAAGAGCAATAGACGCATATGGCTACCCAAGCCCTGCCAAATCCAATAACCTAGAACCTTGGAGTCGCTTCCCCCCGGCCCCCCCAACACACGGCCATCTATGAGGTGCACACCGCTTGTGGTCGACACTAACAGGGAACAGGGGTCTTCCCAAGGAAATGAGACGCGGGCAGCGAGCTTAGGTGGGCGAACTCCGAAGCTTCCTAGTACCTACATGTGCTATCTTGTTAATGTCCCTACATTTTTTTTAAATTTTTAATGGGACCTAAGCAGCACCAAACTATAAGACCTCAAAAGCTTGTCTGAAAAAGAAAGGTGGTTCATTGCAGCAGGGCATCCGTCTACGTCCGAATTCATCATGGTGAGCTTCCATTGCATTTGTCTGTTGCAATCTTTTGATGTCTGTGATTTACAGCAATCCATCCGTTGTAGCAAACACCAGTCTAGATTTACAAACGAATTTTGTGTCGTTCACAAGTTTCTGGTTTTTGATTCTGTCAGGATGACCCCGAGCTTGAGGCCATCCGGCAGCGCAGGATGCAGGAGCTCATGGCGCAACGTGGAGGATCAGGAGTATGCTTCATCGTTGCTTTGAATCTTTTGTAAACCCTGTTAATTTTTTTTCCTGAAACTTTCAGTGCGACAACAATCTCCTTTTTTGGAAATGCAACAGGGGAACTCTCAAAGTCGGGAGCAACAACAAGCTCAAGAGGAACAGAAGAGGTGAATAGCATGGCCAGCACCATCTTGAGGGTCCGTTGTGTTTTACTGTTGATCCGATGCGTACCTGGTGCTTGGCCCGTGGTTGTGCGTAGGGATGTGTACCTAAGTAACAAATAATTTTAAAGATTCGCTTTCACCCCCCTGACGCCAAATTAACGCTGAACATTAACGACTTCAGATGTTAACTCATTTTGTTTGTCTGCAGGGAGGCTGAAGAGCGACGGCAGATGATGCTGGCACGCATCTTGTCTGCTGAGGCCAGGGAACGGTGTAAGTTGATTATATCTTGAGAGAGAGAGAGATTTGTCGAAGCATTGTTGCTAGCTTACGAAACTTTCATTGTGCTAGGGTTTCCTTTAACACCTTGCGATGTTTCATATTGGAGTTGCCTCGTTTGGCGTCCTGTTTGATAGGATCGGTATGAAAAGTCCTTAATTTCGATGAAACCATAGCATAATATATCCTTATGAGTAGGGCTACACTTTTATGGACTCGAATATAGCTGCTAAGTATATTGTAAGTAGCTAATAATAGGCCATTTGATCTAACGGCTTAGAATGTTCCACATGGCTTTGGAGGATTTTAGAGTTTCATAAAACGCTCTAGTGCTGGCTAAAGTAAAGATGCATTTGACCCTGTTTCCCCCCTATCTTCCCCCCACCCAATGCCCATCCCCCTCTCCGCACTCCAAATAATGTATGTCTGTTTTCTGATGTCCTCATTATAGAAAATCTTATCGCTAGCAGGGTTTTGAGTTCGTAGGTAATGGATAGCTAGGTTGCTCCTGTCCACACCCAATTCAGGGCTAACCATGTAGGTGGCTGAAATTGATAGATAGTAAAAAATGAGTACCTTGAACACTGTTCTTAAGTATGGAACTATAGGGGTGTAGTGTACTATGCATACATTTGCTGCTCTAGGATTTATATTTCAAAAGTAGATAGTACAATGCCAGTGAAAAGTTTCAAAGAAAGAAAGAGAACTTGATAATGGAGGGAATAGTGTCACACTTTCTTGACAAGCTAGAGCTTGGAGAAGACTGAAGTGATCCAGATCTATTTTGGACTCTCCAATGAGTGAAATTGTTACATCCTTCATGGAAATAACCTCGGAAGGGCATGGCTCAAGGATGACCACCGATAAATCTAGGATCCATATTGAACTGGAAGGAGAAAATTGAAGCCTTATTCAAATTGGCAAGGGAACTAAAGGGTAAGGCTCCCATGATGGAGTTCCAAGAGAGTACCGAGCATGCCGCATAACACGCGCTGGGCTCACAAAAGCAAGCAGAGGCATCACCAAGGGCGTCACCTGACCCATAGCCAAGCTGAGGCAATAAAAGAGATCTAATAAAATCCTGGGTTCCTCTTCCCACTCTTCCTCTCCTCCTTTTTCAGTTCCTTTGACTTCCTCAATTCCAAGGGTTTTTGCTTCTCGAGACTATAAAAGAAGACCAAGACTACTTTACCTAGATAGACTAATGCCTCTGTGTTTTTTGGAATAAAAGTTTTTGAAAGATATAATGTCGAAGTTGTTTTCAAACTTTTATGCCCCTTGGACATATTCTAGTCTTACAAAGGTATATTTTAATTTTTATGCACCTTGGAAAACTTTTCTTTTGAGGATTATTTAGAATCTCCATAATATCCAATCATTGGATCGCTTCTTAAAACTAAAAGCTTTTTTTCAAAGCAAAGAACTATTTCTAAACAAGGAACTCTTGATTACTATTTTTTGCTACTTCTTCTCTTGACAAGGTAGCCTTGAACTCAATTTTGGAGTCTCCTGAAGTTATGAATTCTCTTCCTCATTTTGTGAAAAAAATTTGGAAGCATCCAATAGTGTAATGAAGGGGAAAAAAGGGGCATTTTAGAGGACCTTTAGAGGCCTCTTAGGTGGGAAATGTGGAGGGTCTATATAGTCCCCCTCCACTCCTATTTGTGTTCCTTTTGATTTGACATCTAATCCTATCTACTCCCTCCGCCTTCCTCCTACGTGCTGCCTACACCCTCTCTCTCTCTCTCTCTCTCTCTCTCTTCCTCACTCCTTTTCTCTCTCTTCCTCTCCCTCTACCCCTTTCCCTCCTCTCTCTCTGTCTCCTCTTTCCTCTCCCCTCTCCTCTTCCCCCTTTCTTGCCATCTCTGGCCCTTCACCAATTCAGTCCCTGCCTCCTTCATTACATTGGTATCAGAGCTCCGACTCTGGCACCTTTGCTCTCTCCTTTCACCTTCATTCCTAATTCCAACAGCAACACTGGCATAAGACCCAAGGACAACTCAATGCAAGCTAACGCAGATCATGGCGCCATAGCCACCATCGAATGACCTGTGAGCTGCCATCCCAGCAGCTAGCGTCAAAGCAAAAAAAAGGGTCCGAATTTGACGAACAAGTACAGCAGCATGTGATGGGATTTGATGCAGTAGCGTCACTGCATCAATGAAGAAATCTAGCATCGAGCGTGTGCAAGCAGCGTGTGATTGGGAATTGGCGCATCTGCAACGTCACTGCAACACGAATCTGTCATTGCCAAATCCTATCAGTAGCATCGACTTGCTAACGAACAATGAACGTGAGCAAGAGGGGTAGAAAACATGCCCAACATCATTGACCTGCTACCCCCCCTTCAAACCCAACCAGATGCCTTGAATTACCGGATTTCGTTGCCACCCCCTCCTTTCGTGGCTTCATCTGCCTCCCGTGATCCCGTCGTCGATTGACTTGTCGTCGTGCTCTCGTCGACCCCACCCTCTTTCTTTGACCACGCCGCGGCGCCGTTGCTCGCCTTCCTTTTTCCTTCCCCACCTTAGACCTTAGGTCCTAACTAGGGTTAGTCTAGTAGGTCAGGTTAGGTTGGTTAGGTCTAGATAGTTCGGGTGGGTTAGGTTAGTAGGTCTAGTTAAGATAGTTAGCTTGGGTTGGGTTGGGTTGGGCTAACCTAACTAGAGTTCACTTAGTAGGATGGGTTGGGTTGGACTAAGTCAACGTACTAATTGTCATAGAGGTCTTAGGTTAGTGCTGTCGTAACAGTCCGAGATGACATAGGGGGCTCCCCTCCCCCCAAAAAAAAGAGAGCAAAAAGTCAAAAATTTCCAGCCTCTTTTAGGGGCCTTTTTTCGAGTCATCTTTGCTCTGTTTTGAAGCCTCTTCATTGATTGTCCCCTCGAGCTTTGCCATCGGATTTTTTAGTTGTTCTACACACTATATCATGTACTCATTACAGCAGGGTTTTGTTGTCTACTTCTTTGAGTTGGGTGAATGATGATGAGCAGGATGATGACGACTCCAGGCCAGCTTCTATTTTGCACTATAGAGGTCATGCTATCCTTACACTGAAGTCGAAAGATATGCGGATCAAGCTTCTTGGACAATCTTACAAGCTAAAGGGCACCAAAGTATGGATAGCAGAGGAGCTTACACAAACTCAACTCAAGATTAAGGCAACTGAATTAGCTAAAGTCAGGGCTGCCAGAAAGGATGGGAAATGGGCAGTTTACCGTGAAGGGGTAGCACTAACCAGAGAGTTTAAATCAAAACCAGAAGACTCTCAGTCTTAAACTGATGTATGGCTGTTTACTCTTCCAGAATATCATGTAGGTACTCTAAATAATTGGGGTTGCTTTTTGCACTCCTTGGGAGCTGCCATGTGCCCTCCCTAAAGCAGATGTACTAGAGGGTTTCTTGCTGTCCCATAGACCTTTTGGTCTCCAGTGGACGTTAATAGACTTTCTTTCTTTCTTTTGGGCCAACCTGTTGGTATGCATCCAATTAGTGCTCCTTTCACTGCACCAGCGAGTATGCCTGGAGCTGGTTTTGGTTTATATGGCAGCCCACACCCGTGGGAGAGAGGCCAGTCGTCTTCTCAGCCCTTTGGCATGCCATCATTCCGGAGAGATGCATCTGGCAGAGATACCTTGACAGGGTTTTATGCACCTATTGCTCCACCAGTGAGCACATACAGCCAGACGCAGCCAATGCATCAAATGGCAACAACTACTACGCAGCAGTGGGTTAGTGGTGGGCAACTGGCCACTTTTGATGAGATGCTTGCAGATTCCTTGCGTTCATATAAGGCCCTACCTGAAGCCATCAAACTTGAGATCTTCTTCTTTGATTATCTGAACCTCAAGCGTGATGATGCCCGCACTTCTGGAAGCTACACACAGAGGAATTATGCAGCAAAGGATATCAAGGACAAACTCACAGTGCATAAGTTCAAAGGGGACACTCGAACACCTAATGAGCTAGAGGAGTGGCTTACGAAGCTGGAAGATTATTTTCGCTTCTACCCAGGCATGATGAGGACCGCATAATCTTTGCAGTTATGCACATGCAGGACTATGCACATACTTGGTGGCGTCATATGAGGGACTCGCCTCAAAGGCCAGCCACATGGAAGGAGTTCAAGGAGTTGATGATGACCACATTTGTATCCCCGCTCATACTGGAGCAATATCTGGCTGAATTCTATGCATCGTCGTAGATTGGTACCATCCAAGAGTACTTGCAGCGCTTTTGGAGACTTTCCTTGTTTGTACAGGACGTATCTGAGAGAGGGAAGTTGCTTCGTTTCATCCAGGGATTGAGTCCTTGTCTCGCTGCATATCTGAAGGCACATAACCCTCAAACAATTGAGCGTGCAGCCTAATTGGAAGAGGTGTTTGAGCCCAAATATGCCAGCAAGTATAAGATGACAGCTGGGCAGCGCATATGGGAATGCAAATGAGGCTGAGAGGAAGCCTAAGGTGACTGATTGGCATGATAGAAAATCTGCAGCAGCACCATTTCCGAGGTTTCCCACTGTTACAGGCAGCAAGATACCATATGCTAAGCCATACAGGTCAATTGATGCTAAGCCAGCAGCTAAGGCAAGTGTTGGAAATGAAAATTCAGAATTTAAACAACTCCTTCGGTCACATTTTTTGGGCTTTTGCAGTATTTGCCATTTGTTGGCTCAATTTCATAGACAAAATTGGGGCTTTTGAGTGCTTTGATGTCAGATTGTCAATTTGCAGCAATTTTTGGGGCCTTTTCCTTAATTTGGCTTCTTTTGCTGCAATTTGCCCTTTAGAAATTGGGGCCTTCTACATTGAGGTTCAATTTTGCAAAGGACAAGGCCTTTGGCAGATTCACAGGTACTTTTTCTCTCAATTTGAGTGAGAGAATCTGACGTTTGCTATCTCTAGCAGTCAGATTGGTCTATTTTGGCATTTTTGCAAGACATTGCAGTCAGATTGCAGGATATTCTCATATTTGCAGGTTATTTTGCCACATTTGCTCAAATAGCAGTGACATTTACCTGCTTTAATCTGAAATTGGCGGTTTTCAGTGAAATTGACAAGAAATTACAGGACATTGCAGGACATTTGGTCACATTTACAAAGTTGTAGCTTAATTTGGGGCTTTTCCACATTTGCCCTCTTTTTGACCATTTTGCCCTTTCAGATTGTGGGGTTTTTGCCATAGCTTCTATTTGCAATGATCTCATTTGGTCACATTTGCAGTTGAAAGCCTTGAGGCTATTTTTGCATCACTTGGTCAGTGCACTTGTACTTGTGCTTTTTACAATGGCTGGCAACAACAATGATTTGTTTGGTGTTCTCCGTGAAGATGATAAGTTGGATGGCACCAACTATCCTATGTGGTCCTACCTTATGAAGCATATCCTAGTTGCAAGAAACTTTTGGAATATTGTTTCAGGTATTGATTTGAGGCTAGCCAATGTACAAGTGGATGCCCCTACTGCTGGCACTCCTATAGGGGGGAATCTTCCTGACTCTTCTTCCTCTAGTACTCCTGTGGTACTGGCAACAGCGTAGGAGAGGCGAAGAGAGACGGAGGCTGCTGGCAGCAAGGAAAGAGTCACTACTACTACTCAGGATCAAATCAGATGGGACTCCAGAGATGCAAATGCACACTCATGTATTGCCTTATCATGCAAGAGAATCATTATTCCACACATTGAATGGACTGTCAGACACATATCAAGGTTTGCTACAACCCTTAGACTTGTAGCCAATGGAAATCTTGATCACTACTCATTTGATTAGCTAGTCACTTTGCTCTTGCAGGAAGAGCAAAGTCTTGCTAATAGTCAAGCTACTATTTCTGATCATGCATTTGCCTCACAGCAGAAAGGAAAAGGCAAGGCTTCCAAGCCTACGGGCAAGCCTAAATATGCGCCTAACAGTGGCAATTCCTCCAATGTATCTCAAAATACAGCAAATAAGTCAAAGAAGAAAAGATGCAACTATTGTCGCAAGCCAGGGCATGAAATTTCAGAATGCAGGAAGCACATTGCTTCGGAGAAGAAGAAAGCAAGATTGACAGTAAATGCCTCACATGCAATTGAATCCCATGAGCCAGCAGATGCCTCACATGTACATGCTCTCCAGGATGATTGGGCATGGGCTGTCCATTTCTCTTTTGATCCCTCCAAAGTTGATGCATTCTTTTCTACTAATGATGCTCAATCTTGGTATTTTGATAGTGGTGCTTCCAAGCACGTAACCTCTTGCAGACAGTTGTTTCATTCCTTGGCTAATGTTCCTGGAGGGGGGACTGTCACATGTGCTAATATTGCTTCCTATGCTGTAAAAGGAATTGGAGATGTGCAGCTCACATCTATTTCAAGCCACCCTGTGACTTTGACAAATGTTCTTTTTGTGCTTGGAATTGAAGTCAACTTGATTTCAATTTTAGCAATTGCCACTTTAGGTTTCAGAGTGATTTTTGATGGATACAGATGCCTAGTATATGATCTTCGTGATGACAATGTCATAGTTCTCATTGGCACTTTGAAAAAGGGGCTTTATCACTCAACTGCACTTTCTATTGAAGCATTTGCTATTTCAGATTCACAACTTGCTGAAACTTATCTTTGGCATGAGAGAATGGGTCATCTAAATTATAGAGCTCTTGTTAAGTTACATTCACAGGGCATGGCAAATGATGTACCTCAAGCTCACACAGTTTCCAAACATGTGTGTGAGGGTTGTCTTTTGGGTAAAATGCATTGGTTTCCTTTTCAAAAAGATTGTCCAAAATTCTCACAAAGTTAATTGCAGCTAGTGCACAGTGATGTTTGTGGCCCAATGAGGACAAATGCCATGGTGGGTACAAATGTTTCATGAATCATGACTCTAATTGATGACTTCACAAGATATTGCTGGGTACATGCTTTAAAAGTCAAATCTGAAGTGTTCTCATGCTTTCAGAGGTGGCTGAATATGGTTGAGAATGAATCAGGATGCAAGCTTGTGGGGGGGAGAGTATATGTCACGGGAGTTTGATGCATTTTTGTCTTCACGGGGCATTGTTCACTCATGCACTACTCCTTACACTCCTCAGCATAATCCTATTTCTGAAAGAAAGAACATGTCTACTATGGAGATGGCCAGATGCATGCTTAAGGCCAAGTCCTTGCCCAATAAATTTTGGCTTGATGCAGTGATGTGTGCTAACTGTGTGTTGAATAGATCACCTACAAGGGCATTGAGGACTGTTACACCTTATGAAGCATGAAAGGTAGGAAGCCTTCACTTTCACAGATGAGAGTTTTTGGGGTCTCTTGCATATGTCCATGTACCATCTCAGCTGAGACATAAGCAATGATAAGGCAATCGAATGCATATTTATTGGTTACAGCCAGGAAAGCAGAAGGTATTGGTTATACCAACCAAATACTGGGAAGATTATTGTCAGTAGAGATGTAATCTTTGCTGAACATTCAGCTTCTCCTCTTGTGGACTAAGCAAGAAGTTTACATGTTTGATGCCTTTGACGCTTGGTTACCTCTTCTTCCCTCGGGGGGGGGGACTTTGACTAGCAACATGAGCCTCCTGCAGGCCCTCCAACAAGCAATGATCAGCCAGCAACCCATGCTGGTTTGCAGGTTCCTCTTCCAGCACAAAATGATCCCAATATTCATGATGCAGTGATTGAAGAAATAGCTGTCAATAGACAGCAAAGGCAAGTTCCCAGATGGCTTCTTGACACATTGAGGGACAGCAAACAAGATCAACCTCTTGCTGCCCGGACAAGATTAGGAAATAGACAGATGCAAGGTCACTTTCTTGAGTTTGCACTCCTTGCTACAGCTTGCAATGAAGAGTCTTTGTGCCATAAAGATGCTTTTGACAGCAAAGAGTGGATGGATGCAATGAGAGCTGAGCTACAATCTATTGCCAAAAATGACACATGAGAATTAGTAGATCTACCTCCTGGCAAGCATGCCATTGGTATCCGGTGGGTCTACAAATTAAAAAGGAAATCTGATGGCAGCATAGATCGACACAAAGCCTGTCTTGTTGCAAAAGGGTATGCCCAACAACAAAGCATTGACTTTGAGGAGACCTTTGCTCCCACTTCCAAGATTACTACTATCAGATGTGCAATTGCCATTGCCATTGCAACCCATCACCATTGGCAAGTGCACCAGCTTGACATCAAGACTGCCTTTCTTCATGGGGATCTGCAAGAAGAAGTTTATGTGACACTGAGAGGGAAAGAAAGAGGGAGAAGTACAACCGGGGAGAGAGTGAGAGAGAGGAGTGACACAAAAGATGTGGGTGTGAAGTGATGAGCCACACCACAAACTCATAGGTTTTATTAGGATTAGGTTTTTTCACCCTATGACTGTCTCATAGGTGTCATATCTTTAATAAAGGGGTGGCAATGTGCCTTTACCCCAACAACCTCCCACCTAAAGGCCAATGTGCCTAAAGGGGAGAAAAGAATAAAAATTACAGCAATATACAGTTACTGTATACAAGACCATAAAATAAGAATGGTCTCATCCTAATCCCATGATGTGGCGGCAATGTGCAAACCGCTCTGTAGGCAAGCTCTTAGTGAGCAAATTTGCAGGATTATCATCAGTATGCACCTTCACAAGCTCAAGTCGCTTGTCTTCCAGTACCTCCCTGATGAAATGATATTTCACATCTATGTGCTTGGTCTTCTGATGAAAGACCGGATTCTTTGCCAACATGATAGCACTCTGACTATCACAATGCAAAACTGGCATATCTCCTGTAATGCCCAAATCTCCCACCAGCCGAGTAAGCCATATTGCTTCCTTGCAAGCCTCAGTGGCTGCAACATATTCAGCTTCAGTAGTTGACAGTGCAACGCATTTCTGCAACCGAGACACCCATGATATAGCACCTCGTGCAAATGTGAAAATATAACCGGTAGTAGACTTTCGGTTATCTGCATTCCCTGCATAGTCTGAATCTGTAAAACCATGCACCAATGCATCCTGCCTACCATAGCATATGCACAAGTCTTTGGTACCCTTGAGATACCTCAAGACACCTTTCACTGCTTCCCAGTGCCGCTTGCCTAGATTTGCCATATACCTTCTGATGACTCCCACCGCAAAAGCAATATCTGGACGAGTGGCAACCATGGCATACATCAAAGAACCAACTGCAGATGCATACGGAACCTTGGCCATTTCAACCTTATCATCATCTGATTTGGGGCTGTCCTTACTGCTGAGTTTTAAATGTGGAGGCAACGGGGTACTAATAGACTTCCCCCCCTCCATTTTAAACCTCTGCAGTACTTTGTCAATGTACTCCTTTTGTGACAGAAACAAAAGTCCCTTAGACCTGTCACGAGTAATCCGCATGCCAAGAATATGGTTTGCATTACCCAAGTCTTTCATGTCAAAAGACTTATGCAGTTGTTTCTTCAAAGCACTAATCTCCTTCTGAGATTTACTACCAATCAGCATGTCATCCACATATAGAATGAGTAGCATCAAACTGCCATCCTTTGCCCGTTTGGTGTACAAGCAATGATCGGTCTCACACCTATGATACCCTTGGGACTGCATGAAGGCATCAAACTTCTTGTACCATTCTCTTGGCGCCTGCTTGAGTCCATACAAGCTCCTCTTGAGCTTACACACAAGCTGCTCTTTCCCTTTAACAGCATATCTCTCTGGCTGACTCATATAGATCTCATCATGGAGATCTCCGTGAAGAAAAGCAGTCTTCACATCCATTTGACATAAATCCATGTCCTCATGAGCAACAAGAGCTAACATTGCTCTCAAAGTAGTCATCTTAACTACAGGGGAAAAGATCTCATCAAAGTCAATGCCCTTCTCCTGCTTAAATCCCTTGGCAACCAATTTGGCCTTATACCTTGGTAAAGCATTTGAATCCACTTTGACTTTGTAAACCCACTTGCATGGCAAAACCTTTCTGCCTGCAGGTAGCTGCACCAAGTCCCATGTATCATTTTGAAGTAGGGAGTCCATTTCAGATTGCATGGCTTTCTCCCACTTGCTTTTCTCTGTTCTTCCCATAGCTTCCTTGAAGCTGGAAGGCTCACCACAATCTGTCAGCATGATAAAATCAGCCACATTATTGGCTCCTGGAACAAACCTGTCAGGAGGCCGTTGTACACGGGTGCTCCTCCTAACAAAATGTTCCGGATTAGGCTGCTGTCTAGCCTGTTCGTCATGCATGACGGGTGGCTGTACCACCATATTTGGCTGTTCTACAGCCCCATTTGCTGGCATATCCAGTGGTGCATCATTGGCAAAATTATCTGGCTGATTTTCAGCCTGTATACCCTCTTGAACAGGGTTATCTGCAGCAGCCTGCTGCTGCATATTAATGGGCATTCTTTCCTGTCCGACATCATCATAAATAACCCTCCTGTATTCCACAGGTTGCACGGGTTCTTTGTGTACACTATCCTCTTTAAAGATGACATCATTGCTGCGTATAATCTTCCGTTTAACGGGATCCCATAACCTGTACCCCATTTCACCTTCGTCACCATAACCCATAAAGATGCATCTGGAAGACTTTGGCTCCAGTTTGGTGCGCAGTTCTTTGCATATATGAGCAAAGCACTCGCAGCCAAACACACGTAAGTGCTCATATGAAGGTGGCTTGCCAGACCACACCTCCTCTGGCACTTTCAACTCCAAATCCTTGTTCGGCGACCTGTTAATTATGTGAACTGTTGTTTGCACGGCTCCAAAAGCCATGGGGCAATGCAGCATAAGACAACATACATCGAACCTTCTCCTGAATAGTTCGATTCATTCGCTCACTCACACCATTTTGAGATGCATTATGAGGGGCTGTGAGTTCCTGTTTAATGCCCTTAGCTTCACAAAACTGTACAAAAGCATGTGACACATACTCACCCCCATTATCGGATCTGAGGCATTTCAGCCTGCGACCTGTCCGATTCTCAACCTGAGCGACAAACTTCTTGAAAGCATCTAAAGCATCGCTCTTATGCTTCAAGAAATAGACCCACACTTTGCGTGTGGCATCATCAATAAAAGTAATGAAATACTTTGCACCCCCTAGTGATAACTGTGGCATCTCACACAAATCAGTGTACACTAGATCAAGCGGTGCTCTATTTTGGGGAGTTCTCCGCTTATGAGGAGTCATAGAATGCTTGCCAAATATGCAATGATCACAAGTAGGCAAATCTGAAAATGAAAGAGACGGCAGATAACCCAAACGTGACAGTTCTTGCATTCCTTTAACAGACATGTGTCCCAACCGGCTATGCCACAATGAAACCTTTGGCAGCTCGGTTATGGCAACAACATGATTACCTACACTGGAAACATAAAGAGGGTACAAGGTATCACTCTTAAAACCCTCAGCCACTACAACTTGGCCATCAGTAATCACCCATTTGGAATCCCCAAATGTGGTGTGGTAACCACTGTCATCCAACAAGCCAGTGCTAATCAGATTTTTCTTGATTTGCGGCACATGGCGAACACCATCAAGCATAAATATGCGTCCATCAGGGAATACTATCTATATACTGCCAATCCCTGCAATCTGACATGCATAGTTGTTCCCAAGATGAACAACTCCATGAGTACCTGTGTAGGAAGTAAACCACTCCCTATGAGGAGTAACATGAAAAGAAGCACCTGAATCCAAGAGCCAGGTGTGCATGTCATGGCCATCAATAACCAAAGTATGTGCAATTACAGCAGAAGAGCATAAAACATCATGTCTGTCACTGTCACTGTCCTCTGCTGCAACATTCACTGCATCCAAGTCATCTGCCTTGGCCTTGCCTTTGCCTTTGCCTTTGCTTCCACTGCTTGCATCCTTTGCCTCAGCCTTCTTGGCTTTGTGATCCGTATAAACTTGAAGCACTTAGACTTCACATGTCCCTTCTTGCCACAATAAAAGCATTCAATGTCCTTTTTGCCACGGGACTGACTGCGGGATTTGGACTTACTAGCAGATCTCCCCTTCTGCTGAGTCCTGCCTCTTTCCTGTACCTGCAAAGCATTGGAAGACTTGCTGCCCATATTATTCTTCCTGCTCATCTCCTCCATAAGGAGAGAGCTCTCCACATCAGCATACATAAGAATGACATTTGAATTTGACAGGGTGGTCTTGAATGTGTCCCAACTCTCAGGGAGGGTACACAACAAGAAAGTAGCCTTGAACTCCTCATCAAGGTTCAACCCCTGTGCAATCAGCTGTGTAAAGATGGCATTGAACTCACTCAAGTGTGAGGTCATAGTTGTACCTTCCTTCATGCGAAGATCAACCTGCTTCTTCAACCAATAAACCTTACTGGCTGAACTCTTTTGGGCATACAACTCTGCTAGCCTCTGCCATAGGCCATAAGAGGTCTTTTCAGCCTGAACATTGAACACAAGAGTATCAGAAATAGTAAGCATGATAGCTGCCCTTGCGGACAAATCAAGCTCCTCCCATTCATCATCTGCCATGTCAGATGGCTTGACACCCTTCACCCTTATGGGCTTAGAAATCTTCTTTAGCAGAAGTACATTCAAACACTGTTCTGCCCATAATGCATAATTGTGTGCTCCTTCCAATTTTTTTATGTTCAGAATTGAAGATTCACTTCCCCCTGATGCCATATCAGATAAGGAAAGTTCCTGACTCCGTGTAAGTCAAAAAATGACTGAATAAAGTTCTGATTTCTCAGAAAAAACCTGCTCTATCAAGAGCCAGGAGCACTCACAATAGTGCTGTTTTTACTGTCAAAAGAATCTGCAGCAAAACAGAAAATTTCCCTCCAGTTACTGTACCTTCTGACACACTGTACCGTGTTCAAATAGGCATAAAACAGTAATTTCAGAATGCTGCAGCTGTTCCACAGGTGCTTTAACAGTGCATCATCATCTGATGAAGCATAAAACACTGCTGTCCTGATCACTTCTCCCACCTCAGATGAGGTATTGCACTGATTTTATATGCATAAACCACTTGTCATACACTGTTTTGTTCACTGAAAAAGAAGCTCCAGACTCTTCAGCCTGTCACAAACCTGCAACAGAAAATGGGACAAATCCCAAGCAATCACCCTTCTGCCAAGGGGATAAAAGGCATCTGAATGTCTCAAACAGTAAATCAAGTGCTCTAAAGCAAAATCTGGGCAAAAGCCCCTTGATTTGACACCTGTACCAAGTGAAAAACACCTCAACACTGAGGTAGCATACAAAATACAGCGCTCTCCTGGCACTTTCACCTGACAATGCAATGCATAAACAGCCCTGTGTACACAATAACAACACAGATCCCAACGTACAAACACTGAAGAGAAAATCTTTTGAGCACTGTCAACGATGGACAGTTAGGGACCGAGTAAACTCGATGCGCCCTGGCCAAGCGTGGCTCAACTGAGATTTTCCAAGGTGTCGTACACAAAATGTGACCTGCAAGAAATGTCACTGAATACACTGCGGAAACAAGACCAATGTGAGCACCCTGGCTCCACACTGCCTCAAGGCATACATTGCATAAACTGCCAGGCAAAAAACCTTTGAAATGTCACCCAAAAGCTGAGATTTGCACTCAGCAAAAGCATAAAAGTTCTCTGCAAAATCAAGGCATTACCTTCCCGCAATAAGATAACTGTGCAATCAATCACACACTGTGGTACTAGTCACCTCAAGCACGAGGGACTCGAAGGTACTTGCTGTACCTTCAACACATAGTTTTGAGAACTGAAAATGATCCGGGAATGAAGAGCAGAGTGCTCTCTCTCCTTTTCCTTCTTCTCCAAAAAAAAAAACTGCTGTACCTGTTGTACTTTCTGTACCTGTGTACTCGTGCAGAGTACCACTTGCAGAGTACCACTGTACCTGTGCAGGGTACAGATCCAAAATTTTTTTTTTTGAAATGCACTTCTCTGACGAAGCTCCTTGACGCAGCTCCAAATCGAAATGCACCTCCCTGTCTCAGTCCGTACGGCGGTCCGTACGGTACGGTCGATTGTACGGTGTCCGTACGGACGGCCGTATGGACGGCCGTACGTCCGTACACGACTGTACGGCGCGCGAATCGGCTCGATGCTTGCGCCTGCGCGCTGCCCGCGCTGCCTCCTACGCCCACGCGCTGCTGCCCGCGCTGCCGCCCTGCTGGCCACTAGGGCACTAGGCCCGAGGGAAGAAGGTAGAGGGAGGGGGTAGACCCGGAGTGGAGAGGGAGGGATAGGCTCTGATACCAGTTGAGAGGGAAAGAAAGAGGGAGAAGTACAACCGGGGAGAGAGTGAGAGAGATGAGTGACACAAAAGATGTGGGTGTGAAGTGATGAGCCACACCACAAACTCATAGGTTTTATTAGGATTAGGTTTTTTCACCCTATGACTGTCTTAAGACAGTCATAGGTGTCATATCTTTAATAAAGGGGTGGCAGTGTGCCTTTACCCCAACAGACACAACCTCTTGGCTTTGAGGTTGTTTGCTCTGAAAACAAGGTATGCCGGCTGAGAAAAGCCCTTTATGGTTTGAAGCAGGCACCGAGGGCATGGTATGCTAAAATTCATGCAGATTTATTGTCCCTTGGTTTTCAGAATAGCCCAACAAAGCCCACTCTTTATGTCCGTGGGAGTGGATTTGATTTTTTAGTGCTGATTTTATATGTGGATGACATGCTGATCACGGGCCCTGATATTACAGCTTTCAAGGCTGATTTGCAGCAAGCTTTTGAAATGTTAGACATGGGACAGGTGCACTATTATTTGGGCATTCAGTTTGCTCATGTTGAGGGGGGTATTATGATGACATAGTCCAAGTATATTGGATAGCTCCTTGATCGTTTTCAGTTTGAGGATTTCAAGCCAATCTCTACTCCTGTGGACCTTGGCTTCAAATTTTTAGCTCATGATGGGAGCCCACCATGTGATATCACTCTTTACCAGCAGGCTGTTGGATGTCTCATTTACTTGTGCCACACCAGACCTGACTTACAGTATGCAGTATCCCAGCTCAGCAGGTTCATGCACATGCCCAGTTCACAGCATTGGTATCTCAGAGAGAGTCTTCAAATATCTCAGATGCACTCAAGATTTAGCCCTCTTCTATGGTGATCAGGGTTCACTTACCATGCATGCTTACACAGATAATGACTGGGCAGGTTGTTTCGACACTAGAGTGTCACATATTGGCAACTGTTTTTTGCTTGGCAGTTCATGTATCTCTTGGCTCAGCAAGAAGCAACCACCAGTTGCTACATCCAGTTGTGAGGCTGAGCACAGGGCAGCCTTCATCGCTACAGTATAGTGTGTCTGGCTTCGACAGTTACTTGCAGATCTTGGTATCCGCCAGACATCCTCCACTATGTTCTACACTGACAGCCAGAGTGCTTTGGCTATTGCGCGTAATCTAGTGTTTCATGCGTGTACCAAGCACGTTGAGGTTCACTATCATTATGTTTGAGAGCGGTTGTCAGCAGGAGACATATAGTTGTCCTACCTTCCCATAGAGGACAACATAGTAGATCTGTGTACAAAGGCACTTTCTTGTCCCAAGCTTGAAGTCTTTCGACAAGCTTTACACTTGGTTCCCTTTGTTACATGATCTGGCTACCTTGTACACTAATAGGTGGCTATATCCCTTGGGATGAACATGTGCCACCATGACCAAAAAACACTAGGTATTGTGAGACGTTTCGAGAATACTTCAGTCCATACCATGGAGGGGGGTTTGTAGGCCATCATCTCCCGGTCGTATTGATGCCCTCTGGGCTCTGGTATGTGCCATGTAGCTTTAGTTATTGGCACTTAGGTCACCTAGTACTCGTAATGTCTTATGACACCTAGTACTAGTGGTACCACTAGGACACTGTCCTAGGGTTCCCTTTATTTTGTACTTTGTACTTTCGTTTGTTAGTTGTTGATGCGACGGCTTTCAGCGTTCTACTCCACATTTGAACCTCCTTCCACTTCCTTGAGCCTACAGAGTTTATTTGGCATTGCCTCTAGGAATGCAGACATGCTAGAATGAGTTTTAGCTGGGATTGTAGGACTTAATGGGCAGATTTTTTTCGTGCACATTGTTCATTACTTGGGGCTCAATAGTGTGGCTCTATTTGATAGTTCTTTAGGTTTTCTATGAAGGTCAGCTCTCCTCTTTGGTTTTCATGGTTTGATGGCATCTTGTAGATTTCTCTTTATGTGACATTGCTCTTGCCTCGCAATATAGGCCTCCATGTGCATCGGTGACACTAGTTGGGATATTTGGGGATCGAGATGTAGAGAGGCTATAAATGGCACCTAGGTCTACCCAGTTTATACCATGGGCAATATCTGTGCACACACTCTCATGTCCATTTGGCATAGGATGGAGGGGGACTTCAAGATCTGCATTGGCCAGGAGGACACGTTTTCTTAACGAGTGGAGAGGCAGTCCCTTCTTCTCCAAGTCCCGCACCTTCCTGGTGTGGCATTTTCAGTCACAATCTCGATTTCTTTCATGACTAGCGTATGCTAAGATATTTTGAGTGGTACTTCATCATTGTTTTTTGATGCTTTGCATGATGTATTTGTGCAAAGTGTTTTGCTCTCAGTCATTTCTTTCATACTTAATAGAAGTCTATTTCACGAAAAAGAAAACAAAAGAGCTAGGCTGGGCTTTCGCGCCATCCCTTGTACTCCACAAACCATACCTGAGACTCCTATGTAGGGAGGAGTGGCTACGGCTATGTAGGGCTACTTGTGGCGTCTTGCTTCCTCTCCAACACTCCTATTGCACGTCTCAATCACCGTTTTTTTTTTTTTTTTTGAGAAGATTGAATGGATAAGACTGATGACAAAGTCAAATTTTGTCTTTTTGGTGCCCTGTTGTTGCACCTTGAAGGTGATGTAAAGGGTCCTTGGTCACCTGAACAATTTTGAAACCTTGTCTAAGTATTCTTTTTGTCTTGAAGAGGAATAGGGTCAGTTTGCCATCCCATTAATGGGGGGCTGCCCCCCTAGTAATTGCAATGGGGAACAAGCTAAAGCCTTTTCCCAACGTGAGGGATGGGGTATATGACTTCAAAATGTTTGCTCTTGGATAGATTTTCTTTTATATAATCTTAACCTCACAATAGGTGCTTCTTTGTTTCAATAAATTATAGGCACTAATTGTGCTGCCTTTTTAGCAAATTTGTATCTTTTTTGAGTTTATGCAACAATACTTGCCCTATCGTTTTTCATAAGCTTAGCCAAGTTAGGCGGTTTATAGATGATTTATTTGTATCAGATGTTCCTGACTTTCAAGACTTTATGTACAAAGACGCTTGTGCTTTTGGAGAAGGAATCTATCCTTGTGACTCTTGTGAACTTAGCTGCACTTCACGAGGGGATTCTTGTGTTTTCTTAGATCTTAGACTCTCTCAATGTGCCGTAGGATTAGAGGTGGTTATACATGATAAACGTGAACAACCTGAATATAGTGAGTGGCTTACACATTATAAAAATGCCTCACATTGACTCAAACGTTTCTGATTTGGCAAAATATGGAGTCATGTCTTCCCAATTCCATAGATTTTCCCGCCTTTGTACAACTAAGGACTCTTGTATCACTCAATGTAGTAATTTGATCACTTTGCTAATAAACAAGAGGTATAATCCAAGAAAAATAATGAAAGAAGTACGCACAATTTTCGATATGAAGTCTTTTATCTATGGTATATAGGCATTAGGCATGTTTAGAATGATTGAACATAAGCTGAAAACAAAAAGCGTTGAGCTGAACAGCCCGTTTTTGTTTTAGTTCCAAAAGAGAGTTTAATTGATTATGCATGTGCTTTCTAAGTTAGGAATGTAATTTTGAATCTCTGTAGGAAGCAGTACATAAGTGGTTCCTTTAGTATTTTATGTTCATTCATTTTGTAAATTGTTTCTTTGATTCATACATGAGAGAATGAGAGAGAGAGAGAGAGAGAGAGAGAGAGAGAGATTTTATTCCTGTTTTTTGGTCGATTTTGTTTCTTGATTTGTTGTTTATTTTTGCTTATTCACCTTCTTGCTCTCGCATATTCACCTTCTTCCTCTCTTCTTTATTTCTTGTTATCTCTCTCGAGTGGCCGACAACACTCTTTCACCGATTTCTTGCCTCCAATGCCTCGTCCACCTATGATGTCCTGATGAGGATGATGATGATGATGTGACTGATTTGTAGTTCAATCACCGACATGACCATGTTGTACTTAATACTTAGAACTATCATTCTACATTATTTTTACATTATGCATTGGTGTGGATGCTCGTTTAGTAGCTCCACCCTCACAGCTTGATTGTACCAGGGTTTCACAGTCTCATAGACCCATCGGTCTTCCAAAGACTTCAATAAACTTTCTTTCTTTCTTTCTCTTTTGCTTATTTGACGTATTTTAGTAAGCACTGGGTTTGCCCAAGAGACTCCGTGGATCTTTAGAAACCCAGTATAGCTGCTTATGCTTGGGCAGTGATGATGACATAAGCGTTGCTTTGCTTGCTAAGTATGTCTACCTTTTGTTCTTCAAATTTTTGGTTACCTCATTTTTTTTCTCTTTTGTTTTTCTCTTTTCTTCTCTGTGTAGATTTTTGGACTTTAGAACAACTGAAATCTGAATTTGTACTGTTGGATATATTCTAGTCTTACAAAGTTATATAATATGACTTGAAGTTTTTCTTTAAACCTGTCCTCATCCGGGTAGGGAATAGGGCTGGAAGTATTTCCTTAAACCTGTCCTCATCCTAACTGTCTTACAAAGCGGGCAGGCTGAAATTAGATCTCCTGTCATGCATACATGTGAGTGCAGGTGGCCCCTCTCCATAAGTAGGCAGATGGACTGAAGACCCCTGAAGCTGATGATGAATGTGGAAAGTGAGCCCCTTTCTTAAGCTTGGCCTGACTGACTTTGGCACAAATTGTCGTCTTTTTTCTCTCAGTTGACTTTTGGGGCAGACTACCCAACTCGCGTGCGTGGCTGTCCTCGTGGATTGCCTGTCTGCTGGCCTGCTGCATGGCTGTGTCTGCTGCTGCTGCTTTGGCAGTCCTGCGTGGACTGCTTTGTGACCTGATGCTGTTGCTACACCTCTATGGCAGATTTGGCTGCTATCCTACCATTGCCTATGCTCTGCTGTGGCAACCCTTTATGCCAAATGCTCACAGACCTAAAGTTTGTCCTGGTGATTCAGTATCAGCTTCTCCTTTAGTGCATTGAAGTTGGATACATCTATTTGCACAGCTGTGGTTTCTGATTCTAAAGCCATGTTTTAAAGGTTGAAAAAACAGAATACGTATTACTCATCATAGCTGCTTTCAGTCACACAACAGCAAAGCTGAAAGAGTGCTCAAGCTTTAAGTAGCTATTGATTCTAACAATTTCTGTTTAACAAATTGTGTTTGTGAAGGTACAATATTGCATAAGGCAAGTTAAAATTTTATGGAGTTTGACTTTGAAGTATTGTATGTGATAGTATCTAGAATCGCATTGGTGAAACCTGAGAAGGCCAGAGGGGTTGAGGATCTGCTACTGAGGAGTGCGCAAATGGGCCAGATCTCAGAGAAGGTATGAGATGTCTTTTCTATCATGACTAAAAGTAGCTGTTCAGGCCTAAGCTTTTGAGGAGGAGCTTTATCTGTTTTGCTTTATCTGAGCCATTAGGAGTTGACCTGCTTGTAATACCTGAAACTTGTTCATTAAAATGTCCAGGTTTCAGAAGAAAGGCTTATTGCTCTTTTGGAGCAGATCAATGAACAGACACACAAGGCACCAAAAGTAATGGTAAGATTTTCTGCCTTTGAAAAATGAATTAATTGCTTTTATTCCTACTTGTTATTAGCAAGGGATCCATGCTCATGCAGTAGAGTTGTCAAGGACTCCCCCCCAAAAAAAGCAGGAACATGCAATGATCCCATTACACGGACACCCTTACTGTCCTAGGCAGTTCGGCACTGATTCAGCGTAGCTGTGTGCTTCTAGTTCCCTGATGCAACTTCAAAAGATATGCAGTAAATAATTTAAAAATCTGCTACAGTTTGCCTGGAAAATTGAGTATAGCTGTTGGGAGGGAGTGGCATTGCATATGGGCACCAATAAAAGGGAGAGAGTGTGTACAATGAAGGGGGATGGGTCTCCTTTTATAGATGCAGGAGGAGGGGATGCTTCAAGTGTGGGCTGGTTCAAGTGTGGGAATTTGAGCCCAACATGGCATGGAGGGGGTGGAAAGGCCTGAGATAGAATGGAATCTTTGCTCCCCTCTAGAAGGTAATGGCGGCTTCCCTAGAAAATGATGGGCTGCATGGAGACTGAGTCCATGCAGCGACATGTGGTGTCAAGGGTCATGGATGGCCTTGCCACATCTCCTATGCCATCTCACAGGATGCCATGTGTCCTGTGCCACCTCACAGGCTGCCATGTGTCCGATGCCATATGTCATGGCTACCATGTGTCTGTTAGAAACTCACTGTGCCCACCTGTGAGCCCCCGATTTGAGGGGACAAGGGGCAGTGAGAGGTAGGAGGGCTGGAGAGAGAGAGACTCAGGTCGGCATCATAGGCAACCAGCACACGGGCTGGTTGCAGCCTGCAACATCTGGTAAAACAGGGCTTTAGGCCTCACATGGAGGCTCCTGCAGCAGCGCAGACTGGCTGCACAGGGCACCCTTATATAGGGGCCTGTGGCAGGCCAGGTCGGCCCAACCAGGGCCACCGACCAGGGCCAACCCTGGTCGGTTTTCTAGGGCCCATGTGGTCGGCCACCAGACAGGGTACCGACCCTGCTGGTCTGTCAACTCAAGGGGCCTGGGCAGTGCCTATAAAAGGCCTACTCCTCCATTCATTCCAGCATCCAGTGCAAGACTGAAAGCCCCTCTCCAAGGCTGTGTTCAGCACTCAGATCTGGAGCAGGTTGTGAGAGAGAGAGTCCATCAGTTTTCTCCAGCAGTCTGCTGTGTTTTGTACTGCTCCCTTGGAGCTATTTTTCTGCCCACCATCTGGTGGATGAAAATACTCTCTCTCTCTCTCCATCCATATTTATTTCTGAGTGAGTGTTTGTTGCATCTGTGATTATCTATCTGAGTTGAGTGTGTGTAAGAGTTGGAGAGATCTTGGGTGGAGGTTTGAGTGATTAATTCCCTCTGGATTTCTAACATGGTATGAGAGCCATAGGCTCTCAACTCTTCTTCATCAAGCACTCTCTGAAGGAAGAAGTCTCTTGGCAGAAAGGCGATTCTGTTTTCAGCTCAGGCTAGCACAGGAGGTCGGTACATCTTTTTTGCTTCAGTTTTTCAGTTTGCTATTCACCGAGATGGATCAGCGTTCAGAAGCCTCTACACCCACTGCTCGTCCTTCCTCCTTCTCCAGTCATCTTCCTTCTTCATTTATTCCCAATTTTGGTGAAGCTAGAAAGCTCGATGGGACGAACTATCCAATCTGGAAAGTCAAGATCTGAAGCCATCTGTTGGCACGGAAGCTGTGGAAGATAGTGATTGGGACCAAGGAGAAGCCGGAGGACATTGTGGACAAAAGAGGTGAAGTTTAAGTTGAAGCAGATGCGGATGAACTCAGTGCATGGGAGGAGAGGGATGCTCAAGCCTTAGCACTGCTAATTGGCACGACAGCAGATGCTGTGATTCCTCATATCCAGCTGGTAGAGATGTCTTCAGAGACGTGGGCCATACTGAAGGAGCTGTATGAAACCGATAATACAGCCCGTATCATTACTCTTCAGCACCAGCTTTATAATCTTGATATGAATGAGGGTGATAGTGTGCATGACCATCTGACAAAGGTGAAAGTCGTGCGGGACCAGCTCGCAGCAGTTGGTCAGAAGGTGGACTCGAGTCAATTGGCGTTGCTCACACTCCACAAGTTGCCATGGAGTTTCAAAAGTTTTGTGACTACGGTCACTTCGGGTCAACAGACTAAGCCAATCACCTTTGAGGAGCTTGGCTCACTCCTGCTTCAGGAGGAGGCTCGAGAGAAACTCTTTACGCAAACCGACAAGAAGGCATTAGTGGCTAAAGACAAGCTTGGAAAAGGCAAGCCAAAGGAGTTCAAGAAGTCAGAGGACGCTAACCGAAAGAAGAAAATGAAGTGCTATTATTGTGAAAAGCTTGGCCACTCTGCCAAAGAATGCCGAAAGAAGAAGGCGGATCAGAAGCGGAAGAGAGAAGCCAGGAACAAAGAAGAGCCTAAGAATGATTCTACCAATGTGACGACTAGACAGTTGTTTTTAATCAATGAACATTGTTCATCATATGCAGTCAGTGAAGGAAAAGAGGGTTGGTATGTTGACAGCGGTGCTTCAAAGCACATGTCTAACAGAAAGACTTGGTTCAAAACCATGGAAAGTACACACCCGGATTCCAAAGTTTCTGTCGGGGATAGCCGGACGTGTCCTGTGAAGGGCATCGGTAGTTTTCCTTTTAGTACAACCGCGGGTGAGGAGAAGGATATCTCTGGAGTACTTTATGTACCCAACCTTTGCAAGAACTTACTATCTGTAAGTCAGATGGACAAAAACAACATGGCAGTTCTCTTTCAAGATGGCAAGGTCACCGTGACATCCAAAGCAAATGGACAGATGATGGCTCAAGGAATTGAAGATAACGGACTGTATCGCCTCAGTGCAATGTTGGTTCATGAAGACAACGGAAAGTCCAAACTTTGGCATGAGCGCTTCGGTCACGTCAACTATGGAACCTTGGTTGAAATGTCAAAGTCGAAGATGGTGGATGGACTTCCACCAATTACAGGCAAGGATGGTGTCTGTAGGGCTTGTCTAGAAGGCAAGCAACCCGTTTCGGGCCAGTAAATTTCTTGAGTTGGTTCATGCTGACATTTGTGGCCCAATGTCTACAGCATCGTGGGCAGGATCCAGGTACTCACTTCTCTTTGTGGATGATTTCAGTAGAATGACCTGGGTGTATTGCTTGGCCAAAAAGTCACAGGCTTTCGAGAAGTTCAAAGACTGGAAGGCCAGAGTTGAAAAGGAGACAGGGGAGCATGTCAAGACGTTCTGTACAGATAGGGGGGGAGAATTCACCTCAAATGAGTTCAACACATTTTGTCGCAAGCATGGGATCAAGCGACAACTCACCACAGTACATACTTCTTAGCAAAACGGGGTAGCCGAGAGGAAGCATAGAACCACCACGGAGACAGGGCTTGCTATGCTCCAAGGTAGGAACCTTTCTAAAGCCTATTGGAGTGAAGCTATCAATACAGCCATACACATTCTCAACAAGACCAAGACGAAGGCCGTCAAGGACACGACTCCATATGAGGCATTTATGGTAAGAAGCCCTCTATCCATCTTCGCATTTTTGGTTCTAACGCATGGGTGCATGTGCACAAGGAAGACAAGACCAAGCTTGATTCCCAGAGCATAAAATGTATCTTTGTTGGGTATAGTGAAGAATCCAAGGCCTATCGACTCTTCGACCCAGTAAAGAAGCAGATCCTTATCAGTTGGGATGTTGTCTTCGAGGAAAAGGAACCTGAACCCCAGGAGGAGCCTCAGATTGAGGAGGAGGAGATTGATTTTGATGAAACTTTTGCTCCCACTGCTCGCATGGTTACTATCCGGATAGTGATTGCCCTTGTTGCCCAATTCTAGTGGCCTATTTTTCAAATGGACGTGAAGTCCGCATTCCTTACTGGAACCCTGGAGGAGGAGGTATACGTAGAGCAGCCACCGGGCTTTCAAGATTTAGGGTCCCCATTAAAGGTCTGCAGGTTGAAGAAGGCGCTATACAGGCTGAAACAGGCTCCCAGAGCTTGGTACTTAAGGATTGATGTATTCTTTTAGAAGATAGGGCTAAGTCGGAGCCCTTCTGAGGCAAACCTCTACTTGTTCATTGAGAAGGGGTTGTGATTGGTTCTATGTTGATGATCTTATCTTGACAGGTGACCATGTCAAGAAGATTTCTCAGGTCAAGGAGCTACTCATGTCTGAGTTTGAGATGACTAACCTTAGGTTATTACACTACTTCCTTGGGATAGAAGTAAAGCAGGCCAAAGAGAGGATCTTCATTTCACAAGAGAAATATTGCAGAGAACTTGTGAAGAGATTTCAGATGGAGGATTGCAGGACAGCAGTAATTCCCATGGAGGTCGGGCTCAAGCTTAGTGTTCACGACACATCTCAGCCGGTCGATACTCCTTTGTACCGACGATTGGTAGGAAGTTTGCTTTACCTTACCAATACTCGACCTGATATTTGTTATGCAGTTGGGCTATTATGCCAGTTCTTTGCTTCTCAGGAAGAGTCATTGGGATGCAGGTTTACAGGTGCTGAGGTATCTAAAGGGTACTTGCACCTACGGGATCACCTATACCAAAGGCATCGAACTAGGCGGGTTTTGTGACAGTGATTGGGCGGGTGATGCTGACACCAGGAGATCAACAACAGGGTACTGTTTCTTACTTGCATCTGGTGCCATCTCTTGGCTAAGTAAGAAGGAACCCACAGTGGCCCTTTCATCTACAGAGACAGAGTATAGAGTTGCGTGTATAGCAGCTTGTGAGACACTGTGGTTGAGGTGGATTCTGGAGGACATGGACGTATGTCAGGAGGACGCAACAGTGCTGATGTGCGACAATCGGAGTTGCATAGCCATTGCCAAGAATCCAATATACCATGCGCGGACCAAGCACATCGAAGTTCATTACCACTTTGTTCGAGAGCTCATCATCGACGACATGATGAAGCTTATGTACTGCCCGACCGCCGACAACTTGTCCGACCTCTTCACGAAGGCACTTGGGATGGCAGAGATGCTCAGGCTCATGCCTTTATTGCATTGTTGGTTTAGAGGGTGATAATCACTCTCATAGTCTTGCAGGGCTGCAAAGGATGCTTGGGATAAGTTAGCCTCTTTGTAGAGATATACAATGAAGGACAAGTTTGTGGAAGGAGTTAGGTGCCTTGAAGATGGATGAGGGGGAAAGTATGGATGCCTTTCTAACTTAAGGTCAAGGACTTCAAAGAGCAATTGGCCAACATTGATGAGGTTGTGCTAGATAGTCAGATTGTGTCTAAGACACTGACTGGAATTCCTGACTTATATCAAGGGTTTGCAACCATGTCGAGATTGTAAGGAAACTAGGAAACCAGGTCATGATATTTCTAAATGCTGAAAGCGCATAGAATTAGATAATAATAAGTCAGCAATTACTGATGCTCATCTTCCCACGAAAAAAATGAATCGGCCATGTTGCTCACGATGATTGGGCTTTTATAGTAACATGCCAGTACAATCATTCATTCATGATTCATAAGTGTTGAATGCATTAGAAACTACAATGCGGTATTTTGATTGTGGTGCTTCTAAGCACATTACTTCTTGAAAGACGTTTTTTTCCCCTGTGCCTGATTTACCAAATGGGGGACATTGTGAGTCGTGACCTGTGCCAACAATGCATCTTATGCCGTGAAGGGCATTGGCCAATGAGTATATTGTAGCAGTAGAAGATCTTGTCTCTCTGTAGGATGTTTTGTATGTTCCAAGAATAAAAAAGAATCTCATATCCATTTCAGCCATTGCTACATAAAGATAAAGAGAAGTTTTCGTCCAAGTTGCGGCCTACTGGTATTGCGATAATTCTTTCTATCTTAAATGGTGTGTTGCCCTATCAGCTAGATTTAGATTTAGATGCTCGTTTGGGAGAGACTAAAATGAAATCGTTTAGACTTCACAAGCAGTTGTAGCTTGAATGAAGAGATCTGGACTACTTTTTTATTAGCCTTCTCCTTTAGTGCTAGCCTTCGTCCTAGCTGAGTTTGCCCTTCACCTCCGGAGTGCCGACAGAAACTCAATACGAAGACTTTGTATAAATGGATGCTCAAGTATGTGTGGGTGTATGGATATGTATGTGTGAGAGCATACTTTTATACTATGGTCTACACCCACTGTTGGGCGCTGATGACGTCAGTGGGGATGTCATAGTAGCTAGTCCCTGCTATGCGTGATGGAGTTTATGGTTTTCAATATTATGAGTAACTCTCGTGAGATTGAAACTGCACTATGTTGTGTTTTTAGAGGATGAGTTTGGGAATGTTCCTGGATTCATCTAGGTATATAGTTATTTTTAATGGTTATTGCTGTGCAGTCTATGATTTCAGAAATGGCAATACAATTGTTATCACTGGAACATCGACTTGTACGTTAGGCCTATGACAGAGAGAGAGAAATTGTAGCACTTGCGATAGAGGATTTTGTGGTTGCTGACACTCATTTGTGGCATGAGCGTTTTAGACATTTGGGATGCCTAATTGGGAAAATGCATCGGTTTTCTTTCCCGAAAGATAGTATGCCAGGTGAAAATTGAAATCATTCACAAAAGTAACAAAGTATGGATAATCCCTAATAGATGTTTGCCTGCATTGTGAACCAAATGCAACCTACGGGCTGCACCAACACTCCCTTGGTTTACCCATTGAAATCCAAGCCAAATGTCTTTACTCGCTTCAAGCGATTTCTTGCGTTAAGCCAAATTTCTTTACTTGCTTCAAGCAATATTCGGTAGAGTGGTTGGGAATGAAGGCGGACACAAGCATCTCATACTTTGCACTGATAGGGAGGGTGAGTATATGTCCCGTGAGTTTGCTGATTTTTTAGCATCTCGCGGTATTATACATTAGTGTATTGTGCCATATACACCACATGAAAATGGTGCTGCAGAATGCAAATATGGAAACTTGATAGAGATGGCACGGTGTATGCTGAAGGTGTTACACTCAAGTTGAGGCAACATGACCTCGGAAGGGTCAATCAACATTTTCCTTTGTAAAGGATCAATGTTTGTATTATATTTATTTGGGCTTCATGTAAATGGTCAAAGGGGTTAATGTCAAGGTGCTTGATGAGGGTAACAAGGCACTGACTAGATGGGTCTAAGGCTATGGGTCTTGAATGCATTAAGTGGAAAATGTGCCTAGGGGCAAGTGAATAAATTGATATCCCAAGAGAGCGGTAGTAAATATGCATTTAAGAGGTACCCTAGAATGAAGACATGTGGCATACTAGATCCATCTAGGGAATTGGGGCTTGGTGGAATATGCAAGCTGGAGCCTTCACGTAATGTGGTTGTTCTGAGAGTTTGCTACCACCGAGATTTGGCTGGGAGGAAAATCTGAGTGCCTGCCCCGTGATTGATCCTTGAATTGGCAATATGAAGCAGGTTCAAGTATAGTGATCGTGATATTGGTATCCCTGCCCCGTGATTGATCCTTGAATTGGCAATATGAAGTAGGTTCAAGTATAGGAGGTCGTGATATTTGGTATCAGAGCTAAGTATCGAAATAGGGAGATGAAGCTGTGGAAGAACGATGCGCTACGCATCAGGGTTTGCTGAATTCTGGCAGACAAGGCTGATGATAATTCGAGTAGAGATTTTACAGCACGTAGGTGTACCTCCGTTGTTGACACGCAATCTCAACGAAGTACGAACTGACGTGTTCATCAGACGCTCAGCGTCGTCAAGATTGGGGGAGCACGGGTGTGGAGAAGAAAAGAGCAGACGGACGTCGCGTTGTTTGTGTGACGGGGCATGGGTGAATCTATAGCCTGGAAAGTCTGGTGACGGTGAATTGCTATGGTGGTGTTGGTTGATCGCAGTGCTTCAGGACTGGCAATGGTCACGAGCCGAATCGTTGTGGGGTTTCTTGTTCACGCGAACGTAAGGAATGTACATAGCTACAAGAGTGTCCACTTGTTGATCGACAAAGAGATGTTTGGAGTTTGGAGATGGAGCTCTGTTATTATGATAGAAAGGGGTGATTGATTTGCTCTTGGTCTGCTTACGCTTGCAGGCTTTGGTGGTTCATCCACTTATGTGGATTCAAGATTAGTTCTATGCTATGTTAAGGATGCCGTCTGAGTTTGGGAATGTTCCTGGATTCATCTAGGTATATGCTTCTGCCGTATTAGCGGACATGCAGATTTCACCTGGTGAAGTTTTTGTCCAAGTTGCGGCCTGCTGGTATTGTGATAACGAGTGCCGACAGAAACTCAGTACGAAGACTTTGTATAAATGGATGCTCAAGTATGTGTGGGTGTGTGGATTTGTATGTGTGAGAGCATATTTTTATACTATGGTCTACACCCACTGTTGGGCACTGATGACGTCAGTGGGGACGTCATAGTAGCTAGTCCCTGCTATGCATGATGGAGTTTATGGTTTTCAACCTTGTGAGTGACTATCATGAGATTGAAACTGCACTATGTTGTGTTTTTAGAGGATGAGTTTGGGAATGTTCCTGGATTCATCTAGGTATATATTACTCCTGAGGAGGTAGAAATGGATCCAAAGAAAGTGGCTGCAATACTGACGTGGCCTATCCCTCAGAGTTTGATCGCTTTGCGATCATTCTTGGGATTTTTTCAATTTTATCGAAGGCATATCAAAGGATATTCCGAAATAGTACTCAAGTTGAGGCAACATGACCTCGGAAGGGTGAGTCGACATTTTCTTTTGTAAAGGATCAATGTTTGTATTATATTTATTTGGGCTTCATGTAAATGGTCAAAGGGGTTAATGTCAAGGTCCTTGATGAGGTTGACAAGCACTGACTAGATGGGTCTAAGGCTATGGGTCTTAAATGCATTAAGTGGAAAATGTGCCTAGGGGTAAGTGAATAAATTGATATCCCAAGAGAGGGGTAGTAAATATGCATTTAAGAGGTACCCTAGAATGAAGACATGTGGCATACTAGATCCATCTAGGGAATTGGGGATTAGTGGAATATGCAAGCTGGAGCCTTCATGTAATGTGGCTGTTCTGAGAGTTTGCTACCACCGAGATTTGGCTGGGAGGAAAATCTGAGTGCCTGCCCCGTGATTGATCCTTGAATTGGCAATATGAAGCAGGTTCAAGTATAGTGATCGTGATATTGGTATCCCTACCCTGTGATTGATCCTTTAATTGGCAATATGAAGCAAGTTCAAGTATAGGAGGTCGTGATAGAAGGGTAAGTCTTTGCCCCAACAAATTTTGGTTGGATGCCATTATGTGTGCCAACTATGTCTTGAACAGGTCACCCACTAGCGTGTTGAAGACTATCACACCCTATGAGACTTCGACAGGTCATAAGCCAGGGTATTTGGATGCCTTGCATATTCACATGTTCTGTCTCCGTTACTACATGAGCTTGAGGACAAGGAAATTAAATGCATTTTTATTGGTCACAGCTCAGAAAGCAAAGGGTATCAGTTATACCAGCCTAGTACAGGCAAGGTTATCATTAATAGAGATGATGTCTTTGCTGAACTCTGTTATGCTGGTCAAAAACAGCCAACTATTGTTGCTTTCTGATGTCTCTGATACATTGCTGCTCTTGTTCAAGTCTGCATCAGATTTTGATGAGTCCATGGAGCTCCAACTAGTGCTTTACAACCACAAACAGGATCTGATTTTCAGCCTGAATTGCCTCACATTGATCAGGCTACCATAGATGAAGCAGTGACTGAAGAGAGGGCTATGATAAAGACAGCAGAAAGCAGTCCCTAGATGACTGTTAGACTCATTGAGGGACAGCAACAAGCTGAGCCTTTGCCTGGCTGCATGAGGGCAGCCTCTCATCATATGCAGGGACACTTAGTGGAGGTTGCATCGATTGCTACCACTCGCAATGAAGAGCCACTGTGTCACAAGAATGCCTTTGAGAGCAAAGATTTGATGGGTGCTATGAGATCCAAGTTAGATTCAATTCATCAGAATGGCAGTTGGGAGTTGTGTGACTTGCCTAAAGGCAAGTGTGCTATAGGCACTAAGTGGGTATACACACTCAAGAGGAAGGCTGATTGTAGTATTGACCACTATAAAGTCCGCCTTGCTGCAAAAGGCTGTGCTGAGCAGTAACGCATTGATTTTGAGGAAAAATTTGCACCCAGATCACGCAATCCTATGAGATAGACACAAACATTGCAGCACTTGCAATAGAGGATTTTGTGGTTGCAGACACTCATTTGTGGCATGAGCGTTTTAGGATCTTCAATTATGGCAGCCAGATTGCATTCATAGAATGATTGTTAATCTTCCAAATATGCATGCATTGTCCAAACATGTTTGTGAGGGATGCCTACTTGGGAAAACGCATCGGTTTTCTTTCCTGAAAGATAGTATGCCAGGTGAAATCATTCACAAAAGTAACAAAATATGGATAATCCCCAATAGATGTTTGTCTGCATTGGGCCACACACATCATTGTGAACCAAATGCAACCTACGGGCTGCACCAACACACCCTGGGTCTACCGATTGAAATCCAAGCCAGATTTCTTTACTTGCTTTATGCAATATTCTGTAGAGTAGTTGAGATGAAGGCGGCACTAAGTGGGTATCCACACTCAAGAGGAAGGCCGATGGTAGTATTGAGCACTACAAAGCCTGCCTTGTTGCAAAAGGCTATGCTGAGCAGCAAGCATTGATTTTGAGGAAACATTGCACCCAGATCATGCAATACTACCATCAAGTGCGTCATTGCCATAGCAGCCATCATCATTGGCAAGTGCATCAGCTTGACTTTGAAACTGCTTTCCTTCATGGAGATTTGCAAGAGGAGGTGTATGTCTCTCAGCGTTCCAGTTTTGAAGTCAAAAGGGTATTAAAAAAAAGGTATCCCTGTTGCACGAAGCACTATATGGTTTGAAGCAGGCACCCCGGGCATGGTATGCTAAGATTCATGGACGTCTTATCAGCCTTGGTTTTCAGAACTGCCCTACAAAAAGCTCTCTCAATGTCCGCAAGCATGATGTCAACTTTCTGATTTTGATTTATGTGTTGATGATATGCTCTTGAATGGACCTACTTAGCAGATTGCAGCCTTCTGATTTGAAGCAATCATTTGCTATGACAGATTTGAGCCAGCTTCAATTATTATTTTGGCATTCAGTTTGCTCATGTTGAGGGGAGTATTATGATGATTCAGTCCAAATACGTTAGATGGCTCCTACACACATTTTAGTTTGAGGACTGCAAACCAATTTCTACACCTGTGGAGTTTGGTTTCCATTTCTCCATGGATGATGTTGTTGAGCCCTTTGATGCCACTCTCTATCAGCTGGCTGTTGGATGCCGTATCACACATGGCCAGACCTTCAGTTTGATGTTCCCAGTTAAGCAAATTCATGCATAGTCCCAATACACATCGTTGGTAGGCCGTGAAGCGTGTCTTCGATACTTGAAAGGCACTCAAGGTTTGGGCCTTCTTTGGCCACCATTCTTCACTTCACAGGACAGTGACTGGGCTGGATGTTGTCACACTACAGTGTCACGTAGTGGCAGCTGTTATATTCTTGGAGCTTCATGTATCTCTTCGGTCATGAGATTGAAACTGCACTATGTGTTGTGTTTTTAGAGGATGAGTTTGGGCTTGTTACTAGATTCATCTAGATATATACAATTGCT
The DNA here is from genome assembly GCF_047967505.1 of Dipteris shenzhenensis. Taxonomy (NCBI): domain Eukaryota; kingdom Viridiplantae; phylum Streptophyta; class Polypodiopsida; order Gleicheniales; family Dipteridaceae; genus Dipteris; species Dipteris shenzhenensis. Next base: position 14,319,603 of record NC_141614.1, on the reverse strand, counting down.
ACTTCCAGCGGTGAAGCTGAGTACATGGCAGCTTTTACAGAATGTATCAGGCCACGGAAACTACTTGCAGATCTTGATGTTGATCAGACATCTCCCACCACTATCTACACTAACAATCAAAGTGCTTCAGCGATTGGGCAGAATCCAATATTTCATACTCATTGAGGTTGATTATCATTATATCAGAGAGAAACTATCAGCAAGGATATTCACTTGACCTATGTTCCGACACAAGACAAACTGGTATAGATCTTCATCAAGGCACTTCCTTGACTCAAGGTTGAAACTTTTTGGCATGCTTTACACTTGATTCCTTTTGTTAAGTGATTCTGCCATCATTGTACTTCCATATGTTGCTATATCCTTTTGGATGAACATGTGCAACTGGCATTAGTTCTAGGTATCTTTGAGAAGATTCCAGAGTACTGGAAACTCATTAATAGTCAAGTCAACTCTGGAACGTTTGTTAGGTTTAGCCCCTGGTATGGCCTTGTAGTTAGTACTAGTTAGTTCTAGTCCTATAGCTCATTAATAATCAAGTCAACTCTTATAAGATGGATTGCCCTATGAGTTGACCAAGGTTTAGGGCTAGCCTTAAGAAGGCTTGTCCTTTCACTTCAGTTTTTTTTTTGCAGTTATACAATTCAGTTCAGCTTCAGCTTTTGCTTCCTTGTTTTGCATTTTCTGCTCCCTTGCTTCCAAACATCCCTACACGTGTACGTGTGACTTCAATCATGTAAGATGAGTAGATCTGCAAGATGATCTTCAGTTTTGGAATTGTTTAAAAATTCAAGTGACGATTAAGTTTGTTCAAAGGGAATTATGCTTCTGCAAAACATAGAGTGGGCTTTGTGAGGGAGGCTAGGAGTGAGACGAGAGCGATTGTGAGCATTGAGGACAAGGTTGTGTGATTTGAGGGGAGTTCATGATAATACTGCCTTCAAGTGTAAGAACGTTTTTGACATGCTGGAGAGGTTCAAAACTTTTTTGCCTGTATGTACACTAGGTTAAAATCTTACACTTTTACCAGAAGCTCATGTGGCTGTGGCTTAAAGTACACTGATTGCACGCTGAAACATTCTTAGGTGGAAAGTAGACTGCAGCCTTCAGGAAATACAATGCTATGGGTATACCAAAGTTGTTTTGTTCATGATATGTCTGTGCCCGTTTCTATGCTGTTCTTAAGATTCCATAATCTATAATGTGAGCAGATCCAGCGGAGGAGGAGTGTTCTCGATGATGATGATTGACTTGAGGGCATGAGCCATTATTGCGCAATCTCAAGCAGCGTTAAATGCTCAGGCTGAAGTTATGGAATGTAGGCTTGTTACTTTTGGCAGAGCATTGCCCTTGTAAAACTTGAAGATTTTGTGGTTATTGTTTTGCAGGCTTGCTGTGTATATTACCCTTTTATGTCCCAACAGGTTAGGGGAATGCACATTCTGTGCAAGTACATTCCTCACATTAAGTTGCATGTATACCAATCAAGAATATCATAATGTTTTTGTGATGTATTCTATATAATTGTGCAAGTACGCTCCTCACATTAAATTGCTTGTATACCAATCAAGAATATTTTTTGGGAAACATAATGTTTTTGTGATGTATTCTATATAATTGTCCTAAAAAATTGCCAGTCAGGTTATAGTATTTGCTTCTCTGCTTGTGGCTTCTCTCATCCGGTCCATGATGTGATCCAGGATACGATTGCAATCACAATCGAATAAGGGTTTATCCACCAACACAATCAATGGATTGTTGTCATGCCAAACCTGTAGAAGTTGCATCTTTGGAATGGGACACCTGCAAAGACAGAGATCAATGAGCCCAGGCTGTCTAGCACGAGAAGCCAAGAACCTCAAGACTAGGATCTTTTGCCCTTCCTGATCACGACTGGTTATCATAGACATTAGTCAATTTCTAGAATATCAATCTTCAAAGATGATGCTTCAATGACAAGACAAATATTCTAGTTCTTTCATTCAACCTGAGTGAGTTTGAGACCTACTTTTCAATTGTGCTCAAACGCGACAATGATAAGTGCATATTGGCATCCATGTACCTAAATGGTGAAGCAGTCACATGATGGCACAAATAGTAGGCTAAACACAATGACCAGCTTAGAGAAGATACCCACTTTGACTAGGAAGGATTTTGCAAGCTCTTGCTTTCTGCCACGCCCATTGTGTGGAACAGATTGGGGAGCCAATCAAAATAATTGGAGGACCAAATGAAACACTCAACCACACGGTACAATTCGAGCCGGTGTATGCAAGTGACAATCCAGCTTCAAAAAGGTGACAAGTCAATGGTGTTTCTCCATGGGTTATGATGGACATCCAATGGCATGTTTGCAATGTCTACATCGGAGATTAGACACCCTGCAAGCTAGCACATAACTTGAGTTTATGAGCAATTGCTCTAATTCAAAGATGCTTGTAGCAAGCACAATTGACGCCACGTTGACCAGGGGGCAAGAACTCCACTAGTAGTATGCAATCATGGCAATGAAAGAATAGAACTAGGAACAGGCAAAACACGAAGAAACAATGCAAGAAGCGTATCGATTGGCATGGGCATTTCTTGGTTGTTGACTCATGGGCAAAGTACAATGGCAACATGGTTGGGGTCCTCGTCTACGATTGGAAGCAAAGATCGCAATGGAGAGACTATTCTATGAGTGTAATCTTGCTTTTAAATTTAGCCCAAATTGGCACCTATAAGAATCTTGTTGCTATGAGTGCAAAAGTAGCAGCAGCAACTTGTCCTCTTTTGTGAGCTTCTTCAAAGATCCTCTGTACCTCACAATTGGCAAGGCAAGTGGACATCATTAGGGAGGAGTTTGTAGGCTTGTGAGATGCTTGGGGGGACACTTTGTTAGATGGATGGGCTAATGCGCACAAGTTGTCGACACATGATCAATTTCTCGGTTTCATGTTACGCTGCCACGATGTTTGCAAGCAACATTCATGTATCCCTACTAGAGGTTTCAATTTTAGTTAAATGTAAGTAATTTATTCAGCTCTGAAGTCTATGATTTACAAGTTGAGAATCTCGGCTCGAGCCTCCATATGCTGTAAATTGTTTTAGAATTAGTATTATATTGGAGCAGGGGCCTTTCTTTATTTGCATATTCAGCTGGTCATATTATTAGAGATAATCAGTCAACATGCAAGGCCATCGGAGAGCATTTCAAATTATCCATCGATTCTAATTGAATTCTCTGATCAACAAGATGAAGGTCTACAAATTAAAAATATCATGGATGAACATTGACCTGAAGGCTTAGTCTTGACTCATGACTCGTGCACTTATTTTGAATGTCCTTAGTCTTGGCTTGATGCCCTTATAGATAATCTAGTGATCTACATGACAAAAGAAGAAAAGACAACAATAATTGAATTCTCCGATCAACAAGATGGTCTATAAATTAAAAATTCAAGCCTTGCATTTGATCACAATAGTCAAGAATAGCTCAGCAACTACATACATTGAAGAAGACATAATAAGGTGCTAACAGACAAATCATGTTAGCATTTTAACGCGAATTACGCAAAATAGAATGCGATTGATAGTAAAGAAAGTCACTTCGAAGGAAGAAAGCATAATAGATAGCTTGGAAAGGTTGTGTCATGGTATAGATTTAATGACTTAAATTGTATTAAACTTGATCAAGGCTTCTTTTTCCTAGAAGAAGTCTCTCTCATGTGATTATACATGTTTCTTTTGAACTCACCACATACCTTTATATTGTCTTGTCTACTCCAAATCATATCATCAAGGTCTCTCCCTATCATATGTATCATTAAATGCTTCTTTATTCTATTTGAGCAAAGAACTTGGATTCGAGATCAATAGAACTTTGAAAAACACTTATCTATGTTCTTAACCCATTGTGGATGAGGCTTTTTTCATGTCAAGACATTTGTTCTATTGATTGTTTCTATTGTATTCAAAATGTCAAAATTAGACTTTGATCATCTTCAAAGTTCCAAGCATCATATTTTTTGAAAAAGGTCTTCTAGATGTAGCATGTGTCGCGGACCATTTTATCATTTTATAAAAAAACTTATTCTAGATTCTAGTTAGTTGAATAATATTTTGTCCATATAAAAATATACTAGGATGAGACTACATGTTGTGGAGTACCAAGAGAAGAGAATTTGGCTAGTTATCTAGACAGTATGACATCAAAGAAGTAGCACTAATTAAAATTGTTTTCACATTAGTATGACATATGCAGACAAATATAAATATGTATGAGAAGATCGATTTGTTAGATCATCAAAACGTAGCACAAATGTGTGATATAATAGATTTTGGACACCAATGATCCATATAGTGCAATGATGAATATGATGCTATTTTGCCTTTATCTCATCAAGATGTAATACTAGACAAGGAAAGTCTCATCCCTTTAGCATTGAACATGAGATGTAAACCAAAGATTTGATGTATAGTATAAAAGAAACAAGTGACAAGAAGCAAAAATAAAGTTTTATATTAGCAAAAGGAAAAAAGTAGAGTTCTATATCAACAAGAAAGAAAAAACAAAATGGACTTGATCTTAGGCAAAGGAACAAGGATTCTACACCACCAACACAACAAGAAATATTCATCCTCTATCAAGGCAAAACTCTATGAGAATTTTGGAGTTAACTTATGATGAATAATTGTAGAGAAGTATTGCAATGTAAGGTGTATGAGTGACGAAAGAGAGTTGTGAATGAGGGAAAAACGTGGACAAGGTATAGAAAGAGAACAATAGATGAGAGAGAAAGAATGAACGAAAGAAAGAAAGTTTATCATTTAGCCTTTGAAAGACTACAGGGTCTTTGAGACTGAAAAAAACAAATACAAGGAGTTGAATGGGTGGAGCCTCAAAGTAGGCATTTGCACCCAAGGCAAATACGACAAGTACAAGGTGTCCGAGCCTAGAGAGAGGAGCGAGTTGCATTATGGCGTCACTATGGTGGCCCTTTGTATGTTATTCGAGGAACCAAGTCCATGTGGCAGTTGAGAGTGGATAAGAGGGTACAACGGCTTTGTTGGTATATGAGGCTGCGGTGGTAGAAAACTCGTGTTAGAGCGTTGACATCTACATGCATGGTTTGCTATGGTCTCCTTGCTGTGGCCTTGCATCATGTAAGTGCCTCTATCACACCCATCAGCCGTGCCTGAGAGAGAGAGAGAGAGAGAGAGAGAGAGAGAGGGGGGGGGGGGGGGGGGGAGAGAGGGAGTCAATAGAGCAAGCCCAAAAAGGCAAGCGACAATTAGTTGAGTGGTTGGAAAATCAAGCAAGCATAGAAAGAGTTTTTTATAAAATAAGTGCTTGGACTATAAACATGACCCCATTTGGGTTTGGCAATTACCCCGGGGGGTCACTGATAACATGTAACATAGCTCTTTTGTGCATTGAGGGGTATTTTTTAGTGGGGGGAGTTACATTCTGTTTATGTGCATGAGGGGATTTATAAAATAGCAACTTAATGTAATTTATATATGTAGATTTATGAAGGAGTGTCACAATTTTAAGATTGAAAATGTAAACACGTATAGGGGTTTAACCATTTACATGAGAAAATGTAAAAATGCAAGAATAGGGGTAATTTTTAACACATGCTTGCTGGCACATGCTTTATGGGTTTATGAAGAGTGATCCCAAGAGTGCAATTAAAAGGTAGAGGATGTTAAAATTTGGTTTTGCTTTTGCTAAAATAGATAGTGTCTTCTTGCTCCCTACTATGGGAAACCTTGCTTTAAACTTGGTGCAAGAAATTGGACAGAATTTCACAAAATTCATATTCTGATGTGCACAATTTTTCTAGATGGTGCAAAAAGGCATGATATTCATCTAAATCATGCCTTGTCATTTGATTTGATATGTAACATTATGCCATTTATTTTTTACAATTTGATATGTAACATTATGCCATTTATTTTTTACAATCAAAAGATGCAGGGATGTTAAGAACTCATCTTTTGGGCCAAAACAATCAAATGTTGACATCTTGTAAAATAACAGGGATGTGAAAATGTCATCTTTTGGGCTAAAATAGGGAGTGCGTTGATGTAGGGATGTTAAGAACTCATCTTTTGGGCCAAAACAATCAAATGTTGACATCTTGCAAAATAACAGGGATGTGAAAATGTCATCTTTTGGGCCAAAACAGGGAATGCGTTGACGCGCTCCCTATTTTGGCCCAAAAGATGACATTTTCACATCCTTGTTTCTTTTGGTTTACAAGTCCAAACATGGTCATGTTACATATCAAATCAAATGGCAAGGCGTAGTTTAGATGATTTTCATGTCTTTTTGCACCATCTAGTGAAATTTAATGCACTAAAATATGAATTTGTGGTCGATTTGTTGCATTGGTAAGATTAGTGGGAGGTAAGAATAAATCATTAGGGAAGGATATTTTTGCACTAACAAAGAAACATGGGTTTTGTTCCAAGAGTGAACAGAGTTAAAAAACTAAGCATTTACATATGCATGGAATCTAGACTCATCCATGCAAGGAGTCCTTGGAAACACTCCACTTGTGTGGAAGTTTGCATGATGATCTCAATTATTGGAAAGAGAGAACTTGATTATAATAGGGTTTGTCTTTGATACAAACAATGACTTGGAAATTAAACATCCAAACTGTCACATGGATGATGTGAAATTAGTGTTAGTGGCTTTAAAGTTATATGCATATGGACTTTTGAATAAGTTATTATTTTTTCCTACTGAAATGGGGGATTTATAATTCTTTTATTGTTTTTTATAGCTCGCTTTGTTTGGCTCACTCACTTTTTGTGGCTCGCTTTTTGGTAATCCTCGAGGGGGAGAGAGAGAGAGAACGAGAAGTTTGAAGTAGAAAATATTTTTTTAAACTGTAGGTTTGCGCAACAGAAGAGGAGTATCTAGCTAGTCCTATAAATGGGCATCTCCTAGACGTGATTTCTTATGGAGTTTATATAGAGATGCTCTCCCTTATTGTTTTCCCTTGCCATTCCAACTTTTGGTATATTGAGACGGCTTCTCTTCATACTCCATCTAGTGTGAGGAGAAAAGCATGTTCCGATGCCAAAAATATTACCTCCTTAGGAAGTTTTTATTAAGGGGATGTGTGTTAGGATATGTTAGAATATGTGAAAAGGTAAAGACAAAACTCATGGCGTTTATGAAGAATATGTGAAAAGACAAATCTCCATGAGTGTTGCAGTCATTAATCATTAGAATGAGACACAAAGATGAAGAATGAAGGTAGTATAGATAGCTCAAGGCTCATTGTCAAATGAAAGGCTCCCTAAAATCTAGGGCACACTTGCTAAGTATAGGCCAAGAGGGTTGAGGGGGACATGGAGGGTGTGAGAGAGAGTTTAAGAGTAGGCAACTAAGAGAGGAGGGGAGGACACGACTAGGTGGAAGGACATAGAGTGGGTGGAAGAAAGTGAGACACGAGAAACAAAATACATTAAGATAACATAAAAAGAGCTGTAGGTAGAACAAGTATTTAAGTAGATCCAGACCATAGAAAGGTGAATTTACAAAAGGCAAATTCCACCTTAAGATAGCATAAAATGAGCTCTAGATAGAACAATAAGTTAAGTAGATCCACACCATAGATAGGTGGAGTTTGCAGAAGGCATATTCCATCTTTTTTGCAATAAAGAAAAAAAGTCTATGTTAAAGTGCTAGAACCTTTAGAAACCTTGGAGATGGCTAAATGTCCATGGAGAAGGTTTTTGAGGACCATTCACAACACTTAAGAGAATTGGAGAACTTTCTTACAAAAATTTCCTCTACCAAATGGATGTAGAGTATATCCAAATTTTCACGTAGATAGAACAAAAAGAAGCTTGGTCATGATGATCAGTTGGTAGGTGAAGGGGCATGCAAAAGAATGCATGTGTAATTGCCAATATTTATTTTTTCTTTTAATTTCTTCGCTTCTTCTTTATTTACTATTGGAAATTTTCTATTCATTTTTTCTTACAAACATGTTTAAAGGATATTTATTAAGTACAGTAATACCTTAGTTTGTTATCTCCTTTTTCTTCCATCTTGAAATTATTATAATCTTCAACTTTTCCCTAATCCAATGTGGTTTGAATAATCCATTCCTTTGACTTTATATTTTAAAACTAAATGATGAAGCTCCTAGAAAAATCATGGCTCTTTGGAATAAATATAGGAGACATAATGAGATGTGTATAATGTGCAATACATCTATGCAAAAGTGGTATATCTACAATGTATAATAAATCTATGAGAAAGTAAGTGGTAGATCTATAATGTACAAGAAACAATGGGCTTCTGCCTACTCGTCGAACTGATCTGCTCCCAGCGTGAGCGAAGGAGGATAGAGCATGAGGCCACTCCTCAGTCACGCAGGGGAAGCAAGTAGAGGTGACAATATTGAGCCATCCCACTATGCATGAGACAGGGACTCTAGCAATTGTCAAGGTAGTTCCATTAGCTCCAACTGGGTAGGTCCCCCAAGAGTTGACTAGATAGGAAGAGCACAGGGCTTCAGCACCATCATTGTCACTAGATTCGAGGTCCTCTTCCTCCATTTCCCCGATGGTTGCATTGCAGCTTACAGCTCCAACTGCCCCCTCCCCTTTGAAGCCTTGCCCCCCTCATTCCTCCCCCCTCCGCCTTCTCCTCGCCCCCCTACTATTGCTCTCACCCTCACCACCCACCTTCAAGTTGTTAGCCCTCCCTCCCCCCCCGATACCCCATCCGCTGAGGTAGGGCTAGTAGTCTCTTCTTCGTCCTTGCATCCCCCCTACTCCAAACCCATAGCCTTTGGGCAAGGGTCCGATAGATCCCCCCTCCCTCTTTGCAGGTTGCATCTTTTACGGTGCAGTCTTAGTCGGCCGCTCCATTTTGTTAGGTGAAGAATTGAGAACCCCATCAATTATAGCCAAGAAAGGACAAGCAATTGACGAGAGGTAATTATCAAAATTTGGGTAATCCTTAAAACAAAGGAAACTTTCAATGTAGAGGAAATTCATGAAGATATATGTCAAGTATAGAATGCAATTGTTGTCACAAAATTAGAAATGATGACAGAGATTGTAAAAAGAAAGAATATCATCAAGGATAATACAACAATAGAGGAAGAGGAAATACTCATGGACAAAATCAAAGTAATAATACTTACAATCAACAAAATGAAAGCTTTGGAAGGATCAAAGAATTTAGTCTACACTATTGATAACATACCAAATTTTATTCAAAGAAGTAACAAAGTACCCATGGTCAAATTTTTAGGCAAGAAAGAATTGGCACATGATGTACTCTATGTTCCAAAGCTTAACAAAATCTCTTATCAGTTGGATAGGTGACAAAGAAGAACTATAGACTCATATTTGGTGTGGATCAATGCATGATTAGAGATAAATCGAAAGGATGTTACCTTGTTTAACAAGCAATAAAAGAAGGTAGGTTATTCAAAATGATAGCCTCTATACTAAACTTGCATGCAATGAGACTTGAGTACCATCTTGTGCCACTCTCAAGCTTTTGGCAAACAATATGGACATGTGCACCTCAAAAGATTAATACAAGTTAAAACCTAAAGCCATGCTTGAAAACCAGACAAGCAAAAAAATGGTACTCAGATAAGAAAAATGGGGTGAATATATGTCATAAGCACTTATGAAAAGTCTAAAGTCAAGACTTATGACTACTTTATTCAAATAAAAGTCAACACTATTTAACAAATTCAAAGAATCCAAATTCATGGTTGAAAAGGTACTCAAATTAGATAAAGGAGGTCAATATATGTCTATAACTTTTACAAACTTTTACAAAGAGGAGACAACTCACATTTTCTAGCACACCTCAACAAAAATGCAATTGCAAAAAGAAAGAATAGGACATTGGTAGGAAGAACTAGAACGATGTTGAATGAAAACATTTGCCAAACTAATATTGGATGGGAGACAGAAATAGTACAAACTATTTATTAAATAGGCTATGAATTGAATGAGCTCAAAGAATCACATCTTATAAGCCTTTACATGATACAAGACAAATATTGAGCATCTCAAAAATTTTGGTTGCATAGCATATGCAAATATACATAATGATCATACAAATCAAGAAAATACATCATAGTTGGATGCAATGAGCATAATAAAGCATAGAAACCATATGGCACACTCAATGAAAAAGAAATTATCTCAAGAGGTGTAGTGTTTGATGAAGATTTAAGTTGAAAAACATAAAATGCCTTCAAACTGAAAAAGATCAAATGCACAAGACAAGGTTGTAACAGCAAGATAAAAATGCACACAATAAGAGCATTTTGATATAGAGCCCTCACAACAAAAGCATGTGAAGCTTTGCCTTAGAAGACGATTGCTAAAAACATACTATTTTGATCAGAGAAACCAACAACTATATACTATGAGAATTAATCAACTCAAGCACTACAAAGGATCTATTATTCAACAAAAAATGTTATGATAACTACATTTGTCATTTGATTCTACAATGCATTGACTATCAACTTATTCTTCCATACTTTCCATCACAATGTGCATATCTTCTCTTTTTGTTTCCATAGCTTTGATCTCGCTCATTTGCATAATGATTTGATTATGAATTTATCAAATATACTTATTGGTTATGATGTAAGGATCTATAGGTTAGGATGCAAGCACCTACTAGTTATGATGCAAGGATCTACATGCTAGAAGGCTCGTTGTGTTCACAAAAAATAGGGATACAACAACACAATTGTCATCCTTGGCCACCTCCTCCCAAGTCATATGAACACTCTTAGGACTCTTTGTCTAAGAGAATAGTTTGGAAGGGAAAGGGTGCTCTCAAAGGTGATGAAAGTCTTGTAAGTCTTGGTTTGGTGGTCCAAGGTGATACATCTCTGGGATGAACATTTTATTCTGCTTATTAACTTGAGATGTGCCAAAAACTTTCATAATTTGGGTGCGAAATGTTGGAAGGGTTTTTGCATTAGGTCAAAAGCAAGGTGAGGAAATCTTGAAAGAGCTTTAGCCTATCGTTAGGCTCACCGTTTATGTCATAGCTTGATAAATGTGTTGTTTGGAGTTGTCGCTTCTAGGTGGCAACTGAACATTATTTCTATAAGTAGTCTCTCGTAGGGAGTTGGTTCTCTCCTAAAGGGGCTAAAGTGTTCAAGATGGATTGGGCTCAAATTTATCAATGTCTTTACTCTTCCCATCCTATTTCTCCTCACCTCTTGAAGTCATGGTAGTTTTAGGATCTTGAGTATATGTAAAGGTCTCATCTCAATAGGCTATGGTTGTCCCCCAGTCGCTGTAATTACAAATTCTTCCATTTCTTTTTTCCCCCAGTTCCTTCTTGTCAGGATGATCCACACCATGTTTTTAGCAAACGTGAGATTAAAAGAGTGTATCATTTATTTTGGGCTTGTCTTGTTCACAAGGATAGTCTCGAGAAGGATGCAAATCAGTTATCGATATGCTTTTTTTTTAAAGATTTCATGATAACAGATTGCTTTTGGCATTGTCTACTTTGTGACACTGTAGGTTTTCGTCCTCCTTTTATGTTGCTTCGGCACATTATTCATGTGGAGGTTGTGACCCCACCTCATTAGAATTTGTCGAGGGTACCTTACTGCTTTTAGGGAAAGCGTTGAGTGGTTCTTTATCCTGGCGGGGTCTTCCCATGCTTCCCCTTTTCAGGAGGGGTAAAACTCCGCATTCCCATAGTCCCTTAGGAGGGGAAAAACAAGAGGCATGACTTGTCGGACACACTACCCTCGAATATGGGTAAATGTCTTAGCGTCCAATTTCCTTTTTGGAAAGTCTCTTAAAATTCAATCTTAGCAAATCTGGTTTAGACGGGGCAAGGCTTGTTGCTATAGTCTGCCCCTAGAGGGGCAGCGCTAACAACCACTCTCACGAGCAAAACAATGTGGGCATATAGAACTTCTAATACATGAGAGAAGACACTTAGAGAGCAATCACGCGAGCCAGTTGATTTGGCCAACTGTTAAAAGGATGCACGTTCACCAAAAATATTTGAGGAAGAGGGTTTGCAAGAGTTTCATTGGCTGAACAATCATCAATAAGGTCTAATTTGATTGGCTCAAGTGTGTTAAATATGGGGAAGGAAGCTGCTTCACAACGGAGCCCCTCCTTTCAAGGAGGGGTGTTGCTTCTCTCATTTTGCTTTGCCAACTGCCTAGAATTAATTTGCCTGCTTTGATGGTTTTGCATGGGCAGTCAAAAGTAGGGGTAGTGCTAACAACCACTCTCACCAGCAACACAATGTGGGCATATAAATAAATGAGAGAGAAGCAACACAATGCGAGCATGTACTCCCAATAAATGAGAGAGAAGGACTCTTACAGACAATATCAATGAGTGTGTTGCATGGGCAGTCAAAAGTTGGGAAATGTATAAATAGGTTTGTGATTGGCAGGGGAGTTGATGAAAGTTTGCTTGAGACCAAAGGGCGATTGCTCCCTTCAGCTGCTCGGCCAAGGATCGAAGGTATGTTGAATTGGGTTTCTGTTTTGTTAGGTGGCCGAGTGAAACTTGATCGCACTCAGCTCAAAAATTCCAACGTTCCCATATTTTTGAATCACTTTCAGTGCACATTTCAAGGTCCCTGATGGGATTCCGAAGACGCATTCGTGCTTTCGGACGCAGACGTTGCTGAAAAAGCCACGGTAGGGGATTGGAGTTAAGAGTTATGAATTGGGTCCCTCACGAAAGAGGGGGTCTATTTGGCTAGCTCAATATTCTATCGCCAAATGGGGAATCTTTGTAATTGCTGGATTGCAGCGTCATCATCGGACGGCGCGTATAGCCAACAGCAAAAAAGTAGACTCTACTCGCTTCCTTTATTCTTTTGGAGCTGCGGATTCGTACACTCTACCATCGCTGGCTGTTACGTGAGAAGCCTCGCATTTTTGTTTTGCAGGGTAATACATTTCGGGTGAGTCTTTTGTTGGCTGAGCTTGACTTCCTAAGTTTGTCCTATGAACTTGGCCCTAGTCTCCCAATAGCAGGACTTTAGTTCCACCACCTTATTTCCACTTTACGTTCACGCGGGTGGGATTTCCTTTTGTAATACAAACATCATTGTAAGCTCTGTGCGGCAGCTTGCAGCTTTTTAGTTGTAGGATTCGAAGCTGCCCTTAAACTTTTGTTAAATTGTTGCTCGTGTGTGTTGTATGCACATGAAAGTATGTGAAAATATTCAGCCTTTTGTTGGGTGCTGAGGGTATGCCAACGTAGATAGTCCCTGCTATGCGTGATGGAATTCAGGACAAAGACTTTCTCTAATGCAGTTATGTGTGCATTGGTTAGACCTAATATTTGGCGCTGATGACGTCTATTTGATGTCATAGTAGCTAGTCCATGTGCGCTGGAGTGTGTGGTTTTTAGAAGGTCAATGGTTTGATGACCTTTATGTGCTTTACAATGGGCACATCACCATTCGCACTACCCCAGAGTTTAAACAATACCAAACGCTCCTCTGTGTAGTTGAACGTTTACGGGAAAAACTAATTGCCCATGTCAAATATCGTAATGTTTGGTGAAAATGTGTAAAAATGAAGGACTCATAAACCATGGTGGGGAACATGTGCAAAAATGGAGGAGTAGGGAATCGTCTTCGGGAGGCGGTTCCTGGGAGGAAAGCAGGTGAAACTGGAGATTGGCTGAAGGTTTCACCCGGTTTCTTACCAGGGACCGGCAACCGGAAACGATTTTCGGTCATCAAGGGATGGGGGAGGCGGCACGACACATGGACCCAGCTGAACTCAATAGCAAGAGATCCTTGTAAGTTGGAAGTGATTCGATTTTATTTGCACTTCCAATTGGCCTCCTTCTTTACTTCCTTGCACAATAGGACGGGGATCATTGCAGGCTCATCACCTCCAAGCAAGGACCCCTACAAAATTGAGAACTTCCATAGAGCAATCCTTGGAACACACACTAGAGAAGTTGGTTCAATGGGCTTTGTATGGCCAAACGACTCAGGAAGGAGGGTGGACTGGCTGGAGGAGTCGTCGAAATGACCTCATTCAGTCACACTGAACCTGCCTTGAATCATAATTACTACCTTCACTTGTGGTCCCACATGGGAGGGTTCACTCCAATTACAACGGAGTTGGATCAAAAGATCCTGACTCACATCAGAGAATTATCTTATCATAAGGAAAAATAAAAGAGATTAAATAAAGAAAATTTCTAAAAAAAGGATATGCTGAACATGAAAATTCTTCCATTGCATGTTGATGCTGATCAACTTGGATAATCTTCCATACTGCTCTTCTCTCAAGCTCTCAAAATGCTTGCCTGCTCTCCGATTCTTAGAGCAGACTCTCACAGGCTCCGTGCCTCTCATGCTGCTTTGATAGCAATTTTGAAAAATGATGCCAATTTACTTGGACAACATTCCATATATCTCTTCTCTCAAGCTCTCAAAATGCTTGACTACTCTCCGTTTCTTAAAGTAGATTCTCACAGCCTCCTTGCCTCATGCTGCTTTGCTACCAAATGAAAATCTTAAGCTAGCGACCTCCCTTACATTATTGACTTTAAACAGTTGGATAGTAGAAATAGTGAATCAATCAATAGTTGGATAGTAGGAATAGTGAATCAATCGATCATGGCTTGCAACAAAAATATATGAGAAGAGGTGGCAAACTCCAATCTGTAAGTGACGAACATAAACAAGTTAATGACCGATTGCAAAGGTTGAGGCAGCAGATAGGAACGTGACACCACTGTTACAGAATGCTTGTCTTCAAGGGCCTTCCAAGAGGTAAGTATCTCCACCATCTATGCATGACCACCACTAATGTGGCACAAACTCTAATGACCACTAACCTCCTATATTTCCTAAAGGCAATAATCCTTTTAGATACTCTACACCCACTGTTGGGCGCTGATGACGTCAGTGGGGATGTCATAGTAGCTAGTCCCCGCTTTGCGTGATGGAGTTTATGGTTTTCAGTCTTATGAATGACCATCGTGAGATTGAAACTGCACTATGTTGTGTTTTGAAAGGATGAGTTTGGGAATGTTCCTGAATTCATCTAGGTATATAAAATCCTTTTAGATACTCTGAAGCAACAATGACCACTCATTATGGACACATTAGAGAGTCCTTCTGTTTCATTTTCATTTCTTTAAGCGGCATGGCGATAGGTGTTTTCTTTTTAGGTATGGCCTCAGATGTCATGGCTGATGGGGAAGAAAAGGTCCTTAGCATTGGGAACTATCAAGCATGGAAGTGTCTTATGAAAACACTTTTGGTTGGCAAGGTTTTATGGAGGATAGTCATGCAGGGAAGGCTAGGCGTACACTCATTATTCACATAATGTGTGCAAAATCTTTGACTTTCAAGCGACAGCTTTGGGATTAGCAACTCAAGCAGGATGTTGCAACTAAAGAGTCAGCTCCATTCAGTGAGGATGAGAGGCGGAGATTCACTCTCCATATAATTTACCAAGATTCGAGAGAACAGAGCATTGCAGTGATTGATGAAAATGAGGCTTCAGGCAGCTCCATTCAGTAAGGGTGAGAGGGGGAGATTCACTCTGCATTTAATTTACTAAGATTTAAGAGATTACAGAGCAGCTTGCAGTGATTGATGAGAAAATTGAGGATAGAAGCCTCGTTTTCATCATTGTAAAAGTCCTTGGTGCCTTTCCTCTAATTTTAACATGACAACTAGATTTGCCATGCCTACTATGCAGGAAACAATTGGAATGCTCTATTGGAAGAGCAGATGACACAAAAAAAGCTCATGTGGTGGGTATGCCTTCACGTGGACAAATATATGGGCATGTATTGAACAGCCATCTGATGCCTTCGATGGTTATCCACAGCCCATAGATGGACAGCCAGTGAAATGCAAATATATAATGCTTATTATGAATGTTCCTCCATGCTTTTGATGAGGGGGTAGGTTTCAGTGAGACCTTTGCACCAATTGCAAAGTCTATCATTGTCAGGACAAAATTTGCCAATGGCATCACACTTCTCATGGCCCTTGTGGCAAATAGATGTCAAATCTGCATTTTGAATGGAGAGTTGGATGAGGAGCTATATATGGAGCAACCAGCTGGGTTTGTGTAAAAGGAAAAGAGGACAAAGTATGCAAACTCAGAAAGTTTATTCTAGGTCTCAAACAAACAGTCAAGTCATGTACACAAAATTCTAGGGTCTCAAACAAGTACTTAAGTCGTTGTATACAAGGAATGATGCCTTTTGAAGATATTTGACATGCAAATGGCCACATCTGACCCCAATCTTAATGTATGGGAGATGAAATGTTAGCATCATAAGTGCCATTTGCATGTGAAATGTCTTATCATTATAGGCAATGATGACACTTATTGAGCAGCGCAATGCTGTAATTTGCAGGCAATTTGAGGTGAGAAATTTGGGGCACTTATACTATTTCTTGGGCATAGCAGTATGGCAACACAAAGGTGGAATCTTTGAGAGCCAGGCAAAGTACTTCCACAAAAGATTTCAGATGCAGGACAGCGAGCTAATCTCTACATCCATGGACAAAGTGTTGAAATTGGGTTGCTGATTTGGCAGCAGCCACATGTGGATGCTGCTCTTTAAAGGGGACTTGTTTATAGCCTAGTACATGTGATGACCACTAGGCTAGATATTTCTTGTAATGTCATTGTGTACATGGCACATCCCAAGGCAGCCATCGAACGGCAGCCATCCATGGGACGCCCGACCAGCAGCTGGCTGCTATGCAACCTGCTTCTCAAGACCTTGGCTCACGGCCTAGAGTGTCGTGGAAACTGGTGCCAACAACCAGGGTGGGGGTTATACAACCAGCAGATTCCTTGATCTGTGAGTCTAAAAAATGCATACAGGCCATGCCTTGCAGAAATGCTTCCGCCTCTCAGCAGTCTTCCTAGATCCCTCATTGCCCTGCTCCCAAGTGATCCACAGGGTGTATATGATATCATGCCATATGTTGACGGAGGTGTAGATGCTATCTGCTGACTCACCATTTGTGAGGAGGTCCACCTTGACGCATCCAATTGAACCCGTCTACCAATGCAGGTGGTATAGGAGAAGAAGGGCACCTATGCCACTTGCTCCAAGTGCCCTACCCTGGATGGCTAGAACCAATCGCCTGAATCCCACTGCACCTTATCCAAGGGTCTGCCTTCCCATAATCAAAGATGCCACCTGAGTGATTCCCTTCTTGAAATCCAGCAGGAGGATATTGAGACGCTGGCCCTCCTCTCGTACTCAACACTCCCTCGCAAAACGTGAAGATGTTGTCTAGGATGCTCCTCTCCTGAACAAAACTTTTTGGATGTCGTGGATGATGTTGTGGAGGTACGGTTGAAGCCTCACGCTCAATACCTTGGCTAAGATCGTGCAGGTTGTATCCAATAATGTGATGCAGTGCCAGTGGCGAATGTTTGGTCAGTTACCCTTACTCGGGACTAGGCAAATCCAGCGTCGGGCTAGCGAGCAGCCATGAGCAGAAAATCTCCTAGAAAGCTAAGTGCAGGGGAGTACTAGTGTGCTCCCAGAAGCAATGAAGGAACGTTGGGGACTCACCATCCTCCCCCAAGCATTTCTGTACAGGGAGAGCCTTGAGGTGTCTCTAAATGTGCCATAATGTTCGGGGTGCCCGCAGAGAGGGTGTGGGCGCAGTCCTCCTCTTTGGCTGTGAGTGCCTTTGAGGCCACCTCCTTTGCCTAAAAGAGCTGTTGACAAAAGGAGGTAGTCATCTCTCCGATATCTTGAGGGTGCGTGGGCAGTTGCCTCCCTTGTCTCTCAACCATTCGAGCTGGGACCTTGCCGACTTGGGGCTGAACTATCGTCTCATCCTGTATGCCTGCTGCACCCATCTTGCTCTGGAGGATTGATAGGAGTACTCCATGTGCTGGATCTCCATTGCCTATAGGTCCAGTCTGGTGCTCTCGTATTTGTTTGCTAGGCACCAAGAGGCTAGGTCCCTCCTATGTGCCCTTTCTCTCATTGGCCTACCCATCCTTTGGGGGGACAACCTCTACCCGCCAAATTTGTGCAATGGCCTGCTGGACCTTCTCCTCGTAGAACAACACATCTAAATCCTCACCTCTTTTTTAGGGGAGCCCCTGCTGCATATGCAATACAGTGGGAAAGTGGTCTGACATCATTATTTTGGACAGAATATTGAGTAAACCTCCCTTTTGCATGGCTCAGGTGCCTAGGTGACATTGGTTATGTTTCTCAACGAGCCTGCCCAGCTGGTGCTGCTTGAAACAGAAATTGAGATTCCCCTGATACCTTGGAGAATGTTTGGGATGTTCCCAGGCTTGTCATCCTCCGGAATGGCATTCCCTTGTTCTAGGAAGGGAGTGGTAGCTATGAGCTTCATAGCATAATATGGACCTTTTATGGCACCAAATTTTTGTGGGCTGTTTTTTTAAACAAGAAGGTCAAGGGAATACAAAAATCCAAAATAGCCTACTTACTCTGACAAAAATGGCTTACAGAATCATTAATCAATGTGCTTGAAATCATCCTAGAAGACGGGCTATGTGCTCAAGTGGGTGATAATTGTGCTTGACATCATCGTAGAAAAGGATGGAATCTCCTTTTTTAATGACCCCTACCTAGGATGAACAATAGACGTAGCAGAGGTCAAACTGATTGTTGTACAAAGCCATGCATTTACCGGCATCGCTATGGAGGAAGGAAACGTGCGGAGTGATAGAGATGGGGTGTGTGTGTGTAATAGGCAAACAATAGT
Source organism: Dipteris shenzhenensis (assembly GCF_047967505.1). Lineage (NCBI taxonomy): Eukaryota > Viridiplantae > Streptophyta > Polypodiopsida > Gleicheniales > Dipteridaceae > Dipteris > Dipteris shenzhenensis. The sequence continues at coordinate 14,300,849 of NC_141614.1, read as the reverse complement.
AGACAATGATAGGGTTGAAAATCATGGTGCTGTGGCATTAGATTGAGGCTATCTTTATAACCAAGCTTTCATTGATATCTAGGCTCTCATTGGCCCATTCCATTGACATACTAACTCACCCTTATCTTCAAGATCTTTCTCACCTCTCTAGATGTTGTTTAGGTGCTCTTATAGGCACTATTCTCTCAAAAACCCCATTGGTTCTCTCCTAGCTACACAAGGTGGTCGGGCTTTTACATTGATGTTCGTTGTCCCTCCTTAGTGGCTATCAGGCTACAAAGCCAGTGGTGGGATAAGGATATAGGATCATTTCATGATTGATATGCCCCCCTGTGGATGCAACACTCGTGGGCTTCCCCTCATTAGGTAGGATGTCTCTCACGGGTTCTCTTGTCGATATTTGTCGATGGCTCATAAGCCTTTGCTATCCTGGCTACATCATATGGTGCCAATGATTAAGGCCAATCCTAAAGACATTAATATCAGTTAGCTTACATCTTTGGATAATTGTTCATTGGACATTGACTCTTCATTCGATTTGGAATTGGCTCTTTAGCCTTGGATTGAGGTGATTTGACATGACATAATTGGCATTCGTGAATGGACTTGGCACTTGCATGGTATTTACTTTTCTCTTGTGCTTACATGCATTGACATTGATGAAATTTGTACATTGATCTTTGAAGCTTTGTTCACATTAATAATGGCTTGGCTTACATAGATTCACAATGGAAAGTTTTGAATCGTCAGTAGCCTGCAAAATCATATGCACACTGCCATGCAGATGGCTCTGCCAAAAATTTGGATCACGAACTGTTGAGACCAAAACAGCTCCCCGTGAACCTCCATTTAAAAAAAAAAAAAAGAAGAGAAAAGGAACTTCTATTAATGCTTAAAATCCAACCATACAAAGTGGCAAAACCGGAAAGGTGCCAATCGTGGCCAAAAACAAAAACGGGCTGAAAGAAAACCCACCTGTTGCCAGAGATCCCAGCTCATTGCCTAGGGATTCTCCGTAACAGGGGCTAACAACCACGATGGTGGACTATAAAGCCAGCGAATCCCTCGTGGCGTGAGATCATAAAATACACTTGCAGGCCAAGCCTTGCAGAAACGTGCCCGCCTATCGTGAGTATCTCGAGAACTTGGAACGCCGCGCTCCCAAATGGATCGCAGCGTATATCCTGCCAAATGGCAACCAGCGTAGCCGTTGAGGAACATGGTGCTGGCCCATGACCCAGCTGCAACGGGCCACCTAGATGTTCCAGGCCGTGATGCTGACCACCTTCTCCCAGACACTATCCTCTCTCAACTGAGGGGGATGGTGAGGAGGGGGAGTAGCCAAGTGAAGCTCAATGCTGTCAATGGAAGGCGTGGCCCCCCTCTGTAAGCCAAGCTGCCATACCCCACGTGAAATCTCTCTGCGTGCTTTGAAGTCGTGCCACAATCTGAAGCGCTCCGAGCCAGATCCTCTGAGCTGTTAGGCAGCTCCATAAGCAGTGAGGAATAGTTTCCATAGCTCCGACTGTACATCTGTGGCAGCTGCCAGTCTAGCAGAGTGATCGGTCTCCACTGTCGAATGTTCGAGCGGTCCCCTCCCTTCGGGATCAAACAAATCCAGCCTTTGCTCAGGGATGGTGGGAGTGCTCCTGAGTCAAAGATCTCCTAAATGGCCAGCCGAAGGGGGGTGTGCACAAAGGGTCAAAAGCTCCTGAAGAAGACCGGGCACAACTCATCCTCCCTTGGGCACTTCTGAGTTAGAAGTGCCTTGAGAGCTTCCCGAAGCTCGTCATCTGTGAAAGCCCCGGTTGTCAAGGTCAGTTCTCCCGAGAAACAAACATGAAGAGCTGTGCTGCCTGAAAAGAATATGATATTAATGCACACAATCTTTTTTGTCCAAGCTGGAATTTCCCTCAGCAAGAGGTATATGCATTCACAACTTAATCCAAACTTATGCCAATAGCTGGCTGTCAACCACAAAATTTCTTAAGCATCAACTACTGTGTTTGCCCCTTTCTAGCGACGGCAAGTAACTGCAACAATGCATTTGACTCCCCTTTCTCAGTTCATAGGCCTCCATATTTCTTTATTCCTCTAGAATTTTACTGATATCTTTACTGCTTTCTGACAGATAAGATCTGACAGACTACTTTCTGCTCAAGGAACGTTTCCCCAAATCTTGGTAGGAAAAAAATGACAGTCTGAATCTGCAATGAAACACTCAAATCTGGTTGTTTGAACCTGTAGGGAAAACACCCAAGTCTGGCCTTTTGTGGGGGCCTGTGGATTGGTTAACCACTTGTGGTGTAAGTAACTAAACCAGATTGGAGTCTGGTTAGCCCAACTAGTTAGTCTAATTGGACCATGGTCTGGTTAGCTACCTGGGGTTAGGCTGACCTAAGAAAAGGTTTGGTAAGTCCCTTCTCCTGTGCCTGTCGTTGACCTTTGTCTAGGGATTCACCTCAAGGCGATCTAGCAATTCTTGTGCAGACAAGCGTGGAAGATCCTTTTGTTGCTCACACTATTGTTTGTTGATGGTCACGCTGCTACCATCAGGCACTTGCGCTGATAAGCATGGAAGATGCTGCTCACACTACTTGTTAGATGGTCACGTTGGTACCATCAGAAGCACTTGGCCGATGAAAAATTCGATGGGCATCAATTCTATCACGCACTCCGTCAATGAAACTGTGCTTGTCAATGAAACTCCCTGCTATGCTCTTAGAGACGTCCATTCCTGGCTCTCAATATTTCGTCCCCAACAAGCACCAACGTGCTGCTGTTAGCCTTCCAGATAGCTCTTCCTGCTGGCATCATGCGCTTGCTGCAGGTGTGCCACCACTCGTCATCGAACTCCAAAACAAATCTTTCATCTCGTGCTTCTTCAAGAACGACATCAAGAGATGCCGTCAGGAAACGACGTGTAGGCCTTCCTTCCTAACTTCATGGTAGACGCCCCTTCCTTCCAGCACACTTCTTCTCTCCGTGAAATGCTACTAAGGCTGAGCCTCACACCAGTGAATGGAACAAGCGCTGAACTTCTTCACGCAAATCACGTGCTACAGAGCTGAGCCTCACACCAAATAGAAGAGCACGCTGATCTTCTTCCACACTCACAATCTCAGCAAGTCTTGCGCTTGACCCTTAGCAACCTCAGCAAGTCTTGTGCTCGACCCTTAGCAAGTTTGCTCTCACTCTCGATTCCTGACTCAACAATCACGTACAGTTCATGGGCAGGCAAAACCGGGATTGAATCATACGCTGTAAGAAAACGTGAGCGTCTCGGTAGACCAACCTCCTACCAATCAGTCCAAGGAGCGGAACAGAGGGAAAGAGATCTTGGGAGCTGTGAGGGAGATCAATGATCAATCCCAGAGCTCTTCAACTCTACAACTCCAGGCTAAGTTCCAATCGACTCTGTAACTCTAGGCTACATTCTAGTTGACTCCCTATCTAGGGAGATCCCTTTTGGTCGGTTTCTTCACTTGCCAAGTCCCGTCTAACACTCGTTTCTTTCATGACCTTCTGTCACATTTTGCATGATGAGCTGCTTTTGGAGGCTGTTGTAGTGCCAAAAAGTAGGAGGAGGTCGTTTTTGCATTGGCTAGCTGATTTGGGAGGTCCCAAGGCTCCTTTTGGAGGAGATTCTCCCTGTGAACCTCCAATACTTGGAGCTGGGCAAAGAGAAGCCTTGTAGCTGCAAAATCAGTCCTGGAAAGATGTTAAAGAAGCAATACCTCAAAAACTAAATATAGGAACGGTAGAAAGAGCTCACTTTGAAGCTCAAAGAAGCTTAAATGTTGCTTGCCAGGTGAGAGAGCTGTTGGAAATGACAAAAAAGCTTTAGAAAGCAGATAAGGAGAATCGTTCTCTACTTGAAACATTGCGTTCTAGGCTAGAAAACAGTAGGGAAAGCTTGGGTAGGACAAGTGGTACTTTGGAGTTGTGGCTCCATGAAGAAGAGCTTTGGCTAGAAATTGTGGAGAAAGGACAAGAGCTACAATGTGCCTCCAAGGAGCTGCAAAGGAAGAAGCTTTGGCTAAGCTTTCTTCTCTTGAAGTTGAATAGACTCTACGATCCGAGACTTACAACTGGGAAAGTAACGGCTGTAGGGTGCACGAGAATGTATTGTGCTAATTCAGGATTGGGAGCATCAACAAGAAATGTGCAGTAAGGCAACGTTGCTACTAGGCATTGCTGAAGCTACGGCTGTTGCTGCTTCTGTGATGCTTGGCTGGTTGTCAAGTGTAGTGCTCAATGAGGAACAGCGTAGGTAACGTGTAAGGTCCTAGATAAACATAGAAATAGTAGCAAGTAGAAGAGGGATCAATCCAGAAGAGTACTGCACGTGGAGGACTTCCCATTGACTTGTGGCCAGAGCAATCCATACTTGCTCTTCTGCATAGGATATGCCCAGCTGTCTATATGGCATACAGAGCCTATGGCAATGCCTGATAGCTCAGGTTATGTGGAGAAGTACACCTAAGATCATCGGTTGCCTTTGGTAAGCACTTCACATTATGCATGGTAGCTCTGTAGGGTATCCAGGCTTTCAAGTTGGAGGCTGATGCAGGTTCCCTATCATACATGTGAGTTGGGATTCATTGTTGGGTTAAGAGAAAGAAGACCACAAGCCTAAGCAATAAAAAAGAGCACCTCTCAACGGCCATCAACAAGACATCCAGTGTCCACTACTGCAATTTTGAAGCACTGGTTGTTGTTCAACATCCATCCCCTATGGCTACAAGCTCCGTCCATGGTGCCTTCTGCTCTCTCCAAGCCCACTTCCGTTCTTCCTTCCTCGCCAAGACGCTCGGATCTTGCAAAGGTGCGCTGCCTCTCGTGTACTCGAGGTTGATGTTTGGGATGATGGCTAGTATTACAGCGTGGAACATCTGGGTGGCACACTGTAGCCTATTGATGATTGGATAGCAGACCTGTCTTGCATCCACCTTAGTGAATGTTTGGCTAGACCTAGTTTACATCCTGTGCCTAATTCAGGAGAAGGGCAAGGAAGGTTCTAGGGGGACCTTAGGGGGTTGTGCGCTTTCTCGAAGGCTTCGCATTTAGGCACCTTTTACATTTTCACGGATTGTGGAATCTGCTGGTTGTATAGTCCCCCTGGCTGGCTGTTAGCATCTGCTTCAGGGTTACCTTATTCAGTGAGCTGGAGCCCTGAGACGTGTGGGCAGCTGTTTTCCTATTTCTTTTAGCTGGAATATGGTTTCTAGACTCAAAACCAGATGCATATAACCGACAGCCTCATTGGTTATCTACTGCCAGGGGATCATGTTACCAAGGTGTTAACTAATAGGTTTCCAATGTGCATACACTAGGTGTGAAGACCTAGTTGATTTGGATATTAGGAACTCAAGACAGGACTTTTTGAGCAAAGACTTGAATGATGAATCTCAAATTGTTTTGTTGACTACTTGGTAGTGTACTGTCACAATGGTCTTCCAGTACAGAATTTTAACCAAACAATACACAGAGTAGTTGGTCACATACAACGATTATTGGGTATGCATGGTTGTATCTATAGATTGGAGGTGCACAGGCTACAAAGGAACATGGCGTGGTCTGAGCTTACATTTGCACACTTGAAGGAAGGTGTCGTTTGAATCTATGATGTTTCACTAGAGTCCTTCTGTCAAATATGACACACTGCTATGGATGCGGTATCATCTTTTCCTAAAAGGAAATCGTCCTCTTATGTTGTGGCAAATTTTTTGAACACTTTGTAATGGAAGCTCTAGTCTTTAGAATAAGGTGAACTTTATGTTTGTTGTTATTTAATAGAGAGAGACCTTTAGCTGTATAGATTATTATGCTTGAGCTTGGCATTTTATAGTTGACGACTCGTACAAACTGCTTGTATGTACTATGCCTTTTTGGCCAGAGTTTAATGGGTGCATCATGTTCATCTGCCAGTCTTCTTAACACTGATACAAACAATTCTGCATGGCATGTGCCTCCTTATATGCATTGAATTCCTTGGTACAATCGTATCATTTTATACAGCCATTCTGTGTATATTGGAGTTTGTGGTCTGAAGCTTTGTGTTAACTCTTGAAGTCTAGACTGCCCTCCATCTAGACTGACACGATTTTTGTCTGTACATGTAACCTGCATTTGGTTCTACGGATGCCATACAAAATATTGATCTGGAGCTTTGTAAACGTGCTTCTAATGCAACTTGTTGGTACTGAATTTGAGAATCAACCTGAGTGCCCCATTGATATACATTCTGCAGTATTGGTGGAAATGCATTTCTTCCCTTAGCATTTTCTCAGATTGTGAAGGCTTGTTCATGCAAAATACGTCTGTGTTATTGGTGTATTTGCCCCACTAGCTCCTTTCTGGAAGCTTCTTAGAGTTTTCTTAAGTGGCATGCTTAATGATAAAAGTGAGTGGCTCTACAATATGTCTTAAAATGAGAGCATTAAGGACTGCATGAAAGTGTGGCTTAGGAGTAGACTTCTGTGTCATTTTTCAGGTGGTTTCAACTTTCATGGAGACATTTTGATTGGTGGAAGAGCCATGGGAGTTATTGCGCACCTTCCCCAGTCTTTGATTGGCCATTTGCGATCTAGCTCTGTCTTATCTGACATAGCTCAAGCTGTGGAGGAGCTGATTTGCAACAGTTTAGATGCTGGTGCCAAAAAGGTAATACCCCTATTGAAAATCATTGCATGTCTTCCAAGTTGTTTGATTGGTTCTTGTACGCTAGTTCTATCTTATCAGACTTAATTCAGGCTGTGGAAGAGCTGATTTGCAAGTGCCTAGATGCTGGTGCTACATATTAATAGTATCCATCCGACAAATTTAGCTTTCACACCACCACTAGGAACTGTTTTATGCAAACGTGGCCAGGGAAAGAAAGAAATGTTTATTAATGTTTGTGAGTCTACGTCTTTGAGAAGTGGGCTCTGCCTTCTAGACCCTTCAGGTCCATTCTGTGTAGGCTTTATCTGAAGGAAACTTTGATTGTTTGCTGTCCGGGTTCTTGTCTGGCCACGAGCCTCCTCAGTCTATCTCCATCTCAGGAAGATAGAAAGGTTTATGAGCGTCTTTGAAATGCCAAAGAGGCCTATACAATCAAATCAGAACTACATCATGAGTTCAATCCCCCTGTAGGGGAAGTAGAGGTGGAGCACATCCTGAAGGAGCTAAAGGAAACTGAAGCTGAAAAACAAGAACACTCTGATGGTCTGTTAGCCCTAAGGGAATCTCTACAACATGTGAAAGGTCTGCTGCTAGCATCCTTTGCTCCGCTCAATAGGATAGACCTGTGGGTGTTGTGAAGGGACTCCGCCCCCAGTGGAATAAGAACTCGAATATCTTGTGTCCCCACAGGGATGAGAGCTCGAATATCTTGTGTCCAGCCTTCTGCAAGTGTGTCATCTCTGGAGAAGTGGCTTGGCCTTCCACGTCTTGCAACTATGTGGACTCACTCAAGAAGAAATTTGAGCGTCTGCTGTCAGGGTTCCTGTCTTGTTTCAGGCCTTATGAGTTGGTGTGTGTGTGTGTGGTGATCTTTGATACAAAAAGGGCGGCTCATTGATGGTCTGGGGATTCATGTCTAGGAATCCTTGGCAAAGTAAGGAATGGTATTAGCCTTGGATCTTTTAGTAACATGCTTCCTTTTTTTCCCAATGAAAAGACTTAAGTATGAAAAAAGCCCCAAGAGCAATGCTCATTGTTGGTAATTGGTGACAATAGATGCAACGCTCTCTCTCACACAGTCTGCCAGAATCCATCATGAAGAAGAAATAGAAACTTAGGCAATGGATATGATTCAATTGGAACAAGAGAAACAATCTATTGAATTAAGCAACAAGAGGTGCTCATCTGTACTGGGCTTGTCACACAGATATATTCTTTCTCAAGGAGAGAGACTTGTCATCAACACTCAGAGAAACTACAACTATCCTATGCTCATCACGAGAGCGACTCTCATAACTAGAGAAAGAAAGAAAGAAAGGTGTATTAACGTCTTCAGGAGACCTCGCGGGTCTATGAGACAAGGTACAAAATATATGTAACCCATACAAGCCACTGTGGGCTGAAGCAAAGGGCTCACTAAGGCCCTTGCTGAGTGCGAAGTGCTAAAAATGCAAAAAGCTAGTACAAAATAGTAGGAAAAGAAATCAAGTACTGCTCAGAACGAGAGCTCCAAGTGGGGGCGCACTCTCTTGGATCTTTGTATCCGGAAGGGCTACATTGAGAGTAATGCCTCGTCTCTGGTGGTCCCCTTTGAGAAGGGCTGAGATAGGTCGGATCTCAATCCTGCGTGCTCTGGTCGCCCCACGTGTCATGTCTAGTCTCCGTGTCTCTCGTCTAGCCACATCCTGGTGACGGGTCTCACTGTTGATCCATAGTGCTCTCGTCTCCTCGAGCTCCTCCCCCTCAATCTCATTTGGTGCTGGCTAGGATGCATAGAAATCAGTGACGCGTGTCTGTGCTTAGTCTAGCTCAATGTCCTGAGGCATCAATTGTAGCTGATCTTTGGCCTGCCACACAAGGGAATCTCTGTGTCTCCGCATCTCAATCAGGTAGAGTCCAATGCAAACCTGGTCGGGGAAATGTACTAGTCGTGTGAGACAGTGGTATCGCCCTCGGATCTCATAGTAGGCCGGACAGACACATAGAAAATGCTCCTCTGTCTCGACCTCCCCCATCGTGCATAGTCTATTCAGCAACTAAACAATCCCCAATTTATGGGGCAATCTAACAGCTCACAGGCCAGCCAAAAGGCCAGCCACCTCAGCCAACCAAGTGGCCAGAAAGACCAGCTGGTCTGGCCGACCAGAACTGGCCGACCAGTTGGCCGACCAGCTGGCAGGCCCGCCGACCAGCTGGCCGACCAGCTGGCAGACCTACCGACCAGCTGGCCGACCATCTAGGTCTGGCCTATAAAAGCATAAGCTCCCACACTCCTTCTGACAGGACAGGACCTGCAGCTGCTCCTCATCTCCGCCATCTTTTGCTGCAGGCCCGCCTGCTCCATCTACCTCTCCTCTTCAGATCTGCCTTCTCTGCTGCCTTCTCTTTGCCTCTCCTTCCTGCCTCCTGGCTACTCCATCCTCTCCTCCAGTTCTGTCCCAACTTCTGCTCCTCTGCTCCAGATCTGCTCCTCTACTTCAGCTCTGTTCCTTCTGCTCTAGATCTGTCCCATCCTACTCCAGATCTGTCTCTTCTGCTCCTCTGCTCCAGATCTGCTCCTTCTGCCCCAGATCAGCTCCTTTTCTTCATCATGTTGCTATTCCAGATAGCCTGAAGGTTCCTTCCTCAAAGCATGCTGGTTTTCAGCCATTTCCTAGGGCAGCTCCAGCCCTTCATCATCCTCGTCATCATTGAGCTACACGGAGGACTGTGTTACGCTCCCTCTGCTGCTATCTTTTCTACTGTCTCTCTACATGGAATCATCTTTTTGATTCACTTCAGCCACGGTCCTTCAGACACGACGGCTTGAGGTTCTTGTATTCAGTTTTTCATATTACCAACAAGCACTATGTTTTCTGAGTTCCGTTCTTCAGTTGTGTCTGAGTATTGTCTACTTTTTGATCGCTCCACTGCAAACCCTACAGTTTCTCTATACGGTATGAGAGCCATGGTGATCTAAAGACCCTAGATCTTTGGTGATTTAAAGATCCTGCTTCTTCATGGAGACCATAGGTACGGGGAGCATCACTCCTATGAACATATATTTTTCCTCCTCATTGCGCTGCGCACTAAGGGAGAGAACTCCATCTTCTACTCCCATCCCTCCCTCCCTTTCAGAACACCATCTTCTACTCCCATCCCGCCCTCCCTTTCAGAACTCCATCTTCTACTCCCATCCCTCCCTACCTTTTCGGTTTCCGGTTTGACTCTCCCCATTCCTTCGAAAGAGGGGGTCATGATCCTTCACCGCTACCACCATCGGCATTGACTTCCAGGTTCTACAAGTTCTCCCTCGGCGGGACCCTTTCTGTTCAGATGTGTCTAGATGACTGTTGTTTCGAATCTTCTACCTGCATGGAGGCGGGGATAGACTCCTCTCTCTCGAGGTCCAAGTTCGGCCACACACTGGCTCACTGCTCAGCTCCGACCTCTCTGGATTATCAGTACTGCTACGACAAATTTGTTCTTTACCTTAGCTCTTTCCTCCACCTTTCGGCGGTGAGAGGGGGTGGCTTATTTTCTCAAGCTTCACAGTGTTCTTATTTCTATATGCTATCATATGTGTAACTCAGGCACTTGAGGAAGTGAACAATTCCCTTGCAAGGGCACTCCTCTTGTGACCTTCTCTGCATTTTTTGCATTACATCCCTACACGAAGCTCCAAGCTCACAATGACTGCCCCTCCAAATTGGCAATTGAGAGGGGGTATTCAGCAACTAAACAATCCCCAATTTATGGGGCAATCTAACAGCTCACAGGCCAGCCAAAAGGCCAGCCACCTCAGCCACTTGGCTGGCTGATCTGGCCGACCAGAACTGGCCGACTGGTTGGCCGACCAGCTGGCAGGCCCACCGACCAGCTGGTCGACCAGCTGGCAGACCTACCGACCAGCTGGCCGACCAACTAACCAGCTAGGTCTGGCCTATAAAAGCATAAGCTCCCACACTCCTTCTGGCAGGACAGGACCTGCAGCTGCTCCTCATCTACGCCATCTTTTGTTGCAGGCCCGCCTGTTCCTCTTCAGATTTGCGTTCTCTGCTGCCTTCTCTCTGCCTCTCTTTCTTGCCTCCTGGCTGCTCCGTCCTCTCCTCCAGTTCTGTCCCAACTTCTGCTCCTCTGCTCCAGATCTGCTCCTCTACTTCAGCTCTGTTCCTTCTGCTCCAGATGTGTCCCATCCTACTCCAGATCTGTCTCTTCTGCTCCTCTGCTCCAGATCTGCTCCTTCTGCCCCAGATCAGCTCCTTTTCTTCGTCATGTTGCTATTCCAGATAGCTTGAAGGTTCCTTCCTCAGAGCATGCTGGTTTTCAGCCATTTCCTAGGGCAGCTCCAGCCCTTCATCATCCTCGTCATCACTGAGCTACACGGAGGACTGCGTTACGCTCCCTCTACTGCTATCTTTTCTACTGTCTCTCTACATGGAATCATCTTTTTGATTCACCTCAGCCACGGTCCTTCAGACACGATGGCTTGAGGTTCTTGTATTCAGTTTTTCATATTACCAACAGACACTATGTTTTATGAGTTCCGTTCTTCAGTTGTGTCTGAGTATTGTCTACTTTTTGATCTCTCCACTGCAAACCCTACAGTTTCTCTATATAGTCTACAAACACGCTGCTCTCTAGGTATGCTGGCCGCTCTCCCAGCCTCAATCCACAACTGGTGGGACGAGACTCATATTTGTCTGATAACAATCCGCAAGGCGTGTGAGACTCTCCTATCCTCGAGGTACTTGGGGCGTGATGATGAGAACATGCTCCGATATCCTCAGAAAGTGGTCGTGATAGAACTGGGCCTTGGTGGGGAATTCTTGATGCCCCCCCCCCCCTAGCCTGGAGAAGGTCTAACCGTATGATACGGTTAATCTCATCATGTGGAATGAGCTCCAGTGGTGCATCCACGTTGTACTGAAAGGGGGGGAGCCTATCCATTTGAATACCGTGGCTATCAAACCATATGGACACCCGTGCATACCATGCTGTATCAAAGCCTCTCTCTGCCATTCGTTGGGATGACTCCAATGCCAGTCTCGATAATCTCCACTGAGGTAGGGCCCAAACTATGTGGAGAAAAGTCACAGTTTGGAAGAGGGCATCCACTTGGAGAGGTGTCATGGAGAATTTTTCCTGTATGATTTGATGGGGAACTGAAGGCTTACTCTGAATTTTCCTAGATCCCATGATCACCTGTAGCCTCTCAAATCCCTTCCAATCAGTAGTTGAAAGGTCACCCCATCAAAAAGGTGCTGCATACATGGCAGTCGGTCTCACGACAGTGTCAAAAAGCCAGCCTTTGTCGGTGGATCCGGGAAATGCGCCTGGAAGCACCGTCTCTCTAATTCGGCCAGGGCACCTTTCCCTCGTGTGAGTTGTAATTTGGCGGCAGGGGTCATCATGAAGCTTGGTCCTGTGGATACTGCCCCTAGGTATGTGTAGGACTGCACTGTCTCCACTGGCTCCCCTCAGTAAGTGAAACTATGTCGACGTCGATGTTGATGAAGCACTGCTTGGGATGTGTTGAGAGAGAGACTATAGAAGAAGTCTATCACTTAAAACACACGATTGCCGAGAAAAGAGGAGTCGCCTCCATGATTTAAAGATCAGCATAGAGAGTGAAACTGTCGTAGTTAATGACTCCTTGATTTCCCCTTGATCAAAGATCACCCATTATGGTGGATTCAGACACCTATCACCCACCAAATGTGCATGGCTACATAGGCTGAACAAAGGATTGACATCCAATATCAAATGACCAAAAACTCCCACTAACACGTAGAGCTAAGAACAAAATCAATTAAGCTATCCATAAAGGACCAAGCTTGGCAATATGAGATTGACTACCCACACGGCACAAATTCCATTCGATCACCCACTGTGGGCAAGATCAATCCAAAAAACTGCAACTATTGAAAGAGAAATCTTCGGAAAGTGTAATCATCATCATGATCACACTCATCTGCAACCGCCAAACTTGCGAAGGCTTATGTCCTTGGTATATTTTCTACCAAGGATGCCCTTGGGATATTTTCTACCAAGGATGCCTTGGAATCCTTGGAATCTTTACACTGCGCGTCATAGGGTTTCTTCTAGCAAAATTTTGTAGAATGATTGTCCTTTCCAAGATACTCACAAATCTTTGCATTACCTTTGTGCTTCACTGAATATGCTTGTTCTCCTCCAGGCATGATACCATCAAGACTCAGAAACTACAACTATCTTGTGCTCATCAAGATGAGCGACTGTCATAACTAGAGAGAGACACTACAAAAGAAGTTTATCACTCAAAACTCACGATTGTCGAGAAGAGAGTTGTCGCCATGATTTGAAGATCAACGTAGAGAGTGAAACCACTATAGTTATCACTCCTCCGTTTTTGCCTTGATCAAAGATCCCCTCTATGGTGGATTTGGCCACCTATCACCCACCAGATGAGCATTGCTACGTTGGCATCAAAAAGCCATGTTTCAACTGTACACCAAACTTATAAATCCCTGTTGAAAGCTTACGAATAAAACGATTTGCTAATACTCATGGCAAGAGTACATCATGCGTAGCATGAAATACACTATATCCTGAGTAGGGGAACAACCTTTCCATCAAGAAGAGCTAGTAAAGCACCAAGGTTGAGGCTGAAAATGCCAACTCAACTTGGTGGACTCGGAGAAAAAGCCTAAAGGGGAGGCACTCCACTCCCTGAGGAAGATATTCCTCCTGGCTGAGGCACCCTTGCATGCTCAAGCAAATGGCCATTAGAGTGTGTTACTGTGTCTATCCAAATACTGGCCAATGTGTGAGAAGGGTGGACCAATGGAGCCGTCAAGTGCCTCTGTGCATTTGGATCTCCGTATGTGCCATGCTGAAATGCTCACTATGAGCTCTCAAAAAGTATCCACTAAGGCATGTGCAGGTTTGTAAGGAGAATGAGAAATATCATCTAGAGAGCATAATTTAACTAAGTGTTGTCGAAAGAGCTCAAGAGGAGCTATGTGCAGGTTTGTAAGGAGAATGGGGAACATCATTAGAGAGCATGACTCAACTAAGCGCCGACAAAAGAGCCCAAGAGGAGCTATTCATCCAAAAGAGAGAGCCAAGCCGCGAAGTCCCCAGGTCATGAAGAAGGTGGAGGGAACAAACTACTTAAAAGGTTAGCCATTCCCCTTCTAGATTAACTTTGCCTCTCTGCAATCCTATAAACGACATTGAATGGACTCCTCAGTAGAAAGGCAGAGAGGGATGATCCAAACCTGGACGTCCATAGGTTTAGGTGATTCCTCCATGAATAGAAAGCCAAAAGAAATATTGATTTTCTAATCTTGATGGACTTCCAACTTCTTAGCCAAGAAGATTTCTGCAAGACTGTAGAAATCTGAAAATTCTCCCAATGAGGAGCTCTAGTGGGCTTCTAGGCCCTAAGACTGAGCTTAAATCTCCTAGCATTGTTAACCGTGTAGCGAACGAAAGGGAGGCTCTTCTCACGGTTTCTTGCACTACCTAATTAAAGCAAAGTCTTGTATGTGAAATGATGTGCTTTTTGAAGATAACATCTTGGTTGACCCCCCAACCTAGGCGGTTCATGGCGCGCGTCAAGGCGCCTACATGGTGCCTCCAAGGTGGGTCCGGGGGTGGGTGAAAACAGCCCCCCACCCCTTGCTAACAGCCACGATCTAGGGTACCACCACGGTGGGTAAAAACAGCCTCACATCCCCCCTCCATCTGTACACTCCTCATCATGACAGGGCACACTCACAATGAAGCCCTCACTCATACATAAGGATATGCTAACACCCCCTCTCAGCTCCTGGATGTTGAATGAGCCCTAGGGAGCTGGAATGAGCACCAAGCAACTGCCGTGGAAGTGGGTTGGTAAACAGGTCCGCCTTGTTGTCCTTTGTCTTACAGAAGATGAGCAAGTTCATGTCACCACAATGTAAATATCCTAAGTCAAAGTACAGTCATAATTAAAGAGTTTTATATGTGTTAATTATGGTCAAAGAGTTATTTTAATGGTCAAAGGATTGACTACGGTCAAAGATACTTGACTCTAGTCAAGTAAACCTGACTTCGGTCAAGGAGACTTGGTTTATTACCAAGAGGGTTAACTGCGGTTAACCAGAGAACTACAGAGCTGACTACGGTCAGAGAGTGTTGACTTTGGTCAACAAGACTTGGCATGCGCCAAGAGGGTTAACCCCGGTTAACCAAGATGTGCCAACTTCGGTTGGAGAGACTTGGCTATAATTAAGGCGCCTCGACCCTTGGTCAAAGCTCCTTAATTATAATCAAGAGTGTTGACTCCGGTCAACCAGAGAATAAATATATATTTTTATATTTGTTAGGTGTGCACATGTGTTCAGTGGGGACGCCCACCGTGACTAGAATTAGTCCACAGTGTGTTATTTTGCATGCAAAGCGCTAACAATTAATGGGTGCCATGGTGGTGCGCTTTAATTAATTGTTGCAGGTACTAGGAAGAATTATTTTTCCTAAGCGCTACGGGAGTGTGACAAGCATCTAAGAGGCGGTTCGTGTAACCAAGTGCTGTGAAGACTCGAGAATGGCCCTTAGTGGCATGTAATAGGACTTGGTCTAGATTTTAGACAAGTGGCATGTTGCCAATTTGAAATGAGCTTGAAGCTCTTGTAATAAAGGGGATTTTTCACGTTTTGAAAAGAGGTTACCAAACAGCTCTACGCTGAACTTTTGTAACAGATTCTCTCTCATGAATAAAAACCTTCCGGGGGGTCCAGCCCGACGTTTTGTCCTGGGCCCTAGTGCATCTACAGAGAGAGGGAGTGAGGGAGAGCTTATGAAAGTATAATTACTGTCTTTTATGAGCTGTAATCGCTGTCTTTTATGAGCGAGTCGGTTTTAGTTCACTTCATCTAGCACTTTCTCCCGCACATGATGATATTACATCTCAATGTGCTTTGTCCAAGCATGAAACACCCGATTGTGAGCAAGTGCTATACAACTTTGATCATCACTGTGGATGATGGTCGGAGACTTTTGTAGGAACCCTATCCCGCCAAGCAGCCAGACTGCCTCACACGTAGCTGAACAGGTAGCCTGATACTCAACCTATGTGGAAGATAAGGCCACATTGGGTTCCCGTTTACTGCTCCATGTAATTTCCGCTGACCCAAGGGTGAAACAATATCTTGTGGTCGATCGCCGAGTGTTTGGATCAACTTCCCAATTGGAATCACTCTAGCCCTATAACTGGATCATGGACTTGAGCCCTTCGCTTGCCCAATAGAACGATCCTCAATCACGCGTACCCTGTGTAACATACTTGAGGGTCCTCATCCTTGCATCCTAATGGGTTCCCAAAGGCATCTGCATAAAGGAGCTCAATAGACCCATGGAGAAGCTGAGATCCATCTGGTATTGAGAAGCTAGATCAAGGATCCAATCAGCTTGCGGTATAAACCTGCATCCACCGATTCATTGGGATCATATTTAGACAGCTTTGTGTTGGGATCCATGGGGGAAGAAAGACTTACACTCCTCCTTCTTGAGGCTGCTAGAAGCCCATGCACATACCGCTTTTGAGAAAGAAAGAAGCCTTCCTTACCCTGCCAAATCTCCAAGCCAAGGAAGAAATGGAGTAGCCCCAAATCTGTCATCTCGAATGCCTGTGACAAAGCAGCCTTGATCTCGGCAATATGTGCCACATGGTTGCTTGTAACGAAGAGGTCATCGGCGTACATACTAGACCATCCTTTTGGAAGAGATACAAGTTCGGATGAGCTCGAGACTTCCGCAAACCCTTCCGTAGAAAAAATGTGTCGATCTTCTGGTTTCAGGCATGTGGGGCCTGCTTGTGACCATACAGTGCCTTCTTCAGCTTGTAGACCATACCCTCTGATTTGACAAATCCTGGGGGACTGTTCCACATAGATCGCCTCATGCAGGTCACCATTAAGGAAAGCTGACTTCGCATCCATTTGATAGATCAGCCATTGTTGATGAGCTACAACTGCCAAAACTGTGAGAGTAGACATTTGGGCGGTGGGGTCAAAGGTGTCCTCATAATCAATCCCTGATCATTGTGCGTAGCCTTTGGCCACAAGTCTGGCCTTGTGCTTGTCCACAGCTCCATCCGTAGTATACTTGGTCTTATAGACCCACTTGACACAAATGACACACTGCCCCTTGGGTCTTGGAATCAGTTCCCAGGTACCATTCTTCTCAATGGCTTCGATCTCCAGCTCCATAACTCTCTTCCATTGTTCCCGAGAGAGCGCTTCCTGCACAGAAGATGGTTCTTTGTCTCTAATAATCCGAGACATCAAAGAATAGTTTACTTGAAGAGGGGTGTCCTTCAGAACTTTCTCCTTGCCATGCTGCTGTTAGCTTTTGTCTAGAAGCTCACAACAGTTTGCCAATACTATTATCACATAAAATGAAGCATAAAATAACAACACAAACTGCAGAGCACTTGAATCGTATTGTAGACTATTAAGGCGACTCTGAGTCGAGGACAATCGACTACACAAAACCCTGGTATAACGACTAAAGGCAGCACATCTCTACCAAGCTTGTTTCTGCCTTTTACATGGACACGACAATAAACTTTAGACCTCGATCAGCAGCTCTAAAACATGACTAAGAGTCGCGTCAGCTCCTTACACCGACTCTCATGGACAAAAGGACCAACTACAGATCACAAACTTGCATATGTACTGAAGACAACCGCCTCGATTGGATGCCACTAGAATCACCACGTGAACTCACAGATAGCTTCTTGCCAAGATGCCACGCACTCGTGCATGCACTACTCAACCAATCATCATGGATCCTTTGCATGGTCCAATAGGAGCCCTTGGTCCAGCCACGAGTTTAATCACAAACCCATGATCAACTAACCATGCAATTCCACCACGAACCAGTGAGGATCACTTCTCCAACACTTCCCTTGATCCGAACAGGAAGTCAGCATCAGAACACAACAAAAAACCCGGCTCATCCCCTCATCCCTATTGGTCTTGTTGCCATTACAACTATTACCCAAAACAAAAAGATAAAACCTCAAAACTCCATGAAACAAGGGACATCATAGTCCACACATCACTGTTCTGAGCATCAGAGCTCAACAGTGTACCTGAGCATCGTAGCTCAGTGTGCCCATACATAGAAAGTTTCCCCAAGCATCGTAGCTTGGTGTTTGGCATTGTAGCCAAACAAACCACCACAAACTGGATCTTAGAATGCCCAGTCCTGATCGGGCAAATCATCAGATACCAGTCCTGCCATTTCTGATGTTGATTTCTCGACCATGCATTCTCTTTCTTCGCCTCTTCATCTTTCTGTTTTTTGGAACAAAATCTCTCTATGTGGCCTGGCTTGCCACAATAATAGCATGTATGCTTGTCTGTGATCGGAGTCCGCCTATCCTTCATTGTGTATGCAGTATCTCCAGTGAATAAATTCTCTTCTCGCTTTTCTTCTGCCATAAGCAAGCCCACACAGTCAATAAAATCCGCTTCATCATCCAATCGAAGAATGCATGCTGTCTCAAAGTATCTAGAGGGTAAACTCTTTAGTAAAATTGCTTTTTGATCCTCATCCTCTACCTTCGAGCCAAGATCTAGAAGTTGATTTAACAACGATTGCATGCGATTTAGGAAGGTGGCCAAGTCTTCGTTGTCATCCATGTGCAGGTCATACAATTGTTGCTTTAAATTTTCCTTCGAATGGCACATCTTCACTCCAAACAATGCTTCGCGAGTACTTCAATTAGCAGCAGCCGACTTAGTGACTTCGAGATGGTGAAAGTAATCCTCCCCCAGAGCTCGACCCATCATGCCAATTGCCTTGTCGTTTTCTTTTCTCCACACTCGTTTCTCTGTCTCTCCAGAGGCCGCCAGCTCTTTCTCCGTGCTAGACACTATACCCCACAATCCTTTCTGCATAAACCATAGCTTGGTAGAGAGTTGCCAGCTTGCAAAGTTTCGTCCGTTAAACTTCACGATCGAGGCCTTAGACTCACCGAATCCATAGACATGAAATGATACCCAGTTGCTCTTGAAAACACGCCTCTGCCATTACGCTTAGTGTAGGTCTTTTCCTCAGACTTGATTTGCTTCTCGGTCTTCTCAGCTTCTTTGGAAACACAAGTAATTGTCCCTTGAGTCTTCTAGCGAACCTTTTCGACATGCATGCAAAGCTTGAAATCTCACAACACTCTCTGAACACAAAATTCGATCAATCCCTCTCTGATACCACTTGTTAGCTTTTGTCTAGAAGCACACAACAGTTTGCTAATACTATTCTCACATAAAATGAAGCATAAAATAACAACACAAACTG
The DNA here is from genome assembly GCF_047967505.1 of Dipteris shenzhenensis. NCBI lineage: Eukaryota > Viridiplantae > Streptophyta > Polypodiopsida > Gleicheniales > Dipteridaceae > Dipteris > Dipteris shenzhenensis. The sequence continues at coordinate 14,281,874 of NC_141614.1, read as the reverse complement.
CAGCGCACTTGAATTGTATTGTAGACAACCGAATCTATTAAGGCGACTTTGTGTCGAGGACAATTGACTACACAAAACCTTGCTATAACTACTAAAGGCAGCGCATCTCTACCAAGCTTGTTGCTGCCTTTTACATGGACACGACAATAAACTTTAGACCTCGATCAGCAGCTCTAAAACATGACTAAGAGTCGCGTCAGCTCCTTACACCGACTCTTATGGACAAAAGGACCAACTACAGATCACAAACTTGCATATGTACTGAAGACAACCGCCTCGATTGGATGCCACTAGAATCACCACGTGAACTCACAGATAGCTTCTTGCCAAGATGCCACGCACTCGTGCATGCACTACTCAACCAATCATCATGGATCCTTTGCATGGTCCAATAGGAGCCCTTGGTCCAGCCACGAGTTTAATCACAAACCCATGATCAACTAACCATGCAATTCCACCACGAACCAGTGAGGATCACTTCGCCAACACTTCCCTTGATCCGAACAGGGAGTCAGCATCAGAACACAACAAAAAACCCGGCTCATCCCCTCATCCCTATTGGTCTTGTTGCCATTACAACTATTACCCAAAACAAAAAGATAAAACCTCAAAACTCCATGAAACAAGGGACATCATAGTCCACACATCACTGTTCTGAGCATCAGAGCTCAATAGTGTACCTGAGCTCAACAGTGTACCTGAGCCACCAGAATCACCACGTGAACTCAACTCTAGATAGCTTCATGCCAAGATACCACGTACTCGTGCATGCACTACTCGACCAATCATCATGGATCCTTTGCATGGTCCAATAGGATCCCTTGGTCCAGCCACGAGTTTAATCACAAACCCACGATCAAGTAACCATGCAATTCCACCACGAACCAATGAGGATCACTTCTCCAACAGCTGTGACCTATGTGGACCTTCCTCTTCCTTAAGCCACGAAGAAGGAATATTACATACTCCATAGTCTTGAAGGGTCTCGATTAGCTACGTGGGTACCCTTTGAGAACTTGAACCCTCCCCTACCCTTAAGGGGGTATATCATCATCTGGTTCACTGTTTGGTGCACTATTTGGATCATCTGCTAGCACTTGCGTTGGCTCTGGCACAAGAACAATGGCATTGTCGTCGTCATCCCAAGAATAGGTTGCTCATCAACCATTGGGGATGGTATCCGTTCATCAAAGACCACATCCCTACTAAGTACAATCTCCCTCCTTGTAGGATCGTACAATTGATACCATGTCGACTAAGAGTTGTATTAAACAAAGATCATCTTTCACCCTTTGCTTCTTGGGAATGTGCACGTCACAACCAAACACTCAAAGTGAGATGCATCAGGTTCCTTCCAAAGTAAGCTTCAAAAGGAGTTACCTTAGGAACAACAGTCGTAGGAGAGTGGTTGAGGATGTGGATTGCCATTGTTGTAGCTTCTGCCAAGAGAAAACGGGGAACTCCTTGATGCGCCAGTGTATTTTGGGACATCTTCGCTATTGTCCTATTCTTCCTTTCAACTACCCTTGCTTTAGAGATAGTACCTGTGCTTGCAAACTCTTGCCGGATGCCCTTCTCCGCAAAAGACTTGTCAAATACTGGTGAACAAAACTCACCATCCTTATCAGCCCTAAGGGCTTTCACGGTCAACCCGGATTCCATTCTCCACGAGAGCGCGCCACTCTCGAAACCAGGAATCCGCCAAGGCCTTCTAAGCTAGGAAGGAGATTCACATGAACCTGCTGAAATCATCGACAAGCAATGTGAAGTATAGAGCACCCCCAAGCTCGGGGTCGTCATGGGTCCACAAAGATCCGTTTCAAGGGGTCTAGAAGCCTGCTTTAGAAAGGCCTCTCGATTTCCCTCATAAGCATGAACTGTAGTGCCTGTGATTGCTGTCCACATTTGGTAACCCAAGAACCATGTGATCCCAAGCAGCTTGCCGTAGCACATCCATGTTCAAGTGACCAAACCTGAAGTGCCACAGGTCACCTGAAGGGGCTCCAGTGATAGAAGAGAGTGCCGTCAACTTGTAAAGGCCATTGTCCATTGAACCATTACCCATCACCTGGCCGGTTGCTTTATCCCTAACCTCGACATACCCCACACTGAATAAGATAGTTTGACAAGTTTGCATGTCTTATGAACTTACAGCAAATTAAACCCAAGATGAATATAACAAATAATACCTAAGAGGGGTGCTTCCCCCCTCTGGCATGGTAATAACCTTGAGGCTAGAGGTCAACATCTCCTGATGTTACCTAGAGAGAGAGGGCCTTGCTTGCCGCCCAATGAGTGAAGCTAGGGTAGATGAGCGAGGGCCTCTGTTGTGGTGTTCCCGTCCCTATGAGAGTAGGAATGTGTAGCTTTCGAGTGCCCTTTGCTGGTCCATGCGTTGCCACGATGGCCATGGAGGTTCCCGGGAGGGGTGCGGGGATGTATGGGCAGATCTGTGGGTGTGCCCGCCCCTGTGAGAGTAGGAATGTGTAGCTTTCCAGTGCCCTTTGCTGGTCCATGCGTTGCCACGATGGCCATGGAGGTTCCCGGGAGGGGTCCGGGGCTGTATGGGCAGATCTGCCCTGCTGTGCTGCCACGGGTCCGCCCTTATAGGTGTCCCTTTTGAGCCCTAGATGAGGGCTGTGGAACAGGGGGTGGGGTCGGCCACCTTGGCTCGTTGCAGGCCCTCATAGGCTGGGTGAGCCTTCCCTTTATAGGGCTGTGGGCAGGCCTAGAGCTGGGTCGGCCCTACAGCAGGGGGTCAGCCCCTTCTAGATCAGCCGACTAGGCAGGGGGGGCTGCCTATATACAGGCCCCCCTTTCTCCTTGTTTTGCATCACTTGGAGCAGGTGTGTGGAGCAGGACTTCCACACTCATTGGAGCAGCATTGTCAGCCTTGTAGAGCAGTTCTAGGGCAGGGTTGTGGAGCAGTTCATCCACCCCTTTGTGCTTCCAGTTGGTGAGGTTGTTGAGCTGTCTAGTGAAGCTCTCGATCAGCCTGTTTGTGCAAAGGTTTTCCCCTAGTTGTAGCAGGGCTTTTGCGAGAGATCACTTGTAGTTCTCTTGTGCCTCTCTCTCCTTTTCAGTGTGGTGCGTGTGAGGCACCGTGAGAGGATACTTCGATCACGGAGACATGAGCATACTTCTTCCTTTGCAGACCCCTCCTAGAGCTCTATCACTAAGTTCTTTCATCCAGATCTCCTGGACCCCCCCGAGACGAGACCTCGACATGATCGGGACTCCGAGCCAGTGACTCGACAGCTCAGACAGAGGGTAGACGCACAGATTACACTCGGGGATATCGCCTCCTTGTTCACCATCGGAGCAGCCCGTCCGACAGGGGTTACTATAGCCCTTGTTAGGCGTAGAGCTATGACCAGGAGACGTCATAGGACCGCTCTCTTGAGTGGCCGACAGCACTCTATCGCCGATTTCTTGCCTCCAATACCTCATCCACCTATGATGTCTTGATGAGGATGATGTGACTGATTTGTAGTTCGATCACCGACATGAATATGTTGTACTTAATACTTAGAACTATCATTCTGCGTTATTTTCACATTATGCATTGGTGTGGATGCTCGTTTAGTAGCTTCACCCTCACAGCTTGATTGTACCAGAGTTTCACAGCAGTCTCATAGACCCATCGGTCTTCCGAAGACTTTAATAAACTTTCTTTCTTTCTCTCTCTCTCTCTCTCTCTCTCTTTCATTTCCGCTGCACTTCTCAGGCCTTCATCATGAATCTTGATGGGTCGAATTGTCACCTATGCAAATGTCACCCGGGTTGATCACGAAGTTTTGGAATCCTTTTGGGGATGGGCACATGTTTTGAGATGCTCCACTATCCAGAATCTAGATCCTGGGAATCTGCTGCTTCAAGGGCAAGCCCCTCTCCAACGAGAGATGTTAGAGTCTCTAGAACCTTGAGGTGAACAAAAGCTGGAGTAATAGCTACAGATGAGGAACTGGGACCCTTGCTGGTTGTCCTCTGAGGGCACTTCCTCCAATAATGATCTTTCTGGCCACAGTGACTGCAGGTACATTCCGCCTTGAGTGCTCACTTTTTCCTGGGTGCCGTGCTTTATTTTGCGGGGCTGCCAAAGCCTCCGAGCTCTCACCTTGTGAAAGGATGTGAAAGTGCTCTTTTGGTCTAGCATCATACGCACCAACTCCCCCAGCTGAGAGTATTCATCCTTTCACATTGGTGATCAAGGGAAGAATAAAACACTGAATACTAGGAAGAGAGATGGGACAGCAAAGTAATGGCCATGTCCTCCGATGAAATCTCCTTTCCTGCCTGAAGGATCTCTTGCTGAAGCTCTTGGAGCTTGTTGATATGTTTCCACATGGCAGGTGACTTTGTAGGATTCAACATTCTCATTTGGACTTCAAGAGAGACTCTTGTCACTGGAGAAGTTCTGTTGTACAGGGACGCCAAGTGCTCCCAAATCCCTTTGGCCTATGTTGTGTGCTTAACGTGATTATAATCTGAGTGCAATTCAAGAAAATAAAGGAATGTACCCGTGCATTAACTTGGTCCCATAGCTGAGCCAAATTCTCAGCATCCTTTTGCTCCAGGATCCCCAGGTTTGCAGTGGATCTGGCATCGGAACCCCCACTAAAATGAAGTCTGCAAGATCATAGGACTACAATACGGACTCCATCATTACTCTCCACACGCCGTAAATGTTGCCATCCAATTGCTGGTCCATTGGAAAGGTGGGTAACACTGGGATCTGGACCTTGTTCTTAGCCATCTCTGTCAAGGTTGGCATATGGGAAAGAAGGTGAGAAAGAAAGAAAGAAAGAAAGAGGGCTGGAGAAGACAATGAAGAGGCTGTTCTGCCTTGCTGCCTACAGCACCTTACGTCCTCGCTGTCCTGGCCCTGAAAACACCTTCTCCACGAACTGAAGTCTCCCTCGAACTGGTTGCACCTTGCTCCTGCATTCCCTGGCAGTCCATGCCTCTGAAATCCTCGCTTCAAACAGCTCAGAACAGCATCAAAATACTTTCACACAGTTTGCTGGCTCCAATCGCCCTCTCTGTCTCAGATCCCCGAGCCTTGCAGCTCTGATACCATGTGAGAGTGCAGCAGAATGTGGACAGCAAAGTACACACGACAAACTGAAAAATGTGAAAGAAAAGAGAGAGAGGTGCTGCACCAAGACTCAGGAAAATACCCTCTATTGCTGGGCAAAACCTCCAATACAAGATGTTGAAACAATGGGGGGAGGATCCCTATTTATAAGCAATTGAGTGCACATGCACACGCGTGTGCACACACACACACAAACACGGCACACAAGAGACTCTGAATTACCCAACAAACCCCCCTTCGGAGCGAAGGTGAAGATGTTTGAGAAAACCTTCACCAGTCATGGTGATTTGGGCTCAAGACTACAATCACATGATACGAAAGAACACAATGATACCAACACTTGAAACTCACAAAGTCAGTCCTGATATGAGAGCTTGACCACTTAAGACAACCTACATGTGTCTACCCCAAAAACACCCCCCTTGCTTTAAGCAGGCCTCATGAAAGGACGGGTGGAGCCTTTATGAAACAAGGCAAAAAAAAAGACTCCATTTATTATAATCATGTTGGGGGACTACATAGGCAGAGAACCCTTGACACACACTCATGATGGGAAAGAAAAATTAAACACAAAAACTGCTGATGGTGATGAAGGATGTATTCTTCTTGCGATGACGCTTCCATGGCATTGCGTCTTGGGCATGGAGCACAGATGATGATGGTGATGAACACATTGATGTAGAAGCCCATGCTGGTGTCATTGGTGGGAGCATTTTGTAGCCACAAGACATGAAAGAGAAAATGCACATGCAAACACGAGATGAAGTCGAAAATACATAATTGCGGACATGTTCTTTCTTGCATTCAGGTATCTCAGCATGAAATGCCACCATGCGCACGTCCAAAATTTGCCCAAGGTAGTATCATACTTTGCATCATGAGCATCGCGACTCTAATTTCCAGGGCGTATAGAACAGGTATCCTAGGGGAGCAAAGGTGCGGAACGCACATGGATTGCAATGCCCCATCACTCTCAAGAACTGAAACATCACGAGGTAGGTGTACAACTAAATGATGGAGCTGACGCCCAACAAGCTTGCCTCTAAGATGGGCATCGCCTTACCCATTGCTGGCAGTAGCTGCTCCAAGAAAGCACTGATATCTACTGTGGAGGCTCCAGCATCATAGACATGTGGTGTAGGTTATGGTAGTTGTTGAAGAGGTACTTGGAATGGAAAGCGTGGTGGATACAATAGTAAAAGCATTTGTGCTGGTCCCTCTGCAAATAATAGGCAGTAGCAGACAGTTAGAGCGGCGGCATCGATTTAGATACGACGAAGTGTAGAAATCGTGGGCACCTCCATCAAATCGGCAGCCTTCTTTGTGATAGGTGATGATAGATAAAAACACGGAAAATTCTTCTAGTAGCATGAGAAAACGGTGTTTAAGAAATGATCCAAAACGAAGGCACTGTGTGCAAAAACATTGGCCATGGAAGTTTTCCATGAAGTGCTTGACACCAGTGATGCTGCTGCAAAATAGGTATCCACATGATGCTATTGGCCATGAAATGCTTTACACCAGTGATGAAGATGCAAAGGTATCCACAAGATAGTAGCAGGGAAGAGGAACTTTTGGGGACATCTCAACTCAGACAACAATTTTCATAACTAGTGACAGATTACGAAGTGATGACCAAATCTCCTCCACGATGGTAGCAGTAGTAGCAGTTAGATGTTGAGGAGTAGAGAAAAACGGCAGGTAGTGCTTGTTGGAAGGGTAAACTTTGATTGGACGTCTCAAGTCATGGGTTCATGGATTTGGGATTTGGAGTCATAGGTGTGTTTGTGTTTGGTGTGTGAATGAGCTAAGCTATGAGGTTATAGGTGTGAATCATCGCTTAGGTCATATTAGGTGTGATTGAGAGAATTTAGGCGGCTCATAGAGAGATTCACGGAGCAGATCAAGAGGAGCAACCATATGTACAATCCTATGGATAATGGAAAGTGTCTCATTTTCATGGTCTTACTCTCTCGAATTTTATACCATGCCATTCTGTCTCCTCTCTCTTTATCTACAGTCTCTCCTACATGAGGTCTTCCACCCTCCATAGCCTATGCTTACAGCCGTCACAATTGGTACAGAGTGGTTGGGACTGTGCGGTTGTCGTGCGGCTGACACGCGGGAGCTTTGGCTTCAGATCTGCAGTTTGGTTTGACGTGGGATGTGGCAACCCATGCAGACTGTTTGGCGGTGGACTGTGCTGGGCAGAGCTGTCACAATCTGCACGGTGGGCATTAAGTGCAACTTCACCATGAAGGGCTGTGATTCGTGGTGGATTTAAGTAAGGCTTCTGTTGGTGGCGATTGCTTTGCACTGGCAGCTGGCTGTCCGTGTATGGGTTGGCGTGGACTTTGAGTCATGGGCGGCTTTGGTTTGTTGACTCGTGTGTTTGTTCATATCACCCTTAGTATGTGGGTTGGCCTTGGTTTTGGTTAGCTCACCTTTCAAGGTGCTTAGCCCATGGCGTATGGGCTAACACCCTTGGGTGGCCCCTTGTGTGGCTTGTGTTGTTGATGGAGAAAAGAGGACTAATGGGCTCCTTGTGGTGCTGGTGGACACATGTATTTGGTGGAAAGTAATCCCTTTCCAGCTCGTCATAAACCATGGTGCCATATTTAGGATTTTTACGATAAGGTCCACATACCTTAGGGTGAGCACCTTCCCTTATAGGTATCGTGTGTACTGCCACTTCTGGTGAAATTCCTTTCATCTCTTTGTATGACCATGCGAGGCAGTCACGATATTCCATTAGGAGTTCTTTGAGTTTGGTTTCATCTTCTTGACAAAGGTGTTTCCCAATGAAATCCAATTTTTCTTCCTCCCTTCAAGGGCGAGGTTTATTGTGTGTGTTTTTGCTGGTCCCTCATAGATTGGAGTTTCTCCAATGCTATCGGTTTCTTGAACTTTAGATTCTCTGAGTGGTCTTGGCATTGCTATTGGCACACTGCCACTTGTATAATTCTTGAAGTATTCTGGCACTTCTCGAAGATCGGCCTTTGATGGGGTTGAACTAGCCTGACATGTGTCATGTGTACTGGGTGGCAAAGTTGCATTTATTAATTTGTTAGGCTCTTCTTGACTTTCTTTTTTCTAAAGTCTCTTGATCGAGCTTCATCTGCACATGTGGCTTATATTTTTGAAACTTCTTACGTTGGGAATTGTGGGGTAACTTTTCCACTGGTAAGGTGTTTCCAAGTAAGGGTTCATTGGCTGCGCATACTCCTTCCAAGCAAAGGAATACTCTCATTATCCTTGGATATAGAAGTGGATTCAACCCTCTCTCTCTAAACCCTCCCGGAGCCTTTTGGGGATAAGAGAGAGCATGTGTGGCTATGGGGCGGGGAATAGGGACTCCTGCACCTGGCGCTTTCTTCCCTGACACGTGGCAGCCCCTGTGAGCTTTATCAATGTTGGAGCGGATGCTGAAGAGATCGACAGTAAAGGCTCTTCCACAACTGACGATCTCCTCCAAAATGGATAGATTCTGAAGGAGGATGGTGGGAGCACCAAGTCCTGATACCATTTTGTAGAAAACGGAGAGTGACCTTAAGCAGAATCATAGGCTATGGAGGATGGAAGATAAACATAGCTGTGGAGCGTGAGAGAAAAATGACGACACAATGGTACTGCTTTATTCATATGGAGAGCCTCTATATAGTCTGAGATTACAAAGAAATTTCGTTCATAGATGAGATCACCTTAAGGCATCAATCAACCCCACGATTCTTTCCATGAGTCACTCAATCGGACCTACCATACTCTCACCTACTACACACACTCTTTTTTGGTGAAATCTTTGATTGATTATATTATATGAGTAGCAAGCTCAAAATAAGGTGCTACAATTACATCAAGTGAAAATTTCAGTATATGCCAAAAAGACCTCATGATCTATGCAGCGGGTCTGCAAGCAATCAAAGAAAGATTAATGCATAGAACACCTAAAAAAGCCAAACAGACAGAAAGTAGGATCACCAAAGACTTTACAATTCCCATATGTCCATAAAGTCCATAGTGTCCAGTAGCGAACCCAAACGAAGAAAAGATGAAACTCCGGTCTGGATGGATGAAATCCAAATAGCCAGAAGAACTTCCCAAACGGAACAGATGGGAATCTCGCTTGCAGGCGCTATTGAAGCAGATTAAAAAACTCGAGAGAGCACGGACAATGCCAAAACAAGCGAGGCATAGTCTCCGAAGAAGCAGAACATCTGTGGCAAAGTGCAGGAGCAATGTGTTGATGAGCTAATAGCTGTCCAGATGGAAACACTCCCAAAAGAACTCGCCAAAAGAAAACCTGTTGCCGAAGCGGTCCTTTATAGGCCTAAAGTTGTTGTAATCTTTTCCTCCTGCACTTGGCTGGGCGATGCATTTGCCAAACAGAATCACCTCTCTCTGAAACCCAAGGTTGAGGCAAAAGGATTTTATACAATGTAGGTACAGTAATCTGAGATAGCCTCAAAGGGCGAGAAGAGGACCCTGGAGAAGTCAAAGTCCAATCTTCCAGCCAGTTCTGGAGTTCCAAAGGAGGAATCGGAACAAAAGGCGAAAGCATAGAAGTGATTTGTCGCCACAAAGGATAATGAGAGCCCAATCCATATGTAGTGGCTGTTAGAGAAAAGGGGATCAAGTACCAACATCATCTATAACATCAGCAACCGAGGTGATGCCTTTAAACGAGACAAAGTAGGAACGTTGAGGTTCGTGTAAAGCCAAGGGAGGATGAAAGACTTACGACCAGTGAATGCTTTCAGCTCTCAAAGAATTCCCAAGCAAAGATTGCCGTCCATTCCATTCCAGATGAGAAAGAACATTCTTCCAGTCAAGAAGCAAGCGGGAGACAAAAGGGCATCTAGGCTTAGTGCCATCAGTGCAGCCAAAATAGAAATCCCAGTGATCGAGTTGCCAATGACCAAACGCAGAAATACTGATATGAGTGACGAGAGTCCTAATCATAAGAGCCCAAGGCTGATCACCTGCAGAAATTGCAGCAACATTCTCCCCTTGTGGGCAAGAATATGCACATGAATATCCGTGATGTTCAATCCACCATGCATCTTGGGAGAACAAACGTGATGCATCGAAAGCAGCCTAAGACTTTTTCTGCCATGTTTGGATCGCCATAAGATTTCCATAAAGATAGACATGAAAGATGTAAGATCTGCCTTAGTGAACATGATTAATGGGCAAGTAAAATTGAATATATGCCACAAGGATGGACTGCACTATTTGAAGACGAATGTGCAAAGGCCAAGTTGCCAGTTTCCAATACTCAAGCTTTTTCCGAAGCTTAGCCAAAACGCAATCAGTTTGTTGTCGGCGAGTGAGTTCAGGCGCAACTGAAGCAAAAAATCAGACCATGCCTCTGTTTCAGAAGCCAACATATGAGTGTGGCCTGAGGTGTTGTCACCTGATTGAGGGGCATTATTAAAGTCACCACAAATGAAGGCATGTTGTCGCCATGGATAAGTATGCATGGTAGCCCAGATCAAAGCTCTATCACGAGAAGACTGGGGGGCATAAACTGATGCAAATTCAAAAATTTTCCCTTGAACAAGGCATTGAACAATAATCCATCTACCATGGCGATCATTGAGAGCCACAACAGGTTGAAGGTCATGCTTTATAAAAAAAGCCACACCAGAAAAGGACTGCTCTCCAGCATAGAAGATATCATAACCAGCAAAATGGCCTATTTGACCAGCATACATATGCTGATTGTGCTCTTGAAAAGCAACTATATCAGGCTGCAATTGCCTGATATACATCCAGACCAGTTTCCATTTGCGACCATCACACATTCCTTGTACATTGAGAGTAACACACTTCAGATGATCAAGCATATTTACAGTTATGGGACAGGTATGTAGAGCAACTAACGGGCTGTCTACGTCTGCATTTCCATCTCAATGTCCGGGCCTTTGCCTTTGGATGAAGCATCAGCCTGAGGAGAGGACAAAAGTGCAGCAACTTCTTCTTCAGGAAACAAGGTTCGATTTGCAGTCACATCAGCCCAGGTCAAGTCAATACCAGAGTTTTCAGCAGGTGTTTTCCCATGAGAGGATGCACCACTCCAAGTCCGAGAAGGCAAAGGTCGCCTGGGGGAGATCACTTTGTGAGGAGTTTGCCATCCATCAGTCAAAAAATTTTCCCCCTTCCCCTGAGGTTGAGAGGACAAAGGCACACAAAAAGAAGCATTACCATTTGAGACAGCCGGGGCTTTGCCTTTGTCTTGAATAGAGAAGAACTGTTTGACCCCTTTGTTTTTTACCACAAAAGAGGCATTTGCATTCTTATTCAAAGGCTGAACCATTGCAGCTTGCATTGGCATCCGTGGAGCTCAGGAAGGGCATTGTGAAGCCATGTGCCCAAATTGGTTGCATTCAAAGCAAGCACCTGCAAACAGCCCCCACTTGAGCTTGTAAAAGGCACTCCCCATGGAAACATTATTCACAGTAACCGAATATGAAGCTGGAGTGGGATGATCCGTATCCCGTAAAATGCAGAAGCGATTCGAATTTCCATTAGGTCGCGGTGGACGTACAACCTTACTGAGGGAAGCTGCAATTTTAGGTAGAAGAGAAGACAAGCATTGAGGAAAATCCACAACTTCTACCCAAAGAGGGCAACGATCCCGAATCAATGCCTGGTAATCCCGGGTGGGAGACCAGGGCAGAACATGGACCATTTGCTGGCCATAGAAGAGAGGAGAGTGCTCTAGCAAAACTTGACGGTGCTCCTCATCAGCCATGATGATCTCAAAAAGCCCCTCGCTGCATAATGAACATGTTTGACATAAGAACCACCCAGGGTTCGAGTCAACCAATTCCCAACATCTGCTGCAGCAGGCATCCATCCTAGGAAGAAAATTATGCTTTGCATACTCCTTAATTGGATCAAATATATCATCCACTTCCACCATAATGCCAATGGTGGGAAGTGGATGTTTCCAACCTTTGCGGGTGTCTTCAAACCCTTCATGCATAACCTCATAAACAAGCTGAGCCTCAGCAGAGTCATGAATGGAATCATTTGAATCCATCACCTGTTTTTGTTTCTTGTTGGAAATCGACTTGTCTTTGTGAAAGGTTTTCTCATAGGAATAATCCGCCATTCGAGTTAAGGAAAAGGCTTGGAAGCAGCAATGCTATACAAGAAGGAAAGCACAACAGGAACAAAACTGTACGGATTTTTCCTAGCTGTACGGACAAAATCGTATGGATTTTTGACAGTACGAAATTTTTTTCCCTGACAGCAAAACTGTACGGATTTCCTTGACTGTACATACAAAACTGTACGGATTTTCCTAACTGTACGGACAAAATCGTACGGACACACAGTTGGACAAAACTGTACGGACTGTACAGACACACACTTTTTTTTTTTTTTGGGGTAAAATCCAGTGCAGTGTATTTATATTATCATAACTTTACAAGAGGGAAAGTCTCCAAAAAATGGAGAGTATCCCACAGATCAGAAGCATAAAAAGAAAAGCTCAATGCGAGATGCATGCAGATCACCCTCATGGCAGGCATCATATAAAGATTGCCGCAATGAGGCTCTAAAAGATTCATATGACTTTTGAAACTGGCGGCCCAGGTATGCCAAATTGTGCTCTTCCCAGATTGTCCAAAGCGCCCAATATCTCACCCATGAGAGAAAGAGGGAGTATTGAGATAAAGGCCTTCTAAATCTGCCAAATAGCCAAAAATGTTTCCCAAATATGTGACTTGGGAAACGGAGGCGAAGAAGATCTGAAATTTTCCCAAGGAGATTGCGAGTAGACGAGCAATGCCAAAGCAAATGAGGGACAGTCTCTGAAGGAGCGTGACACCGTAAACAGGTGGGTGGTGCAATGTGACGTTTGGCAAGTGTGATTCCCACTGACAATGTGCCGGTCATGCGTCTCCAAAGAAAGAGTCTTTGTTTCAAAGGCATTTTACACCTCCATAATAGTCGGAGATTCTTCCGCCACCATGAAAGGGGCTGCCTGATATGCCATAGAGTATTAGCATATTGATGAATCCAAGGGGCAGGTTGAAGAAGCTTGTAGACTTTGATGGAGGTCAAAACAGGCAGAGGTATAGGACGAGAGCATGTAGCAAAGGGGAACAATTGCCAATCCATTAGCCTGTCTGTGTCAGCCACAGGGGAAATAGGTAGAAATGGATGCAAGAGATCAGCAATTTTCTTCCATATCAATCTATGATGCATTCCCAAAGCATAAAGGGCAGTGGCCTGAGGAAAAGATAAGACATGGCCGTGATCATCTACCACATCATTGATGTATCTAATTCCCAATTTCATGAGATTATATGCCCGAACCGGTTCCTGTAAAGCAAGTGGGATGTCAAAAATGGCACTCCAATGAATACTTTCTTTACTCATTGAGTTTGTCCCCAAATGATTATCAGGAGCCCATTTGACTTTAGAAAGCACTTGTTTCCAGTCCAATATCAGAGCAGTAGAAAAAGGGCATCCAGGAATCTTCCCGACAAATCTCCCAATGACAACCTCCCAATGATCAGTAGTCCAATGGCCATAAGCAGTTGTCCTCATGTTGACACACATGGATGCTATCATACAAGTCCATGGCTGCTTTTGACAGAAAAAGGTATGGAGCATAGTCGCCTTCCTTGCAAGTACATGATATCTGATATTTAATACATTAAGTCCTCCATGCATCCTAGGGGAACATACCATTTCCATCTTCAGCAGTCTCAATGCTTTCACTGCAGTTTTTGTCTTCCATAACAGCTCCATAGCTTGAGACATAAAAGCTGAAATATCTCTGGAGGACCAATGTAGCAAAGGCAAAAAGAACTGAACATAAGACATAACAATAGACTGGACTATTCTGATCCTGACATGAAGTGGCCAAGTAGAAATTTTCCAATATTGCAATTTGTGTTGAAGTCTTTGGAATATCCATTTTAGCTGCTGTTTTCTGGTGATATGCCATCCTATAGGATATCCCAAATGCCTGACTACATCTTTGGAATGCACTATCTGACAAGGCCAAAGAATAGAATGCCAGTCACATTGTTTCAGGGGAAGCAATTTGGATTTGTCAAAGTTGACATGCAATCCCGCTGCTAATCCATACAAAGATAATGTGGTCATAAGCATGCTGATTTCCCGAGGAGAATTCTGTGGCATAAAGAAGGAATCATCAGCGTATGCCTGTGCCAAAAAAGATGCAGCCCCAGGGATTTTAAGACCAGTCATCTGTCCTGTGTTTGTAAGATGATCAAGATACATCAATAGGGGATGAGTCGCAATGGCATAGAAAAGAGCACTAAGGGGGCAGCCCTGTCGGACTGATCTACCACACACACACACACACAAACACACAAACACAGGATGTACGGACACACACACACACAAACACACAAACACACACATTTTTTTTGGGGGGGTGAAATCCATGTATATTTATATCAAAAAGAGGCTGTCCCCAAAGTGGGGATCAGCAAATACAAGATCAGAAAATTTCCTTGGAGGACAAGTAGACAGTGTAATATATTGGACGAATAGACATGCAATCATAAAAGGATTGCTTGAGTGACATCCGGAAATAGTAGAACATGGAAGAAGTAGGCTCTCGAAAGACTCTGTGGTTCTTGTCTTTCCACAGAGTCTAGAGTGCCCAATATTAAACCCACATGAAAAATAGATCAAACTCCGCTCACCGTGGGTGAATGCAAAGATCATTTTCAACATTTGGTATCAGTTTAGGCTGCTTCAATCCCCACAACCTCCTCCACACCCATGGAGCATTTTTGTCGCGAAAACCTCGAATTTTGTCGCGAAGAAAGTCTACAAACAGTTCATTTTTGCTCTGTCAGCCGCCATTTTTCTGCCTCAGGAGAGCTTGTGGAGCTGTCCTCTTGATAGGCAACTTCTGGAGCAAAATCAAAGTTTTTACAGCCACTTTCTCAGCTCTCCGACTGATTTTTGCACCTGTTTGGAGCTGTTTTGCTGTCCGGAAGAGGTGCCTTGTAGGAGACTCACTAACCCTGTTGTAGCCCGCTGGAGCAGATTTCTTTGGAGGTAGCTTCAAATTTGACACTTTTGGAGCTGTTTTTATAGTCCTTGAACAGATCGAACTGTTTTTTGACAAATTTTGCCTTCTGCAAAGCTTCTACAACTGGCTGATTCCTCGTAGAACAGATTTCATCACATTTAAAGGTCAGCTAGAGCCTTTCTGAACCTAGGTGACTCCTCGGTGACTTTTTTTTTTTGCTGCAGTAGCACTTTTTGAGCAGGTCGCGTACATTTGGTAGCCTTCTCTGGTCGACGACTTTTGTTAATTTTTTTACTACTGCAGCATTTGTGCCTAGACTGGGCTCAACGTCGAGCACCTTTTGCATCGGAGCATTAAAGTTCCCCAATACCAATACCTCTCCTTGTATGTCCAAGTATAGTGGCATGAAATCTGTATATGTGTGAGATCTTCATGGTAGTGCCTTTAGAGCTGTCCTGTTTGTCAATACACTTCACCGTACTTTTGCATCCTTGAACTTCATGACAAGAGCCTTTTGCTCTCTTTACATACTCGCCTTGCCTTTTCAGTTTGTATCTCCTAACCCTAAAAGGCTCGTTCGTTACCTTTCTTGCATGTCCAATGGGTGGTTATATGTTTTTTTCATGTCTTGGATCATCATGGATCGTTTGTCCTTTTTGACTTCTTATATGGAGAAAGATGTCTCTTTTGTGTGGGCCCACATCTTGGTGTCAAACTAAGGCCCCATTTATGAAGTTTCCTCCAATGTCTTCCCTTGACCATGTGTTAACTCATCGATATGTTTCTTGAGACTTCCATTATTCTTTTTGCACGGACATGTAAGCGTCCAAGTTGTGGGTTTGTATTATTCTTTGCATACGCTTGCGTAACTTCTTGTAATGCAAGCTCATATGCTTTCATTGTGTTTGTTTGCACCATTTGCATCTGTTTAGCTTAACCAGCATCTAGTCCCTCCAAGCATAGAAGGATAGCTTCTTTGTAAACATTGAAGCTCTCTTTGACTGCCAACACCAAGCAGTTGTAGACTCCAATTCTTCAAAGGAGGATGCCAAAAGCAATAGTTGTTTTGCAGGCGAAACAACTCTGCTAAACCTGATAAAAGTCCCCTTTTTAGGGCCCACTGATGGAAGTGCTTTGGTAAATTGAAAGACACCACCTTAAAAGACATTCATAAGAAGGGTGGGACAGGGGTGCAAATCATAAAGGGTCTCATTAATGTGATGCCGTGGAGGGCATGTGTGATGTGCTGTCAAAGGGGCATGTGTGATGCTGTACCGAAGGCTTCTGTGAAGCCCCTTTTGGTTACTCTCCTCTTTTTTTTCTGACGGTCTGTGTCAGCATGACCATCAGTGTTAAGTGGATCAGCTGACTGCTGGTGAACTTCAAAATGAGATTCACGTACAAGATGGTACCATACACAGGCTTTTTTATATGGGAACAATGGCAGAGAAGATGTAAAGTATGGCGATTTTAGGCTGCACATTACAATATGATGATGAATGCATCTATTGAAGCTGTGTGACAAATGAATTTTATCTGCCAAGTATTTTGTTAGAAGTCCAAGGCGGGAAACTGGCCTACTGCTGTATGTGAAGCATGGTCACCTTTGTGTTTTTCTTTTATTCCTATGACAACAGCCAGGTTTTCATCATAGTGAGCATTTGTCTAAGTATCAACGTTACTTGGCTGATGTTCAGGTGTGTGCTTCAGTTGATCTGGCTTCATTTTACATCAAAGTTGAAGATGATGGTAAGTACAAGTTCTAGGTCATGTCTTTGGAAGCAAAAGAGTGACACTTTCTTGGTTATGTTGAAAATTTACTTTTAAATTCTCTGCAGGTTTTGGGATCACTAGAGAAGATTTGGCACTTGTGGGCGGAAGGCATGGTAAGAGAGTCGAAGGAATTGAAAAAGTTCAGCCTTTTTATTGGATAAAGTGGTATACATGCAAGAATTTAAAGACACTGTATTATGGCTACCAAAAATCAGATCCCGTATGAAGAGTCAGAAGCTAGTGGCGGGAAAGCACCCACTGGAACTTGGGGAATATACCTCTTTTGAAAACTAACAATAAATGGCAAGAGTCACAACATTTCAAGGGCAGGAGGGGGTAAATTGCAACATTTAAACTTCTAATTGAGTTCTGAACAAGCCTGCAACTCATGATCCAGATTCCACATGACTTGTGAATTGTCAAGGAATGTCTGAAAACCAACTTCGTGGCGCAAATACACAATGCAAAGCATCAGAAATCAGTGGCAAAGAACTACTCAAAATATCTAAGAATATGCAAATCCTGAAAGAAACGAGGACTGTGGCTGAATGTGCCACACCAGGCTCTAAGAGACTCAGAGAAGAAAGGAGTGCCTCCCTGAGAAAAAACATCCTCCTGGCCGATGCAGACCTTGAAGTTCCCTGCGTCTTAGACCAAATGGTCATCAAGGTGTGTATAATATCTAGATGCTAGCCATCGTATAATCTGGGACAAGGGTTTTACTTCCCCCCTCGACCACAATTTAAGTGATTGATGTTTCAATTGCAAGACCGATGATGGCTACAACTGTTTGGGGACCAGTGGTGGCTAGAGTTGTGTGGGCATTCCTTGTCTAAACAGCTCTAGCCAAATATTTACTTCTCCCTCTACCACAATTCACATGTTCATTAAGGGATCGATGTTTCAATCACCAGATCGATGATTGCTACAACTGTTTGGTGACCAATGGGGGCTAGAGCTGTCCAGGTCTTGCCCTTTTGGTGCTTAAGGTTATACATTAGGCCGTAGAAGGAGTCTATTGCATTGCTTGCTTTGTCTCCTATCTTGTTTGAGCACCCAAATTGATGTCATGCTGTTGGTTAATGCCTCTTGCATGAGGTAGAGGTGGTGTATCAAGAAGAGTGCCTATTCTGGAGCTCGATGAGGTTGCTAATTCTTGTTGTCTTTGCAGTTTATAAGAACATCACCCTGTAAGTCATATTAGTAAATGCAAAATTCCAATCATGTGAAAGATTAGATTTGCTTTGGTGGTCAAATGAAAGTGACAATCCACTTATAGAAAAGCCTATGAAATCCAACGAACAACCTGCCTAGAAGCATCTTTTTCTGAGGATGTTTGTAGGGACCACAGTCTGTGATACAAAAGGTGCTTCCCTGCTATTTGGTCCCTTGTGCACCTTGCAAACATGAAAAATTTCCCTTTCGCTCTAGAGGTGTCGAGCTACGCACTTTTATAGGACCCTTGGTGCAGCCTCTAAGCCTAAGATCTTGTGCTTTTCTGCCTGCAATATGCTCTCCCAAGCAGGGACTGCACATTTAAGGAGTTTTTTGATACGGGTTACTCTTGAGAGTGAGGGGTGGTAGGACAACATAGTTTAAGCACTGTTTGAAGTGAAAGATTAGATTTTCTTTGGTGGTCAAATGAAACTGACAATCCGCTCATGGGAAGCCTGTGAAATTTAAGGAACAACATCATATTTTTTTGAGGATTTTTTAAGGGACCACAGCCTTGGATTCAAAAGTTGCTTCACCCACTATTTGGTCCCTTGTGCACCTTGCAAACATACAAACTTTCCCTTTCACTCTAGAGGTGTTGAGCCATGCATTTTATAGGACCCTTGGTGCAGCCTCTAAGCCCAAGATCTTGTGCTTTTACGCCTGCAATATGCTCTCCTAAGTGGGGACTGCACGTTTAAGGAGTCATTTGATATGCATTACTCTGGAGAGTGAGGGGTGGTTGGAGAACATAATTAAGCCCTGTTTGAATTGACCTTTCTCCCCATCCTTTTTGGGTATGTATATTCATCAAGTAGAGGCAACTCATTTGGTTGATAAGTATTGGGAGACCTTGCTGATCTGTGTGTTGAAAGATTTGGGCATGAGAGTTCGATTAGATCTCCTGCTACACTTACAGCATGCAAGAGATAGATCTTATGGTAGTCAAAAAATCCTTGGAAGGATGTGTTATTGAATCCTATTGCGAGTATTGCAATCTTTTAACTAATGGCTGTTTGGGAAACTTCTCAGTCAGCTCAACTTACCATCCATTGAATGATTGAGATCTTGTGATGCATGTACAAGCGAGAAGTTTTTCAATAGTGTTGTTGACGAATGCTAGGCAAAGGCATGCACAGTTCTTCTTCCTTGCAGTAGAATTGGCCCGCCGTTCTCCTGTCGACAAGAGGGGATTTATTTGTGGTGCTGAAGGAGATATTTCTGGATCACATGATACAGGTCTGGAATATTGTGCATGAACTTTTCTATTAAAGTTGACTGGTGGATGGATTGGACGCTGCGCAAGTTTAGAATTTAAGTCAAATTTCTCCCTTTACAGCGAGTCGCGACAAGCAACTATGTTAGCTGCTTGCTAATTAAATTAATCCTGTGTAATATTTCAAAGCTTGGTGACACCCTTTACTTGACATTTTTAAAGCTACTAATAAGACAAAAAATGTTGGCCTAGGTTATTGCTTTAGTGAATCTCTTAAAGTAAGATCTCTTAGACCTGATAATTGGCTAATTGAGAATGCTGGTTCATGAAATTAAGTTTGCCTTCAAGATTGTCTAAGATTTTACGCTGATAACCAAAGGAGGTGGCTTGGAGGGTTTGGGTGTCGGAGAGGAGACCCTTGCAAAGGCTGCATTGGGACCTAGGAGAGTGGTTTTGGAGAGACCCTTTCATTGCAAGATGGCCCCGATATTCCTTTTTTTAGCTCTTCATTGAGATTGGGCAGGAGGATCTAGATGGGGAGGATTGATGGCATGCTGGCTGCACCAGATCATTGGCACAGACAGGGACTTTTTTAGAAGTTTCTCGAGGATTTTTGGTGGTCTCTGGGACAGCTACAGGCCAAGGAAGGTCTCCCACTTCTTTTGGCTGTTGGCAAAAGAGCCCTTGCAGTAGACACCTGGCTTGGGTTTTCGTCTTACAGTTACATGCTCATAATGTGGGTTTGCAGAGGAGTATCACAGCTTGAGGAGACTCTTCAGGGACCTGGCACAGGAGGTTTGGAGGAGAGTCTTCACTAAGATCAGGAGGAGATGGTGGTGACCTGGGAAGTAGTGGCTTGAGTTACAGACAAAGGACCTGCTTTGTGGAATCAGGACATTCAGGGGAGTTTGTTCTTCAGCTTGGTAGGGGCTTGAGTTACAGACAAAGGACCCGCTTTGTGGAATCAGGACATTCAGGGGAGTTTGCTCTTCAGCTTGGTAGGTTAGGAGTTGACCTTCATCCATACTCTGGACTTCACAGAGATGGTGTGGACACGTGGTGCAGACATGCGATAGAGAAGCAGACCACATCAACCTCAGAGACAGTGGCCACCTTTTGGTTAGATATCATTCATACTCTCAGAGGTAGATGGGATATATTCCAAGGAGATTTGAATTGCACTAGGCACAGGATGGAGGCTTTTACAGTATATGGGAGCCTTCTCCTTTAGTGCTAGCCTTCATCATGGCTGAGTCTGCCCTTCACCTCCGGAGTGCCAACAGAAACTCAGTACGAAGACTTTGTATAAATGGATGCTCAAGTATGTGTAGGTGTGTGGATTTGTATGTGTGAGAGCATATTTTTATACTATAGTCTACACCCAATGTTGGGCGCTGATGATGTCAGTGGGGATATCATAGTAGCTAGTCCCTGCTATGTGTGATGGAGTTTATGGTTTTCAATCTTATGAGTGACTATCGTGAGATTGAAACGGCACTATGTTGTGTTTTTAGAGGATGAGTTTGGAAATGTTCCTGGATTCATCTAGCTATATATATATGGGAGCCAGGCCCCTCCATTTCACAGATGGTGGTTTAATATGGCATTATAAACCACCGGAGTGGCTATTTGTTCAGCCCTTTGTATGACGTTATCCCCCATAGAGTGGCTAGCTAGGGGGATATCCTTGTGTTTTTTCATATTGTACCCTCCATTGGGGATCCTTGGTGTCCGTGTCAGTGGTCACTAAGGAGTTTATTAATAGAAAAAAGAGCACCTTTCTTCCGATTCAGAAGGTACCAATCGAAGTAACAATAACTGTTTGATTATTTGTCGGAATCACCACCCAACGATAATTTGGGTTGTTTTAATGAAAGGCCCAAACTTGATTCCTTGAAATGACAAACCCACCGCGCAACCACCCACTCCCCCTGCCCCTTACTGCCCAGCCCCCTGTCCCCCCCCCCCCTCCCCTCCAAGAAAGAAAAAGGGAAAAGGAAATCAACAAACTTGTCCCCCCCGTCTTTTGAATGGGGGTGTGGGCTGTGCTTTCAGGGAGCACTTCAAGCAACTAAAGGGGCTCGATAAGTACTGGCCCAAGCCTCAAACTCATATTGCCATGTGAATGTTTCTGTAGAGGCCAGTGTCCACCATTGTCATGCTCCTCTCTTCTGTTTACAAAACTCTGCTTAAGCAGGGTTGTTCACATTCTGTTGTCAAACTATTTCATGTCATTTTCAAAGCAATCAGTTTATCATATCAATTCTTCATTTCATAAGAAATTTCAGAGAAAAATACTGATTCATATGGTGCTCTACTTTTGCAGCAACCTCAAAGCTGCATGACTTGAAAGATTTGGAAGCTGGCATTACAACTCTAGGCTTTCGTGGGGAAGCCTTGAGTTCTCTTTCTGACATCGCCATCTTGGAAATTACAACACGAGTGCGAGGAAGTCCAAACACCTATAAGAAAATAGTGAAGGTAGCATTGCTTTTATAGGCCTTTTTTGTTGCTGAAAACTTTTGTGACAGTTTAGCTGAGCAATTAAAACCAGTGTTGCTATCTGCATGATCATTTTTTGTCCTTAAAGCCATTGCTTCTTTACAAAATCCTTTTGCTCCTTGTAGGGTTGTAAAAAATTATCCATGGGACTATGCAGTGAACAACGAGCTCCTGGTACAACAGGTTAGTAGACCCTGAGATAACATTTTTTTGCTTTGGGCAGAAAAGCACGATGCTATTGTGGACTCCACTCATGCATTTAGTAAGATTGTGAGGGAAAATGTATCCTTGGGTACACTTGACATCCCCCTACATATTGCTCATAGGGGCTATGACCCTCTGTAGTGACCTCGTGTGCATTATGATGATATATCTGGGGGGAAATAGTACACTGCAATAAAGAGCATTTGTTTATTAGGTGGCTGAAATCGCACCCACGTATGCTGTGTGTGATCCTCCCTCCGCATCACCGAGATAAGCGGTCTCAGATGTGATCTAAAAAGAACTGCTGCCCCCTCGACCTCCGTACTCCCCCATCCCTCCTTGTCTCGTGTCTGTATGTTCACTCCCAAGTGTGTCCCGTGACTATAGGTAGTCCTCTCTCTGGACTGTCATGTGTCTCGGTGTAGAATATCATCTCCTTGTTGGTTAAGTCTCTGAGAAGCCCCCTTGGTAAGACCATAGGGTGCCATTGCAGCTCCATACCGCTATCTTCAGTCCATACTGTCCCCCTACCCCATGGCCTCAACCCCGTCATGTGCTGTCCCCTTGTCTTTTTGCACTCCTTGGGAGCTACCATGTGCCCTCCCTAAAGCAGATGTACTAGAGGTTTCTTGCTGTCCCATAGACCTTTTGGTCTCCAGTGGACGTTAATAGACTTTCTTTCTTTCTTTCTTTCTTTCTCTCCTCCCCTTTCTATCCTCTCGGATAATGACTTTCCCATCTCTGTAGACAGCCCATTTTCCCTCTTCTCTAGCTGCCATTACACGTGCTCTCAGTGCTTCATTTTCAGCTTTGAGGATGGCAATTTGGGCCTCTAACTCCTTGATAAATAAGGCATGGTGGCTGTTTTTTTCCTCTATCATCTGAACCATGCCCTCTTGCATTTGCTTAACTGATTTTTCCATTCTGTTCGCATCTCCTCTTTCGATTTGTTTAAGTCCTTCTGCATATGATTCCTCATTTTATGCATGATCTCATCTCCTTTGCTTTTCCCAATCCTCTTCTGTATTGACTCAATGTCTCTTGAAAATGTCCTTAATTGCAGATATACATGCTTGGACATTAGCATCATCAACCTTCTGTGTATTTGCCCCAATGACACTATATTTATGTTCTTTCTCTCCTCGTGTTTTCTCATCCAGTGAGCTGTCCATTTTCAAGTTTTGATTCCAGAACTTTTAATGAAAAAATCTGCTGGTTCTGAGTACATAGCACTGACATAGGTGTATTCTTGTGTGCCTTCTTTCTTGCAGGTCCCGAGGTGTGCAATGCAGGCCACCTCTTGGGGGCAGTTGAATAGCAGCTCTGGGTGGTGCAGCCTATGCGTGCTGCTACAGCCGGCTTGACTCTGCAACAGCCCCCTCTATGATGTCACCAACAATCACATACCCGACTTGGAGGACATCCTCCATACTCTTCAAGGCATCCCGCCTGAAGGACGCCATCAAGAAACTACAAAACAATGCCAAGAATCATGAAGGCCCTCAAGTAGAATTCTTGAAAGTTGACCCATGGTTGGGGGATTCTAGCTCTAATTCTGGCCAAGTTTTAAAGAGGATATCCGTATGCTTTCCCACTTCTTGGAAGACCAACACCATCATTTCTATCCACAGGGTAGGTGGTCCCATGGATACAAGCAACTAACAAACCATCATGGTTCGGCCAATTGATGGCCAAGGTGATGGGTCAGTATTTTAGATACACATTAGTGAGTGTGCTGAACGTGAAAGCATGTGAATGACTGGCCAGGCAGGTTTGAGATAGGACCACTCCACAGTGTTTCACATTTTTCCTCCTAGAGCTCTCATACATTAAACCATACATTGGAAATCAAGAGTATACTGTTGATATGGACGTCAATCTTGGTAAACCAAGGTCACGTTCTCCAATAACAATGAGACTTAACAGCTCACCATTAAACTCATAGTGCCTGCACACTTGACTAGAGGACATGACTACTTTTCTTGGCCATAACAAATTCAACTTTATATCATAAGCGACATTGGAACGATTGTGTTGCAAGACCCACTTCCAGCATGCTATTATGAAGTCCTTTTTTTAAAAACTAGCTGGTCAGGCTAGTAAGAGGCTTTTAGAGAGGATGTGTGGGTCGGCTTCAAGAGGTTACAGGTCAAGATGCTCTCACATATGATTCGTGGGAATAGATAATATCACACTTGCAAAAGTTGCAGCAAGTTCCAGAGCTTTTTCATCCTCCATGCAGCTTGTAGCCAATGGAGATGAGCATTGTTCGTATGCATGGCTCACCAGATGGTCTCTGAGGTCATCGGAGACAATCTGTGGCATGTTTACATTAAAGAGACTCAAGTATCCCCATCCCAGCGACATGCCACTAGGACTACCTTCTGTAGGGAGCATTCCTCCACCTGAATGAGGATGGCTATATTCAGGCACTGGGATACCTACAGAGCCCGCGCTGTATGGGTTCCCATGGGTCAGCTCTGGACTCCATCTCACAGTTCCCAGATTGAGGTGGGACGTGAGATTGCAGCCACATTATACTGTAGAGATCTGAGGCATTGCACTCTCTGAAATATGCATGAGGTGGAGACGGAGGAGCATGTATTAACGATATGCCCTAGATACTACGAGATTCGTAGCAGGTACCATTGCTTGTTCACTTTGGGGTACATGGACATGAGTCATATCATTGACTATCCGGACCAGCAATGCACTGCACTTTTTGCACAGGATGTCACCAAGTTACAATCCATACTCAGAAGAGCTAATACTAGACATGTTATCCCTTAGTAGCAGATCATGGACTTCTTCACAGGAAGAGGAGCTCACATTGTCTGGAGGGGCTCGGGATCTTGGGCCCACCTCCAGAGTTGCCAGATCAGTAAGAGATTAGACATAGGCATTTCCTGTCCCATGTGAGGACCCTCATCGCTATGTCACAGCGCCAGGCAGGCTACCTCACAATATCCACCCACAAAGAGGAGCAGAGGCTGACAACAGAGATATCTCGGACATGCTCCAAAGGTACCATGACTCCCAGTGGGAGCCTGGTTGGGCCTGCATGGAGCTCATATTACTCATGGAGGACACATGATGGGGACAGAAGCCACTCCCCAGATACAGGTGGGGTGTCTTCTACTTCTAGCTTTAACATTTTACTTTTACAGGTGTTTTAGACACCTTAGATCCCCTACCAGGGGTGTTTTTTTTGCATTGTGTAACTCTGATTTGGTTGTATATGCCTCCGTAGACATGATTAAACGTATGTGTGTTTATGTGTGCATGTCAGCCTGCTTGCTTTTTCTTTGTATTGAGTCTCCATGACTCCCAGTGGGAGCTGGGTTGGGCCTGCATGGAGCTCATATTACTCACGGAGGACACATGACAGGGACAGAAGTCACTCCCCAGATACGTCTTCTACTTCTAGTTCTAATATTTGCATTTAGAGGTGTTTTAGACAATTTAGGGGATTAGACAATTTAGATCCCCTACCAGGGGTGTTGTTTTTGCATGATTTGGTCATATCATCCTGCTTGCCCTTTCTTTGTATTGAGAGTCTGTTATCATATGCAGAAGCACTAAGCTTTCCTTACTGGCATATGCATTTCTCCTCGGGACTTTGAATCGACTTCCCTATCCTATGTTTTGTGAAGTACTGCATTGGAAACATTTCAGGGGGTCCATTTTTCTTTTTAAGAAAGAACTTCACTCATTCATTCTGCATTCGAGTCCACTCAACTGTAATTGCAGTCATGACGGGAGTGAAGCTCTTTCCCCTTTTTTCAGGTGGGGATGGCAGGTGTGTGTGAAGGGTGTCGTGTTGAAATGCTAAGGTTTTCATCTGGCTGAATTCTTATAGCATTCTGTGAAAAGAGGGAGGAAAGTTTGGTAATAAAAGATTGGATCAGTATCCTCATGTTTAACATTGAGACAAGCTTCTCCTTTTTTGATCCACCAACTTCAATTGATATATCTGAAGCTTAGTTGAGTTTTATGATGTAAAATTTCCATTGCAGTTGCTTTGCATGACCTTTTCCACAATCTGCCAGTGCGGAGAAAGGTGATCCAATCAAGGTTAGTGAATATTTTGGAAATAAAATGCACATTTGTGGGATCAGTGGGAATTATTTTATTTGTTTTTGAAGACTGTGGATAAAGCATGAAAGAGACAAGCAATTCACGAGACAAGCAAATAGGTGGTGTGGTCTTAGAGGCAGTGCCAGCGATCGAAGACCTTATGAGTGTGGTTTTCAATGCATGTATCTTCTATCGTGTCTGTGTCTGTATTTGTCTCCTAAAAGCCAAAGTGAACTTAGTAATTTGGTTAGCATTTGAAAATGTGAACAGTAAATTGAGTATGGCTTTGAATGGATGACCTGCTACAATTTCTTGTTTGCTATAAATTTTATGACGCTTAGTTTATGGCATGCATTGTGAGTTTATGGCCTTGACCATAGTGGCCAAAGGCTTTTTTTTTTTGGGCGTGAAATCCATGTTTGTTTATATTGCAAGAAGCGGTTCCCAAAGAGGGAACATGCCATTACAGCTATCAGAAGATTTCAATGCGTGCACATGCATGGACATGGACATGGACATGCACATGCACACACATGCGCGGGTGCGCACATGTGCATGTACACACACACACACATGTGCTTTAACATCTCTACACCAGATAATTTAACTCTGTTTTGCTCAATGCTATGGGCAGTCCCAGAAAAGTGCTTCAGGCAGTAAAGGATCGGGCTTTGCGACTTGCTCTCATCCATCCTGACGTATCTCTTATTGTAACTGATTTGGAAAGGTATATGAGAGGTCTACTGATTCAGGTGAAGCAGTACATGTGCTATGAAAAAAGTGATTGTCCAGGATTGACTTTTATCAGTCCAAAAGATATGCAGTATTTTTACAGGTGTTTTCAGATATATGTTTAGAGTGGGAAGAAATCTGACTTCGGCCATGCATTTTTATAGGCAGGAGGATTTGATTGATACAAAGTCTTGTATATCCCCTTTGGACACTCTCTGCGAGGTTTTTGGAGACTGGCTTCGCAACGAGTTACAGGAGCTCAACTATTCACAAAAGAATTTCCATCTGTATGGTTTTGTCTCAAAAGATGCAAGCAAGCTCCCCTCAAAGGTCAGTATGTACAGGTTTCGTAATTAGATTCTGCAATTGAGAAAATTTACCATATTTTGCAGTTCATTTCTCATACTTGGAATTTGGCCATGGGCCCTTTCTGTATGGTGCAGGCTATACAGTTTTTCTGTATCCTTGGCAGTAGAATTGACCACCCTGCCATCCATGTAAATTTTATAATACAACTATTCTAGATTGGGTCTCTTGAGAGTTGTAAGATAACCATGTACTTGCATTCCTGGTGCTTCTGAGTCTCTCTTTCCTTTTCTGCAGAACAGTTAGCTTCATTAAGTATGATGAAAATGCATAGAATCAGGATGAGATACTTGCATTGCTGTGCTCCTGAATCTCTCATTTTCCAGCATATACGCTAGAGTATTGATGTGTTATGCTTAACCACGGCAAGATCTGAATCGTCGTTTTGTTCACAAAACGCCTGTACATAAATTGATAAACACATATTTCTCAGTCAACTGTGGTCGCAATGAGATGGACAGTTCTCCTGAACGCATTCCTGTGCATGAGATGAAGAGTTGGATGGTGGATGCTCCATCAAGGCAGGCCTTTCCTGCTTTCTTACTGGATCTGCACTGTCCTCTTTCAAGCTATGACATCACATTTGAAGCAACAAAAACATCTGTGGAGTTCAAGGTATAAGTTGTGTTGTGTTTATGCTAGACATGATTGATATAATGATGAAGATTTGTCTCATTGTTGTATCATGTTGAGCTAAGTTTTTGTATCCAATTGCTTGTGCATCCGAGTTGCGATCCTGAATTAATGTGACACCCATTTGTTTTCTGCATCCTTGCTGTTTACTCTTACACAATATAGTTTTCATGTTTCATAGGTTGTGCAAACTTGTTAGCAACAAAGAAGTTGAATATCATCCCAAGGAAACTGTCTGTTTATTCTTTGGTGGCCCAGAGTGTGGTGTATTACTGACTTCTCAAGGTGTGGATGATCTTTCACCAGATCCATGACAAGATTGATCATGTCATGAGCTTCTCGCTGTACTACTACACCCCCCCAGCCCCCCCACCCCCCCCCAAATCATCAGTCATGTTTCGTGGGATCCACAAACCTGTTAGCAAAAAAGAAGTAGAATATCATCCCAACTCACGTGCATTCTTTGTCTTTGGCAGCCCAAGTGTCATGTGCTAGTGACTTCTCAAGGCATGGATGACCTTTGACCAAATCTATGACAAGATTGATGGAGTCATGCTGCATGGCCCCCCCCCCCCCCCCCTCTTCCCAATATCAAATTTGAAGCAACAGAAATATTGGTGGAGTTCAAGATATCAGGTGTAATGTATTTATGCTAGACATGGTTGATATAACGATGAAGATTTACCTCTCATTTCTTGTATCATGCTGAGCTAAGGTTTTGTATTCATGCGCTTGTGGATCCAAGTTGCAATGCCAAATTAATGTGACACCCATACGTTTTCTGCATCCTTCTTACACAATATAGATTTCATGCTTCATGGGTTGTGCAAACCTGTTAGCAAGAAAGAAGATGAATATCATCCCAAGGAAAGTGTATGCTTTGGCTTTGGTGGCCCAGAGTGTGTTGTGCTACTGAATCCTCAAGGTGTGGTGATCTTTGACCATATATGATGAGATTGATCATGTAGCCTGCTCCTCTTGAACCCTCCTCCCCCCTCCCCCTTGGTCCACTTTGTACACCTGTCCTCTTCTTCTCGGCTCTTCCGTGCTCTCCGTCCCCTCTTTTGATGCTCCTCCTCCTCTTTGCCCCCCTGAAAGGTTATCAATGGGACTATATATATATATATATTGTGGACAGCCATGCCATACACATTTCATTCACTTGTCACTTCAAACCCTCAGATCTGGCCGACCAGATCACCTGACCTAACAGTAAATAGGCTGACCTAACTTGTCGCCAGCCAACCTTACCGCATTCTGCTGCTGCTTTAGGTATGGTGAGTGTGTGAGCAAGTACAAGAGTCGAGGCCGATAGGCCGTCACGTCAACTAGACTAAAGAAAATGAAAATACAAGGTACATAAGGATAGAACCTAGGACTAAGTGTCCTAGGTGTAATATAGGACTAATGTCCTATGTGGCATAAAAGGCACTAAAACACTAAAGTGCCTATAACTATGCCTACAAGGCACATACCAGGGCCCATAGGGCATCACTACGACCGGGAGAAGATGGCCTACAAACCCCCCTCCATGGTATGGGCTGAAGTATTATGGAAACGTCTCAAAATACCTGGTATTTTCTGGTCATGGTGGCACATGTTCATCCAAAAGGATGTAGCCACCTATGAATGTACAAGGTATGTTAGATTATGTAACATAGGAAACCAAGTGTAAAGCTTGTCGGAAGACTTCGAACTTGGGACGAGGAAGTGCCTTTGTAAACATATCTGCTATGTTGTCCTCTGTGGGAAGGTAGGACAACTCTATGTCTCCTGCTGACAACCGCTCTCGAACATGATGATAGTGAACTTCAATGTGCTTGGTACGTGCATGAAACACTGGATTACGCGCAATGGCCAAAGCACTCTGGCTGTCAGTGTAGACCATAGTGGAGGATGTTTGGCGAATACTAAGATCTATGAGTAACTGTCGAAGCCAGACACACTCTACTATAGCGGTGAAGGCTGCCGTGTACTCAGCCTCATAGCTAGATGTGGCAACTGTTGGTTGCTTCTTGCTGAGCCAAGAGATACATGAACTACCAAGCAAAAAACAATTGCTAGTATGTGACACTTTGGTGTCGGAACAACCTGCCCAGTCATTATCCGTGTAAGCATGCATGGTAAGTGAACCCTAATCACCATAGAAGAGGGCTAAATCCTGAGTGCCTCTGAGATATCTGAAGACTCTCTTCACTGTGAAGATAGTGGGAGAGAGGGAAGGAGTCTCACTTGCAGCTTTCTCACATGCACAATGGGGGAATACACACAAAGGTGGAGGCTGAAAACAGTTTTCCTCTTCTTAGTTGTGAAAGCCAAAAGAACTCAAGTACAAAGAAATAGAAGAACCCTATATGTGGGTCTCAAACCAAACTCAACTAACTAAGGTGGCATACTAACTGAGCCACGAACTAGTGTAGATAAGGATAGCTGTCATCCAGCTATTATTCGTGGGCGGTGTACCAACCGCATCTGTAGCTAACAAGTCGGTGACATAAATGCACAACGGTCACCCTGGCACATCGCGAGTGGAGCTCGATATCTCAACACTCCCCCTCGAGCTCAATCCCAATTCCTGCACACTAAGCAGGTCTCTGAACTTGCGCAGCTTCTCTGCGCCCAATGCCTTCGTGAATATGTCAGCTACCTGATCCTCTGTGCTGACATAAGCTAGATCAATAAGACCTAGTAAAACCTTCTCCTGCACATAGTGATAATGCACCTCAATGTGCTTTGTTCTAGCATGATAGACTGGGTTATTTGCCAACTGTATACTGCTCATGTAGTCACAATAAATGACAACTGGCCCATCTGTAGACCGATGCATATCATAGAGTAGCTTATGCAACCAAGCTACCTCACATGCAGCCATTGCTGCACCCCTGTACTCAGCCTCTGTGCTCGACAAGGCAACTGTAGGCTGTTTCTTGCTGCTCCAAGTGACTGCAGCACTCCCAAAAGAGAACACATATCCACTGGTAGATCGTCTATCAGAAATACTACCAGCCCAATCAGCATCAGTGTATCCATGCAACTGTATCTGAACCCCAGCCTCATAAAATGGTCCATACTGCAATGTGGACTTCACATACCTGAGTATGCGTCTAGCCGCATCCAAATGCGGTTTCCTTGGAGCCTGCATAAATTGACTTACCAACCCAAGAGCATAGCTCAAATCTGGTCTGGTAATAGTCATGTAAATCAAACTTCCTACTATGCGTCTGTACATAGTAGGGTCTTCCAGAAGCTCACCTGCATCTGTGCTCAGCTTCACATTCTGCTCCAAAGGAACTGAAATAGGCTTACAGCGTGTCATCCCATATTTGGACAGCATGTCCAGTCCATACTGCCTCTGCAAGAGCTGTATCCCACTTGGTGATCTAATCACCTCAATGCCCAAGAAATAACGCAGCTCTCCCAAATCCTTCATCTCAAACTTCTGCCTCAATAGCATTTTCACATGAAGGATATCTTCATCACTATCACCTGTGATGATCAAATCATCAACATAAATGACAAGTAGCATAATCCCTTTCTCTGTTTTTCTCACATAGAGTGAGAAATCTGCCTTGGAAATCTGAAAGCCAATAGTGACAAGATACTGTCCTATCTTGTCAGACCATGCTCTAGGTGCTTGCTTCAAGCCATACAAGGCTTTCTTCAACCTGCAAACAAACTCAGGATGAATAGCATGAACATAACCTGCTGGCTGCTTCATAAAGATCTCTTCTTGCAAATCACCATGCAGGAAGGCATTCTTTACATCCATCTGATGTAAAGACCATCCCTTTGATGCAGCCATAGCAATGGCTGCTCTTACGGTTGCCATCCTTGCAACCGGGCTGAAAGTTTCTTCATAATCAATGCCATATGTTTGTGCATACCCCTTGACAACTAATCTTGCCTTGTATCTATTCACAGAACCATCTGCATTGTGCTTGATCTTATAAACCCACTTACAGCTAATTGCATTCTTGTCTTTAGGCAAAGGCACCAATTCCCATGTAGCATTTGCATCCAAGGCATCCATTTCTTCATCCATGGCTTTCTCCCATTTTTCATTTCCCATGGCTTGCTCAAAAGAAGTGGGTTCCGGTTCCTGTATCACTTTGACCATATAGGCATAGTGAATGGCTGTAAATCCATCATATTTCAGCCTATCCACAGGATACCTAACCCTGGTAGACCTGCGCAAAATAGGCTCACTTCCAGGTGCTCTCAAAACATCCCTGGTCTTCCTTACTCCATGTGTAACAACAGAAGGAATACCCAACTCATCATCAGTGCTCTGCTCTGAGCCAGTGGATTCACCATCCACATAAGAGTGACCTGCATTCACATCAAACATGGGCTGATCTACCTTCTCTTTTCCTTTTCGTGATACCTGCGTACCACTATCTGCATTGCTTTGAGGAGATTCTCCTGATCTCAATCTACCTGTCCATGGCGAAGTATGTGAACCACTGCTAGAGGACACTGCAGGTCCACTGATATTTTGTGATTGCTGCTGTGAATTTTGTGCAGCATTACCATTTTGTGCATCTACATTAATCATCACATTTACTGGTTTATACCAGCTGCTCATCTCATAAAAAACAACATCTCTGCTCACTGTGAACTTATGTGTAGAAGGGTTATAGCATCTATACCCTTTCTGCTGCAGAGAATAACCAATAAAGATGCACTTCTCAACCTTTGGATCCAACTTGGACCTCAACTCATCTGGCACATGAACATAGGCAATGCAACAAAAAATTTTCAAATGAGAAATGTTTGGTTTCCTACCAGTATACATCTCCTCTGGCGTCATGTCATGTATTGCTGCAGTGGGAGTCCTGTTCATTATATAAACTGCTGTAGCAACTGCTTCAGCCCAATAATAATCTGGTAGATCTTTTTCATTTAGCATGGCCCGAGATATCTCTCCAATATGCATGTTTTTCCTTTCTGCAATTCCATTTTGCTGTGGGGTATGACTGCATGAATATTGCTGCTTTATGCCATGCTCCTGCAGGAACCTTGCAAACTCATTTGAGAGGTACTCTCCCCCTCCATCTGACCTTAGGCATTTTATTTGCAGGCCTGTTTCTTTTTCAACCATAGCTTTAAAAGCTTTGAAGTGCCCAAACACTTCACTTTTCTTTTTCATAAAATACACCCAAAGTTTTCTGCTGAAGTCATCAATAAATGTGACAAAATAGTGACAGCCTCCAATAGATGCAGCTTTAGTAGTCCACACATTAGAGCGGATTAATTCCAATGGCTTTTTACTCTCTTGAACATGCTTAGGAAATGGTTTCCTTGCCTGTTTTCCAAATTGACAGGCTTCACACACCTTATGCATTTCTGTAACCTTGAATTTAGGCAATCCTGCAACAATATTTTGGTCCTGCATTGATTTAAGTCGCTGTACATTAACATGACCAATGCGTTTATGCTAGATATCAATATCTGCAACTACACCGGTCCCATGTGCAAACATTGCTGCACTCAATTCAGGCATGTCTGCATCCAGCGTAAACATCCTGCCTTTCTTTTTTCCTTTTGCTATCAAGCGACCATTATTTTTCATATCCTCAACAAAACATCCATGAGGATTGAATCTGAACTGCAAGCCCTGCTCAACCATTTGACCAACAGAAACCAAGTTCTTGGTGATGTTCGGGACATGAAATACATCAGACAAGTATTTCTTTTTCCAATCCTGCATAGACAAAGGAATTTTGCCAATCTGCACAATAGGATGTGCAGTATCATCACCAGTCTCCACAAATCTTGGTTTTTCCATTTTCCTTGCATCTTGCATCCATTCAGCATGACCTGTCATGTGGTTTGATGCACCTGAGTCAACATACCACACATCATTGCTTTTTTCAGCACTTGTCACAGAATTTGTCATATGTTGTACCATAAACAAATGTTCATTTCTGTCATCACCCTGTCTACTAGAGGATGCATAATTGCCTTGCTGCAATTTTCCATTCATAATGTCATTTTGCTTTTTGTAGCAGTCTTTAGCCATATGCCCCATTTTACCACAGTAGTAGCATTCAACATTGCTGTTGCATTTTGGCCTCTCTGCCATCCACCACGACCTCTTTGGCTCCCCCTACCTCTAGAGTTACCACGTCCTCCTGCATAGGACTGGTTTTCTTGAGTTTGCTGCATATTCTGATTTCTACCACGGCCTCTAGATCGGCCTCCTCTACCTTTGTCTCTACCCCTTCCAGCATTTGAGTAGAAGACAATTTCTTTTGAGGTTCCTCCTGAAGAAGATGCACCACCATTTCTCTGCTCTTCAGAAATTAGAAGAGCAATCAACTCCTCAAAATCAGGAAATTTTTCACGGACGGCAATGGATGTCCGAAACTGTGCATAATCCTTTCCTAGACCATTCAAGGTCACAGAAACTAAATCGTCATCATCTGGTGACCCAATGGAAGCAAGTGCATCCGTAATTTTCTTCACCTTCATGTGGTAGTCATTGATGCTCATATTTTCTCTCTGCACATTGTGCAGAGAGAATATTTTCTCATATTTTCTCTCTGCACATTGTGCAGCTCCTGCTTGAGCTGCATTTTCTTGGCCTGCGTATTTGTGCTGTATATTTTAGCCAAAGTATCCCATGCCACCTTTGGCGTACTTGCATCCTGAATATGCACAATCATTGAATCTGAAATACTGATAGACAACCAGTACATAACTTTTCTAGCTCTCTCATGCCATCCTTTAAATGCCTGCATTTCCTGTTGATTGGGAACATTAGGAAGAACTGGTTCTTCTTCATTTCCTGTAATGAACTCCCAGTAGCCTTTTCCCATAAGGAAATTCGTCATTCTAAACTTCCATGCTTGGAAGTTGTTCTTGTCAAGCTTTTCAGTGACAATCTGTGAAAGAGAATCAGACGCCATTACAGAACACTGCAAAATATTATGTCACTGCAAAAAACACAGCTTTTGCCTCCCAAGGGCAAATCTGCAAACCTGACGAAAGTGGTTTTTGACCACACAGTCACTTCCTAGTGACGATTTTGCATCGACAGGCAATAAGGATGATTCTGCAACTCCCAATATCTCTCCGCACAGGCATACGATGCAATTTCTGCGGCAACTTTTCACCGACCTGCAGAACAGTGGTCGCACAACAAAAACAGGGCCTTTTTCTGAGTGCCTGCGGAGAGCTTCCGCCTCCAAAATGGGCCCCGAAATGACCTCGAATCAGAAAAATAAAGTCACCGAGGGCTTTGCCTTCGCCCGCAGCATATAATGCCCTCTCGCCACACCACGAAGGGCGTCTCAATCTGAGACAGTGCACTCTTGCACTTCCCGCTGTGCTACCTGCAGAGATTTGCTCCCAAACTCGAAAAAGGAAAGCAACACTGGTCCTCTTACCAGGACACTGCGAACTTGGTTTGCTTTCTTGAGCTCCTTACCACGAACAAGGCTCTGATACCATGTGAAGATAGTGGGAGAGAGGGAAGGAGTCTCACTTGCGGCTTTCTCACATGCACAATGGGGGAATACACACAAAGATGGAGGCTGAAAACAGTTTTCCTCTTCTTAGTTGTGAAAGCCAAAAGAACTCAAGTACAAAGAAATAGAAGAACCCTATATATGGGTCTCAAACCAAACTCAAGTAACTAAGGTGGCATACTAACTGAGCCATGAACTAGTGTAGATAAGGATAGTTGTCATCCAGCTATTATTCGTGGGTGGTGTACCAACCGCATCTGTAGCTAACAAGTTGGTGACATAAATGCACAACGGTCACCCTGGCACATCGCGAGTGGAGCTCGATATCTCAACATTCACTGCCTGCCAATGCTATGAACTGGTCATGAACCTACTGAGCTGGGATACTGCATACTGTAAGTCAGGTCTGGTGTGGCATAAGTAAATGAGACATCCAACAACCTGCTGGTAAAGAGTGATATCACATGGCGGGCTCCCATCATGAGCTGAAAATTTGAAGCCAGGGTCCACTGGAGTAGAGATTGGCTTGCAATCCTCAAACTGAAAACGATCAAGGAGCTGTCCAATATACTTGGACTGTGACATCATGATACCCCCCTCAACATGAGCAAACTGAAAATAATAGTGTAGCTATCCCATGCGTGACATTTCAAAAGCTTGCTGCAAATCAGCCTTGAAAGCTGCAATATGCTGAGTATCGGGGCCCGTGATCAGCATGTCATCCACATATAAGATCATCACTAAAAAATCAGATCCACTCCCACGGACATAAAGAGTGGGCTCTATGGGGCTATTCTGAAAACCAAGGGATAGTAATGTGCATGAATTTTGGCATACCATGCCTGGGTGCTTGCTTCAAACCATAAAGGGCTTTTCTAAGCCGGCATACCTTGTTTTCAGAACCAACAACCTCAAAGCCAGGAGGACTATGCTGCCATTAGATTTCCTTTTTAATTTGTAGACCCACTAGGTATCAATGGCATGCTTGCGGGGAGGGAGATCTACTAATTCCCATGTGTCATTTTTGGCAATGGATTGTAACTCAGCTCTCATTGCATCCATCCACTCTTTGCTGTCAAAAGCATTTTTTATGGCACAAAGGCTCTTCATTGCAAGCTGTAGCAAGGAGTGCAAACTCAAGAAAGTGACCATGCATCTGTCTATTCCCTGATCATGTCCGGGCAGCAAGAGGTTGATCTTGTTTGCTGTCCCTCAATGTGTCAAGAAGCCATCTGGGAACTTGCCTTTGCTGTCTATTGACAGCTCTTTCTTCAATCGCTGCATCATGAGTAGTGGGATCATTTTGTGCTGGAAGAGAAACCTGCAAATCAGCATGGGGTACTGGCTGATCATTGCTTGTTGGAGGGCCTGTAGGAGGCTCATGTTGCTGGTTAAAGTCTCCTTCTGAGGGAAGCAGAGGTAACAAAGAGTCAAAGGCATCAAACATGTCAATTTCTAGCTTAGCTTTGCAGTCCACAAGAGGAGAAGCCTATGCTCAGCAAAGATGACATCTCTACTGACAATAATCTTCCCAATATTTGGTTTGCTCAAGCCAAAATTTATTGGGCAAGGACTTGGCCTTAAGCATGCATCTGGCCATCTCCATAGTGGACCTGTTCTTCCTTTGAGGAACAATATTATGCTGAGTGTAAGGAGTAGTGCATGAGTGAACAATGCCTCGTGAAGACAAAAATGCATCAAACTCCTTTGACATATACTCTCCCCCCTTATCTGTGTTGAGGGTGACAAGCTTGCATCCTGATTCATTCTCAACCATATTCAGCCACCTTTGAAAGCATGAGAACACTTCAGATTTGGCTTTTAAAGCACATACCCAGCAATATCTTGTGAAGTCATCAATGAGAGTCATGAAATATTTGTACCCCCTAATGGCATTTGGCCTCATTGGGCCACATACATCACTGTGGACTAGCTGCAATTTCCTTTGTGAGAGTTTTGGATAATTCTTGTTGAAAGGAAACCGATGCATCTTACCCAAAAGACAACCCTCACATACATGTTTGGAAACTGTGTGAGTTTGAGGTACATCATTTGCCATGTCTTGTGAATGTAACTTGTCAAGAGCTCTATAATTGAGATGACCCATATTCTCATGACAAAGATGAGTTTCAGCAAGCTCTGAATCTGAAATAGCAAATGCTTCAATAGAGAGTATAGCTGAGTGATCATCAAGGTGATAAAGCCCCTTTTTCAAAGTGCTAGTGAGAACTATGGCATTGTCATCACAAAGATCATATACTAGGCATCTGTATCCATCAAAAATCACTCTGAAAGCTGAAGTGGCAATTGCTGAAATTGAAATCAAGTTGACTTTAATTCCGGGCACCAAAAGAACATTAGTCAGAGTGACAGGATGGCTTGAAATGGATGTGAGCTGCACATCTCCAATTCCTTTTACAACATAGGAGGCATTATTAGCACATGTGACAGTCCCCCCTCGAGGTGCATTAGCTAAGGAATGAAACTACTGTCTGCAAGATGTGACGTGCTTGGAAGCACCACTATCAAAATACCAAGACTGAGCATCATTAGTAGTAAAGAATGCATCAACTTGGGAGGGATCAAAGGAGCAATGGACAGCCCATGCCCAATGATCCTGGAGAGCATGTGCATGTGAGGCATCTGCTGGTTCGTGGGATTCAATTGCATGTGAGGCATTAACTATCAATCCTGCTTTCTTTTTCTCGGAAGCAATGCGCTTCCTGCATTCCGAAATTTCATGCCTGGGCTTGCGACAATAGTTGCATCTTTTCTTCTGTGACTTATATGCGGTATTTTTAGATGCATTGGATGAATTGCCACTGTTAGGCACATATTTAGGCTTGTCCATAGGCTTGGAAGCCTTGCCTTTTCTTGTCTGCTGTGAAGCAAATGCATGATCAGGAATAATAGCTTGTCTATTAGCATGACTTTGCTCTTCTTGCAAAAGCAAAGTGACTAGCTGATCAAAAGAGTAGTTGTCTGGATTACCCATGGCCACTAATCGAAGGGTTGTAGTAAAGCCTTGATATGTATCTAGCAGTCCATATAATGTGGTATTGACAAGCTGAGAATTTGGCACCACCTGATCAATATTGGCAAGTTGTTCCATGAGGTCCTTGACCTTTGTCAGGTATGCATCCATAGAATCACCTTCATTTATATTTAAATATGCAACACGTGCCTCATTGCATATCCGATAAAGAGAAGCTAATTTGTCCCAAGCATCCTTTGCTGTCCTACAAGACCGGATGTGTGGAATAATGATTATCTTGCATGATAAAACAATACATGAATGTGCATTTGCATCTCTTTCATCCCATCTTGTTTGTTCCTGAGTTGGAGGAGCAGCAGCAGGGGTGCTAGAG
This sequence comes from Dipteris shenzhenensis, assembly GCF_047967505.1. Taxonomy (NCBI): domain Eukaryota; kingdom Viridiplantae; phylum Streptophyta; class Polypodiopsida; order Gleicheniales; family Dipteridaceae; genus Dipteris; species Dipteris shenzhenensis. Next base: position 14,243,188 of record NC_141614.1, on the reverse strand, counting down.
GATAAAGCATCAGGAGGAGTACCTCTGTAGAGGGACCAGCAGTAGGGGCAGCTACTGTAGCATTGGCTGGCCTCAGATCAACCCCATAAACAATGCCTTGCGCCAAGAATATGTTTCATAAGATAAGACCACATTGGATAGTTGGTGCCATCCAACTTATCATCTTCACGAAGAATGCCAAATAGATCATGATTGTTGCCAGCCATTGCGAATGGGATACCTTGAAAAGAAAAACACAAAAGCCTCAAGGCTATCACTTCAAAGAGGTGGCTGTCCAAAATATGACAGCAAATGTCTGCAAGTGAATGTCCTGCAAATTTCCAGCCCAAATCAAATGGCAAATGCAAATTTGACCCAAATGTGACTGTGTCAGGCAATGTCTAGTGCAAAAAACAGCAAATCTGGCAAAAGCCCCAAATTTAATGAGGGCAAATAGGCCAAAAAGTGGGCAAATACAGAAAAGCCCCAAATTTTGCTGAGATTTTGCAAATGTGACCCAATGTCCTGCAAATGTGACTCAATGTCCTGCAATCTAACCCAATGTCCTGCAATCTAAACAAGAAATTGCAAACCAAATCCCAAAGCTCCAATGTCTTGCAAGAAATTGCAACCAAAAGAAGTGAAAAGAACTGAAAGCCCCAAATTTGCCAATGTCTTGCAAAAGCCCCAAAACTGCAAATGTCTGTAGATGACTGTAGTGAGACCCAAAAAGGGTTATAGCAAGCAGGAACCAAGAACCTGGTTCACAGCCAATGCCAAAATAGGTACGGAACCTGTAGGCAGATTCGCACGTGCGAAACTGTATGGAACACCCGGAGCAAGTACAAGCTGTACGGTCAGCTGTTCTGCAGGTACATGTGTACGGAAAGCATGTACAAGGTGTTGACGGCTGATCTGCAGGTATACTTGTACGGAAGATCGTACGGAGAGCATGTATCTTGTACGGAATCTGTACGGCGCAGGTCACCTATACGGAATGTGTACGGCGTAGGTACCTTGAACGGGGAAGTTCTTGCGCAGGTACTGTAGGTATGGTGCAGGTACCTTTGTATGATGCGCGTACTGTTGTACGGAGTAGGTGCGACGGGCAGAGCAGCTTGTACGTACCACTGTAGGTACGGAGCTGGTGCGACGGGCATAGTAGCTTGTACGTTGTTTGAACGGGCGTCCGTACAATCGTACGGACTGTACGGATGGGGACGCAAATCGAGCTGGGAGCAGGTCCCAAGAGCTCTGATATCACTGTAGGTACGGTGAGTGTGTGAGCAAGTACAAGAGTCGAGGCTGATAGGCTGTCATGTCAACTAGACTGAAGAAAATAAAAATACAAGGTACGTAAGGATAGACCCTAGGACTAAGTGTCCTAGGTGTCACATAGGACTAAATGTCCTATGTGGCATAAAAGGCACTAAAACGCTAAAGTGCCTATAACTATGCCTACAAGGCACATACTAGGGCCCATAGGGCATCACTACGATTGGGAGAAGATGGCCTACAGCTGCTGCTGATTCAGTCTGCCACATGGCATGATGTTATTTGCCTGACTTTGTTGCAGGACTGCTAACCCAATAGCCCTTGTGCTGCTGTCCTGCCCCATCCCTATAGCCCCATCAATGGACACTGGGTGGGCTATATACAACCCCACAACCAGCCCAGTCTATGGGCTCACTGTCAGCCATATCTGCTTCCCTAAACTTAACCCAAGAAGGATGTTCTATTGCTGCCCTCGTGACAGCCTGTTTGCTGCTCATGTGGAAGTCTGTCCTACTCCTACATGTGCCCATGTGGTACCCAGATTACCCATATTGCTACAGGTATCAAGCACAGTTGCACTCCTCACTTGGGGGCTAACAGGTGGGGCATTGACTATATTTATCCAACAGCAATTTGAGAGCAAATGATGGCCTTCAGGCTCTTCATTTGCCCAAGCAGAGCAAGAGCATTTTTTCTGATAGTAGTGGACTTGGAAACAACACAACTTTTGCACTAGGACGCTGATATGTTCCTGATTTACTGGGGTTGGATCAAGCCATATAGTTTAGATCTGGGTCTCTGTGTAGCAAAAGTCCTCCTTACGGGCTTTTTATGCATGGAGAACTAAGAGGTCGACAAAGAGATGGAGTTGTTTGAAAACGATTTATGATCTGAAGTACACCATGAAGCTTCATGTATTTTGCTTGTGAAAAAGGATGGTTCTTTTGGGGAACCTGCATGGACATAGTAGATATTGGATTTTCTATGTCATAGGGGAAGGTTTACTTCACTACTTAAGAGGGACTTCTCTTTTAACCAAGGTAAGAGTTGGTGCCATGGTACTAGTGGATCCATATCAAGAAGACCAATCAGCAGAAACAGACCTAAGACAGATGGAGGGTTGCGTAAATTCAAAGTCATGCCTGATATATTTACCAAGCCAAGCAGTCGGGTACAGGAGGAGCAGGTCTGGGCAAAAGAAAGGGGCAGACCAGGTTAGCAGAGGGCCAGACTAGGGGGTTCAGATCTAGCATATGGGTTGGAGCTGCCTGAATTGATAATCCAATGCACACTTTGACATGTGCGGCTAGAGGTGTCCTATTTTTTAATGTCGATGGTGAAGCCACGTTTGCCAATGCTTAAGGTTCAGGGGTCTTAGCAACAGAGTATTGTTTGTTTTTTTAATGAAATTTCTTCCGTGTGTAGTACTTGTTTAAGAGGACGACTTGGGTTCAGGTTTTTATAACAAAGCTGTCTCTAATTTTAGGGATCTTTGGAAAATGATTCTTGCAAATGATTTCTGGATGTAATATAATGGGAGTAGTGCCCGTTGTCGTGCCGGGCAGAACTCCCTCTATGCATGACCCCAATCGCCGATGTAAAATCTATCGAGTCTTTTCATAAGCTATTGTAACGGTGCTGCCCAAAGGAGAACCTGAGGCTCCCTTGCATTTCGGAGAAAACTGTCTTGTTCCAAGGATCCCGGCCCTTGACGCCAAAGATAAATTGCCCCACATGTCCCGATCTGAGGAAGGCATGGTAGTGAAGGAGGGGCCCCTGAGCTTGTTCTTTGTAAACTTCAAATTGTCGAAGTCACCTTGAACAATCTAGAAATCCATGTCTGGTAGACACTCTGTAAGTTGATGGCATGCAGGTGCATATAATGTCGAGGATCCCTACTCGTATATTTCTCATCCTCGGCCCCATCCTCGCCCTAATCAAACACTTGTGGGACCTAGGCCTGCCTCACTGAGATGCAAACATCCCAGGTACTTGGGCCCCTTCCTACAAGAAGGCGTCTCCGTTTGTGGATATTCGAGGTTGAAAACATGTGCCCTTAAAGCACGAGAATCTCAATCGACCGCCCACCAAGGGCTTTGTCTTGATTTTGTTGTAAAATCAATTGATGCGGTTGCTGAAATGCCCGTGATGAAACTGTGCACGTTCCAATTCACCCATGGAGAAGATGGGGGGGTGGCAAACAAGGCCTTCCAATGACTTGAAGCTTGTGTGGCCACTTCTGAGCGAGTGGACTTTGCTAGAGGCTTAGAGGGGGAGGAATGTAGATCCGAGCGGTGTCACACAAGAGGCATCTTTTTCCCTTGGCCTAGACCTCCAACATATAGCAGAAGAGAACTAGGGTCGATCACTTCTCTCCCGTGGCCTTAAGGCTAAAGCTTGAGAACGTAGGGGTGGAGCTGCCCATTGCTACCATGGTGCCCCCCTCTAGGGTTGTAAAATCAGATCTGAGATTTCCAAATGAGAGGTCTCAGAATTCTTATGGGATTGGATCGCTCCGACAGGGCTGGGGTCGGGTCCTAGAAATTGAAAGAGGGGAGCTGAGTCCGTGGATTGCTCGCGCACTGGAGTTCATAACCGGATTAACTAGGGCCCAACCATGATTGGATTATCTGAGGTCAAGGCTGGACTAACCGAAGCTGTAGGATTCGATTTGGGGGTTAGGACACAGTGTAAGTTAGGGTTAGAAACTAAGCTTGGGCTAGAACTAGCATGGATGAGGTTTAGATCCATGGATAGAGATGATCCAAATAAAGTAAGCTATTTTGGAGAAAAGTTACACTTTATTGGAAAAGTAAATCTACTTCACGTACGAAGCCTAAAGTTAGGGCTGCTAAGTGGAAAGTAAGTGGCCTTCAAAAGATCTACAAAATTAGACCACTCTTTCATAGCCTCAAATTGATGCATCGGCCACGAAAGAGTGTGTCCAACTTATACCCATTATGATGCCCGAATTGTTTGAAGTATAGGTCCAAGTGACGAGTGCATTTTTGGGTTAGGAGATCTGTCATACTCGGGGAAATCCTAGTCCTCCTTCCTCATTTTTCTCTCTATTTGACAACTTCAAAGAGTTTGCTCTTTAAGGCAACTCTCGCTGAATAGTATCTCCTATAAATGTGCTGATGCCTTGATGGAACTCTTGTATTGCATTGGTAGTATCATGTGGAGGTGATCATATAGATAGCTAGGATAAGCATATAAATACAAGCCTAGGGCCAATATTGGCATCATCCTGGAGATGAATATCTCATGTGGATGTAGGCTTGCTGGCTTGGGAGTTGTAGCTAGGGGAAGGGTCGTGTGGTATGGGACTCATGATCTGACCTTGAAGATGACAAGCTCTTACGGTGGTCAGAGACCTTAGGCTTGGGGGTGGCTCAAAGTATTAAGCCTACGGTTGGGAGTTGAGCTCACCGCTTGTGGGTTCTATTGAATGGCTTGGTTAGTAACGATTCTAGCTTAGAGGAGACCCTACCAAGATCAGAATTGACTTAACTTGGAGGGGGGGTGTTTCATTTGGTTGGCCTATCTTCTACAATTCTTTGCTACTTCTTGCCGCCCTCCACTCTAGTCTACACCCTCTTAGGGAGTAACCCATGGGGCTTGCAACTGTGGAGGTTGTGACTCTCGACGGGGGGGGAAGGGGGGGGGTTCTTCCGACCCTCTTGCTAGCGGTTTAGAGGGACCTAAAAGCTAGGGGAAGAGCGGCTCACAAAGCGTTGGCAAGCGTTGGCCAGGTGGCCTATCTTTCTACAATGTAGTACTACCATGGTGAGCTTGAAACTGTGATCCATTGCCTAAAGACACCTTCATCTAGGGTCTCTAGAAGTTACTACCTTGGTGAGCTTGAAACCGTGACCCTATGCCTAAAGACACCTCCATCTAGGGTCTCTAGAAGTACCTCCTCGAAGGGTGTTTAGGAATCCATGATTTACTACACCTTTAGGACGCCATCATTAGAGAGTATTGACGCTATTGTGGTGAAGGTGTGCATTGGCGGATGCCCATGCTTTTGTATATTATCTGAATCTTAATAAATTTCTTGTGCATTTTATACTTCATGCCCCCATTTGGTTTCTATCATTGAGAGTATACTTGCACGTGCGCTCAGGGACAAAGAGGATTTGTAGGAGGTGGATGGCAGGAATGAGAGCCATCCAGGTGTGGAACCACCACTCGCTAGTACTTGCACAGAGGGTTTGAGGTGCCATAACTTTTGCATCTAGACTTTGATTGGGACGATTCTTGATCCATTGCGAAGAGCTCGTCAAGCTCTATAGGCTGAAGCTATTGGTTGCCTCTCATTGGCTCAAGATCAGAACTTGTTTGGGTAAAGGCACGAAGTACAATTTCGGTCTAGAAGTTGGAAATTTGGCTAAGTATGGATTGTTCATGTGTTACATGGTATGAGAAAAAGTCTAGGGGCTACTTGCCATGGGTAGACGGGAATCTTCAAGCATAGGCGAAGACCTAGGCTGGTTGGAAGCGGCTAGAGATCAATCAAAAAACAAGCCCGGACAAAATGGATGTGTACACTTTGGGGAGGCTTGAGAAGTACAACATAACAAGATACCTTGGCAAGCAATGTGTCATCTCCATGTCATCCACTCTGAAACCATGGTACCGAGGGATGAAGAAAATAGGATGAGGACCAAGGTAAACTGCGCTCTACTCCACGAGTGCGTGAGTGGTGTTCCAAGAGCTAAGTTGTAGTAGAACATCCCCTTTCCCATAGATGGTGATGTCTTGAATGTGGTCACCTTCCAGGGCTAAAAGCAACTAGACCCAATCTCGAACTTGCCATCTCGTGGAGGGTAAGGCCAACAATGTGCCCCATTACGTAATCTTGAAGAGAGAGACTCGTTTTCTGCATCTATTGTTTTCCTATGAGCAAATTGAATCCGGATGGTTGAGGGTGTCAAGGGTGTTGGCATGTGAGCCCTCTATCCAGACCAAGTGGTCGCCTCTTGAATCCAATACCCCTAGTCAAAACAAAACTGTTACTTGCTAGCTTGAAGAGGAAACCTGGCAAAAGGGAACGGAAGAAGGGGGGATGGAAAAGGGGAAAAGGAGGGATGGAAAGGGAAAAGCAAAAAGAAAGAACGAAAGAAAGAAAGTTTAATTTATTAAAGTCTTCAGAAGATCGATGGGTCTATGAGACTGTGAAAATCTTGATACAACAAGCTGTGGTAGTGGAGCTACTAAACGAGCATCCACACCAATGCAAAATGCAAAAAATGCAGAATGGCAGTACTAAGTCCTAAGTACAATATATTCGTGTTGATGATTGACTATATATCAATCTCATCATCATCATCATCATCATCATGATCAACAGCAGGGCATCAGGATGGATGAGGCAGTGGAGGCATAAAGTCGGCAATAGAGTGCCGTCGGCTCCTCAAAGGTGTAGTCTGGGCACGTCTCCTAGTCGTAGCTCTGCGTCTAACCAAGGCTACTGTGACCCCCGTCGGTCTGGCTCCGGCTCTTAACAAGGAGGGGATGTCCCCAAGTGTGATCTGTGTGTGAACCCTCTGCCTAAGCTGTCGGGTCACAGGCTCCGGGTCACGGTCATGTTGAGGCCTCTCCTCATTGGGTTCCATGTGATCTAGCTAAAAGAACTCCGTGATAGAGCTCTGAGAGGGATTAGTCAAGGAAGAAATTTGCTCCTGTCTCCGTGCTCGGAGTATCCTCTCGCGGTGTCTAAGTGCCTCATGAATGAAACCTGCCAAACACCGTTGGTTTGGGTAGGAGAGGAAACAAGCTAAAATCCCATAGCTATCTCTGAAGAGGTAGTAGAAACGCCCTCGGATCTCATAGTAAACGGGACACCTGAAGATGAAATGCTCCTCTGTCTCAATCTCCTGCATGTCACACAGTGTGCATATGCGCCTCTCCTTGGGTAGTCGCTCTGCTCTGCAGCTCTCGATACGAAGTTTGTGTGAAGAGACCCGGAACTGCCCAAGAGAGATTCTCAGCGAGGGGGATAGGTGAATCTGTGTGTATCTTGGTGGGTCAATGAAACCCACCGCTGTGATATATAAGAAGTGATCTCTGTAGAAGCTAAGATTCACTAGGAGTTCACTCAGTCCCAACCAGGTCCGAAATGTGTGTAGCCGAAATAGATCCTCACGTGTGATAGGAGGGGAGAAAACGGAGCATCCATGCTGTATTGGAAGGGAGGTAGTCTATCCATGTGAAGTTCTAGTCACTCAAACCATCTCTCTGTACGTGCATACAAGCACCTCTGGTCCCCTCTTGCTGCAAGTGCCATAGAAGAGGATAGAGCTAACCATGGTAGCCTGCTACGCCCAGAGTTGTAATCCCCATATTCCCTAACTCGGTACAAATACGTGATGATCTGAAATGCAGCATCTAGCTGGAAAGGGGGTGACCCAAACTTAGCCTGAATGATCTGGTGAGGAACGGATGGCTTACCAACGAATCATCCATGATAACATGAGAACCTATAGCCGCTCCACATGGGCCCACTCTGTATCCGACAAATCTGGCCCCCAACATGGGCTGCCGTACATCCCCGCTGGGCGAACCAAGGAGTAAAAAAGCAACCCCTTGGTACGCGGATCCTGAAAGTGCGAGTGGAAGCACTGCCTCTCTAGTCTCGCCAATAAAGCATACCCTCTGCTCAAGCGTGCCTGCATCGCGGGTCTCATAGTGAAGATGGGTCTGAAAAAGATAACCCCAAGATAAGTGTATTATGAAACTATATCAACAAGTGACCCATCAAATGTTGCTTCTGGTGCATGATGGCTCGAGATGTATTGAAGATCATGACTTTGGTTTTACCCAGGTTGACTTTCAAATCATGAGACTCACAAAAGGACTGTAGTGCGTCTAGGTGTCTCTGGAGCCCCTCTGCTGAGGAAGACAAGAGAGCCACGTCATCTATGTAGAGCAATATCTGGATTAGTGTGCCCGCAAGAGAGCAACCTACCCCCCCAGTGTCTGCATCATTGTCTCAAGCTCGTCAATGTAGACGCCAAACAAGGTAGGCGATAAAGGACATCCTTGTTTAACCCCGATAGTGCTCATGATCTCGTCTGTCCATCCCGATCTTGCCCGGACTCTGCCTAAAACTCTCTCGTGAAGTGCCATGATAGCCCAAATGATCTCCTGGCCATAACCCAAGTCTTGTAGGCATTGTATGAGGCAGGCTCTTGGAACCGTGTCAAATGCCTTGTGGAAATCCACAAAGCAACAATAAACATTCTGCTTTCGTGCCCTCGCCTCCTCAATGATACATTCGAGCGTGAGAATGTGGTCCATGGTTCCATGATCACGCCAGAATCTGGCCTGTTTTGTTGCTCCAAGTCCTCGACACTCTACAAAGTGATAGCAAACGATGGGGTCCCCCATCTCAGGTTGATTGTTGTGCTCCCAGAGACCCTATTGGAGGAGATGCTCCTAAAGACTCTCGATGTTGGGGAGTTAGGCAACACATTGAGATTGCAGGTTTACCAGGCCAGTGCTTACAATGTAGACAGATGGGACATTTGGCTCGAGACTGTCGGAGGGGCACAAGTAGGGCTCTAAGTCAATCCTATCACGAGCAACGGGCGGATCGTCTCGAGAGAGCACAGTGTGAGTCTGGACAATGGTTGGAGAGCCAAACACCCTGGGTCGAGCCCTCGGGAGGGAGTGGGCTTGGACCAGGGTGGAGCGCAAGAAGCCTAGTAAGTAGACTCTGAAGATTGTAATTGACGGGCAAGATTGTGTGAGTGCAAGTGGACAGAGCTTGCCCTAATTGCTTCCCCTTCTCCTCCCCCTCTTCGGATCCTCCCTCTCCCCCACTGGTTCCCCCTCCAACCCTCATCCCCCGTCTCCTCCCCCCTCCTTCTCCGCCTGTCCTCCCAACTGTAGTTACTCTCACCGGTCGATCCCCCCCGCCTCCACCTCTCCTGCCGCTTCCCCCTCCCCTGCTGTAGTAGTGTCATCCGCTTCCTCCTCTTCCTCTCCTGCCCCCAGTCACGTTCCTGTCCTGAAACCCTCTAGCGCTCCGATGACCCAGCCTTCGAGCAAGGGAGCGACCGGGGTTTCTCCTCCCCCTTCTTGCAAGCGGAGGCTTCCTCCTCTCACTAGCAGCCCGGTTCTTCTCAAGACACAGCTTCTTTGCAAGCTTCAAGAAAAGAGGGTTTTTTCGTCAAGCTTCGAGGTTCGAGGCCCCGCCCAGGGTAACCACCACTGTCGAGCGAGTTTTGGAGGCTTGGACCTTGAAACCACTTGGAGGTCACAAATGTGTACCCTCTAGATCTAGAGGTTACAGTATTGATCTTGCAGCCTCGAAGAGGCGAAGAGGGGGTTCCATCAGTGTGGTCGGTTCCTATACTCTCCCTTTTTTTTGGAATTTTCATTTTTTCTTCACTGGAGAGGTGCAGTTTGGACTTGCTCTCCCATCATGCAGTATAAAAGAGACGAGATGTACCGCATGATGGAGCACTGGGTGGGCTTACGGGGGATAGCCCTATGGCTCAATCATGGTGCTTCAACGGTCTATTAGATAGGTTTTTTAGTAGCTAGACTGGGTGCAGGCTTGGCAGTAGCTGTGATTCGCTTGTCGCCAAAGGTGGACCTCACGTATCCGACTTATTGGACTCTACTATAGTGCGCCAACAGGTTTTGTGTGGATTATTCGTTTGGTGCCAAAGGTGGACCTCACGCATCTGACGTATTGGACGTTAGAATAGTGCGGACTTACCCTTCATGATGCAGTGGGCATGAAAGGTTGGCATAGAGCCTGCCATGCCCTTGGTATGCCACCGCCCAGATGCAGTTACTCTCCCTCTAGCCCCTTCCAAAGTCACAGAGGCCGAGGTCGTGGGTGCATGGTCTCACTCATAGGTGAGCCTCGTTCTCTCTTTCCTCGTCTTCATGAGTTGGGACCATGGTGAGTTGGAACGTACAAGGGCTTCACGATCATGCACGTAGTTAGCCACAACATCTGATACTTCGTCAGGAGTTGCAAAGGGCAGTGGTAGGCCTGGCAGTGCATTTTCTCTTGATTTAGGAGCATATGTTCTTAGTAGCAAATGCCGGACATCATCACCACCTCTTGCTAGGGAGAGGTACGGAGGTGTGCTGTGGGCTGGAGCGAAGGGGTTTGCATCTTAGTTTCACAGGTAGTGGCAACAGATGTGTACCATTAGGGGGAGTTGATCACAAGTAGAGCAGTTTGGATGGGTATCCGTTCCGACAACTCCAGGATATGTCTATGTATGTGCCTACAGGTAACATCGCGTTGCTTTTCGGAGGAGGCTGATGGACATCCAGACTCTTGGATAGTTGGAGACGACTTCAACAATCTAGAGTTTGGGAAAGCAAGCAGGTCGAGATGTCTTTTTTAGAGATGCTAGTAGTTGAGAGGAGTACTTGGGAGCAATTTATATTCACGATTTGTGGCAGAGATCCATGGTGCGAGGTAGAGTTCTCCAAACTTCGAGGCAGCCCCCGTTTCTCTTTTGGGCAGCATCGGCATGATGAATTTCTAGACAAGCTGGGCAGGTTTTATGTCGGGGATTGGGCAATGCACAAAGGAGGAGCCACCGACATCCTGGTAGGCATCACAATGTCCAACCATTTATCGATTATTTTGCATCTTGAGCACCCCCGTTGGTGGGCTTCCGTAGAGAGGGATTTCGGATTCCTTGCATCAGGAGCAAGAGGCACAGAAGGCGATGACAAAGATTTGGTGTCAGCGGGCTGGCAGTATGGAGGGAGGTTGGGTCCTTTGGGCGGTAGATGCGATTCAGAGGAGCAGTGAGGAGTTGCAATCCCAAGCTCTATGCCCGCTACCACGTCCTTTAGGTGTGAGAGAGAGCTTTGAGACTTGACCTAGCCTTTATCGAGTCTCGAGGAGCAGGACCCAGATTGGCAGTGGCGTGCTGACAGATATGTGTGAGCATGGCTTGACCTCTAGGATACGGAGATCCGACGTGCAGAGTTCTTCTATCATGCATCCATAGCTCAATGGGTGCAACAGGGTGATAGGATGACCAGGTCGTTTTTCTAGGATACGAGACCTAGATTAGAGGGGATGCAGTTGTAGAGACTGAGAGACGTGAGTGGTCAGTTGCACTTGAATCCTGAAGAGATTCTCGAGATGACCACGGGTTTCTACAGGTGTTTGTTTCAGAAAGAGGAGTCCTCCTCCTTTGTGCTTGGAGCTAGGGAGGCTGTTTGGGGCCACATTACAGCAGTGGTATCTTAGAACATAAGTAGATAGCTAGAGGTGCCTTTCACAGTGAGGAGCTCCGGGAGGCCCTCAAGGCCATTCCCCCCACAAAAGTGCCCCAGAGAGGATGGATTGATACCGGCCTTCTTTAGGTGCTTTTGGGAGCACATTTGTACCCCCTCTTCGACTAGCTTTTCAGGAGATCTTTGACATAGGATACCTGACGCAGTCTTTGAGTCGGGGATGGATATGCTTAATCGTGAAAGGGGGCGACATGGCCGATATACGGCAGTGGAGGCCGATGACTTTGTTGGATATTGCTTTCAAGATCCTAGCCAAGGTCTTGAGTTTGTGTTTGCGGCCCCATGTAGTTGACATCATTTACAACACCCAGACAGGTTTCGTCCAGGAATGTAGTATCCTGGTTAATATCTTCACCTTTTTTGGAGGCTTTGGATTGGGCCCAAGAGGAGCCTCAGCCTCTTGCTGTCCTTCTCTTGGATTTTGAGAAGGCCTATGACAGGGTAGAGTGGTCTTTCCTAGAACCATGCAATGCTTAGGTTTCTCAGACAGGTTGATCAAAGGGGTCTTGTCCCTATATGGACGGAGTTCTAGTCAAATGCTTATAGGGGTCATACGGGTGAGGGCTTTTCTCTTTCTTGTTCAACTCGACAGGGCTTCCCTCTCGCCCCCTTTCTTTTTCTCTTTATATCAAAGGCATTGTGCTCTCTGGCCGGGGGACTTAAAGGGATGCGGCTCCCGATCAGACATGAAAGGAGCTGCTAACCTCAAAGTCACAGACGACATGGCACTCTGAGTGGAGGGCTCTGCGCGACGAGCCTTGAGGTGGTCAAGGAGGCTTTAGCCAGGTTTGTTGTGCAGCTCCTAGGGTCAGAATCAACTGGACCACTTAGTAGGTTTTCTTAGAACAACAACTGAGGAGGTCCAGGAGGTTCGAGTTTGGGGGGCAGCCCTAGATTTAAGGTGGATTCCACGAGGACATATAGTGAGATAACTTGGATTTCAGGTGGGCTTGGACATTTCAACAGAGCAACAGATTGCCCCGGTCCTAGAGAGCATGCAGTGCAAGCTTCTATATTGGATCTCGGTCGAACTCTCTTTAGCAGGCAGGGCCCTAGGGACTAGGTCCTAGTTGCCACCGTTTGGTACATAGCCTCATGTTGGTGCTTCCACAGTGGTTGCATGGGACAGCTTAGGCGCTTGGTGCACAATTTCCTCTGGCCAAGATCGGATGGCACCCGAAACACTAAGAGGCAAGGTGGCGTGGCTAGACAATGATTATGGTGGTACATGGTCTTACTCTAGGCTTTGAGCCGAAGCTCTTGCTTCAAAGAGGGCTTCTCAGGAACACCCCTTGCACAGGTGGTCAGTGGCAATAATCCCATAGATGGATTTTCTCGGAGGCCCCCCCTCACAGGGAAGGGCTCCCCTTGATGAGGAGCCTTGGAAGGGCTTGTTAGGAGGACTTATTCGGGCCAGTCCCAATTGCCGAGAGGAGATCGACTGGTAGCTGATCATATGGAATCGTGAGGTCTAGGATTTGGACGAACACATGCTTGGGCAGCAGGTGGACACATATACACTAGGCAGAGTGGGATAGTGGCCCAGTGAGGGCTTTTGGGACCTGGAGGCAACTTCCTTCGGACGAGGAGGACAGAGAGCAGGCTCTTTCACATATGAGGGGGACAGGACTCGGGTGGTAGAGATAGACGCAGCAATTCTCAACCCTGGTGGGAGGGATTGAGCACCATGTGGACCCCATATCATTGGTCTGGTCAATTTTCGAGGACCGGAGTGCCCCCTAGGGTGTAGTTCCTCCAGTAGTCATGGGTTTCTACTGTCGTACAGATACTACAAGGTGGGGATGTGGGGCGTCTTGCTAGTTGAGACAGAGAGAGACCGTTGGGAGGAGGATTTTTTGGATGGGCTTGCATGGGAAAGGGTCCGGCATGGACTATTGACCCGGAGATGGTCCTTTTAGACTGAGAGGGAGCATGTTGGCGACTCTAGTAGTGGAAGGGTCCTCTCCGAGACATTGAGTGGGATCCTGCCCAAGTAGGGCACACAGACAGAGTGGAGGAGGTGCCCTTTTTCTCATATACGACTCGCATTGGCCGCCACCTGCAGATCGAGGTGGTAGCATGGACCCATTGAGCAAGAGGTCTCCTATGAGGTTCTTTCTCACTTCTGGTCGCATCTTTGGACCAGTCTGAGACCACAAAAGGTTTCATATTTCTTGCGGATGGTCCCTCATGGGGGCGTACCCGTTGGCGAGCAGATGCGGGTGGATGGCAGTTGCGACTACGACATGGACAGAGTGAGAGAGACGATACCCCACTGCCTTTCAGGATGCCCAACATCGCAGAGGATTTGGTCAGCATTTCTGAGGATCGTGGCTAGCACTCGGTGGATGTAGTGAGACTTCACTTGGGGATGGTTGCGTGGGTCATGGAGGGGGGTATGCTTTCTCGATTGATCCTGCCTCCCTAGCCTATCAGATACAGGGTCATCATGTGATGAGGATTGAGGCAAATGATGCGGTGCCTCCTAGCCGCGCTTGCCCTGTACCTTCGTCAGAGGACAGAGTTTGGGAGATAGTTTCCAGCATCACTGCCTGGAACATCTGAGTCGCCCATTGCAGCTTGGTGATGGGAGGCCGGCACGTTCCTCCGACAGCCACCCTTGTCGCTATCTAGTAGGATCTCATCCACACTTTGCGCGCCATTTGGGAGCGAGGGACTCTTGGTTTGAGAGAGAACGCCGAAAGGCAGGAGCATTTCTGCAGGCATTTTTTACATTCTCACTGCAAGAGGTATCATTGGTTGTATAGTTTGCCACCTTGGTTGTTAACCCTTGTTTTAGAGATTCCCTAGGCAATGTGCTGGTTTCTCAGGAAGCAGGCTGGTTTTCCCTTTTTGACAACCAGTTTTTGCTTTATTTCCCATGGTCAGCACCTTTTGGTCTTGCTGATTTGTATGGTGGTTTATTTCAAGCATTAATAGAAGTTCCTTTTCTCTATTAATTTAAAAAAAATAGAGGGCGGAGGGGCAGCTTATAGGCACCCCCAAAAGACCTCCCTGACTGTCAAAAGGGAGGGCTTGAGAACTACAGCCACTGGACACACCAACTGCCAATGAGCAGCTTGGATAGTGGTGAAGGGCTGGGGCCGAAAGGTGAGCGAACTGCCCAGGGTGGGGGGGGGGGGGGTCCCCGAGTGGAAATGGGGCTGGAAAGGCCCTGTGGAGGGGCATGAAAGGCCGTGCACGCCCTGACATGGAGCTAGGCAAGCAAAGGCCTGGTCTAGGCCTTGCTTGAGCCTAATGTGAGCTAAGGTTAGCACATGGGCTGGTGGACAAGGGGTGGGGCGGAAGACAGTCAGGCCAGCCCAAAACAGCTGGCAAGAGCCCAAAACGGGCAGTGGAACACCCTGGACGGGATGAGGAACAGCCCAAATGGGCTATGGTGGGAAGGAAGGCGCAGGCGGAAAGGGTGGGCAGGATGAAGAGGTCGCGGGCAGGGAGCAGGGAGTGCTAGTTCCATCACGGATTGCAACACTCTCCACCACTGAGGATTCTCATTATGGCTGTTTTATAAGATGCGTTCATTTCATTTCATCTGTAGCAATATAGTGTTAGTGGCTAATGGCGTTGTCTTCTTGCATCATTCAGTTACGTGAACATTCAGACGTCGCTCTGTTTTGACTTAAGCCGGTTGTTTTTCTTTCTCTCTTTCAGATCTTATTCTATCTTTACTAGAGCTGGTTCCTTCCTTTGTTTTGGAATATGTTGCTTGCTTTATATAGAGGTCCAACATGCAGTAAATATTCAGAACAATCTTGAGGGAAATACTCTGAATTGGGTATTGTAAATACGGTATAATTCCTAACTCTTAGTTTTGATTTTAGGGATTTTTGCTAGATCGATTGTAAACTTTAAAATAAGCTTTTCTCAGAGCAGCTAAACTAAGGTTTCTCTAGCTATCTTTTTTGGCTTGGAATATGAGCAAAACCCATATGATGTAAGACATGCCATGTTATGGAGTATGTATGAATGTCTATGAATGTGGTGTTTAAGGGGCTGTATGAATGTCTATGTTGTGGTGTTTAATACATGCATCTTACCTGTAATGTCACATTCATATCTGATTGATTTGAAAGTAATCGATTTGCACTTTTTGTAGGACTGGGGTCCTGTGCTTTCTTTTATGAAAGAGGCTCTAGAAACTGTCTGGAGGAGATCGACAAGGAATTTATCTGAAGGTATCTACCATCATTGGAGATTGATCGATCATTAGTGGCCACGGGCTTTTAGTTGTATGGTTAAAGTCTGACTATGTCATGCATGATCAGGACAAAGAGAAGACCTGTCAGAAGAAAGAGCAGGTACTTCCAGCAAGTCATTCTCTCGGAAGCGAAAGCCATGGCAGCTTACTGATCCAACATATCACCCAAGGTGTAAAACTGACGGATCAAAAGCTTGCATAAATCATGCTTATTTCGCGGACCACAGGGTGCAAGATTCTGATTTGGACAGTGGTGCTCAAGTGCAAGAACCATTCGTAAACACACTCAAACGATCTAGGTCTGCCCGCAAAAAAAGGGATTACAGTTCAACCTTTCATGCTGATAGTTCTAATGAGCTTCCAACGTCAGCTTGGGATATGCAACATTGCATGCAAAAGGAAACCAGGCATGTAACTCGCTCCACAATTTTGTCAAGGCCTACAGAGAAGCTCAAGATACAAGATGATAATCTTTGGAAGCATAATGATGACCATGAGGTGACTTGGGACACAGCGAAGGACGGTTTTGTCACCCCGTTTGAACGGAGCCATAACAGATTGTTTGAGGGCATCCTTGACTGCAAAAAACCATATGAGGTTGAAGAACTGCAACTGGAAGATAACCTATCATCATCAGTCTTCTCAAGAGCAAGTATCAAATCTTCACCATTGCATTCTCACAGATCCACTTTACATACAACTGAAGATATATTCTGGGATAGGCTATCAAACCAATTACCAACTGCCAAATCTAGATCATTGGTGGACTTTGATGGAGATGGATTTGCATCAATAGAATGTGCGCAAACTCCTTCACCTTTCAGAAAGACTAACTTAGTCCCAAGTCACAATGTTCGGAGATGTCTATATGACCTTAATCTTAAGCCAAGTCACAATGACGATTTTCTGTGCCATTCAGAAAGACAAACTGTCAGTAACCTGGATGTTGGAGAAAGAACAGATATACTGGATATTTTTGGAAGTTCTGGCAGCTCTGAGAATAGGATTTCTGATTGGATGTGTTGGAGCGAAACGCCCCAGTGGGACCTTCCTATCTGCTCCCCAAGTGGCAGCGATGATGAAGGATTTAGAAGAAAGCTAGGTGAACTTGATGGATATAACTTTGATACCAAATATAGGGCATCTCTAAATAGCAGACACAGCCTGCATCAGTTTCCTTGTAGCGATCCTACTTTGCAAACTCAGTGCAAGGATGTGGATCTTTTCAATTCAAGGTCAACATTTGTGAAATCTTATCTTAAAATTGATTTAGAAGAAGATGAAAACACTTGTATAAGAGGTCCGCCTTGGAAGCACATTCCAAGCATGAAAACTCCTCAGGAACTTTCCAAAAATAAACTGCAGAGGAGCCTTTCTTGTCCTCCTTTCTACAGACCTTTGAAAAAGTTTGCTCCGTACGTTGCTTCGACCCCAAGTTGCTTCAGAATGAGTGAAGAACGAAAGAATTCACAGAAAGGTGGGACGAATAAGAAGGAATCAGGCTTTCAATACTCATCAGCAGCAATAATTTTTGCCTTTTTCACGTCGTTTTTGAATGCAACAACAAAATCTAACTTATGATTTTTTATCTCAGCATGTCCAGAGGCAGTTGACAAGGAAGGGTCCCTTGCAACTCCTGGCAAAGACCACCAACAAAGTTCTTCTGGAGCTCTGGGGTGTGATCTTGTAATCCAGAAGAGGTCTGTAATTAAATCAATAACATGAGTCCTGCGGTTAAAATTTTCTAGCATGTCTGACTGAAGATCAAGCAGCTGACAGCAAATACTTGTTTAGAACTTTTCAGGAGGCACCCATGACCCACCAGGAGGAGCTTAAAGACCTGCTTCCTGTGGATAGAAAATGTCTTTCTAGTTCTCTGGAAGACTCAAGTACAAAAAAGTTTGGATTTTGGACATATTAAACTTTGGCTGTAAAGTTTGACATTAATTTCATATTCTTTGATAACTATCTTACAGGAGGCTGATGCTGATTTCAATTCTTGTCAATCTATGTGTACTTAGGTTGTGACATCAACAAATCCAAGTGGAGAGAACATCCAACAGATGACAATCAAGTTGCCCTGACTGCGATAGATTTATACAAGGTCAGAATGGTGCTTGATATGTGAAGTAAAACATTTAAAAAAAAACGATGCTTGATTATTTCTTTTAAAGATTTGAATTTGTGTTGAAAACTCGGTTACCTCAAGGGTGTATTTTCATGGTATGCATGTTGTATGTCGTCTTCAAAAGCACAAGGAATCAATAGGCATAGAATTGTTACAAGCTGTGTTTGTAGTTCTGTTTTGAAGGATTGGAGAAACCCTTGCATGAGACAGAACGAAAGAGAGGTATTGGATCTTTCATCAGGATTTTTGGGACCAACTAATAAGTACCTGCTACCTGAATCTATTTCAAAAGAAAAGCTGCAGAAAGCACGGGTTCTTCAGCAGCTGGGAAAGAAGCTTATTGCGATTGTGGCTCAAGACATTTTAGTGGTGGTTGATCAGGTTTTTACCTAGGATGTTTGCTCTCCAGAAATTGGCTATCTCTAATATAGACATACTAGTCTCATGAAGATTTGTTTTGGAAAGGGTTCTCATTTTTGTTTGCGAATGACATCTTTGAGTAAACATTTGTTAAATATACTTTCAATTTTATGAATACAGCATGCAGCTGATGAAAGAATACGATTGGAACAGCTTCGTAAAGAGGTAGGATGCTTCAGAGGTGGCAGTTATGCTTTTCACATCAAACTCCAGAAACTCTAGTTTGTTCTGGCTGCCCTCAAACAAGTGTATCCCTAAATATCTGCAGGTTCTTGTGGAAAACAAGAAGCAATCAAGTACTTTTTTGGACTACCCACAGGAGCTGGTCTGTACTTTATTAACACAAAGATACCTGTTTTCATGGAAATGTTTGTCACCTTGTAACATAGTCTCTTAAGCCATGGTTTAGATCATCAGGATCTACAGAGTGTCAAGCTAATGAGTGAAATGCATTTTACAGAGCGTCACAGTGCAAGATCAGCAACTCCTTCATACTTACCGGTCACAGATTGAAGATTGGGGATGGCGCTTCAAAGTTGTTTGCAAAGGAAAGGCATGTTTTGATAGAAGGTTGGCATTCTTTGTCTTTAGTCTTAATTCATGAAAATTGTAGAGCTGAGTGGGCTTGGTTGTGGTTTTAGGGGACTTGCCTATATGAGTCCCTTGAGCTTTCTTTGTCTTCTCCTTCGTTTTTTGCAAGTGCTAATGTATGGTGAAGTTTTTGAGATACAAATCACAAAATGGGGGTAGCTGAGCATATTTGCATGACATTTATGATGGCTACAAAAGGTTTCTTGATTGTTACGTGTAATAAGTCTACTGACCTCCTTTTATGCTCCCAAACCAGTGATCGTGGGATTTGACACTTAGAGATCTACCCTTATTTTGTTTAAGCGTCGTTTCTTGAACATAAACTAATCTCCTTAGATATGGTTCTTCTTCATATGCCAGGCACTGATGACATCGGTGGGGATGTCATAGTACCTAGTCCCTGTTATGCGTGATGGAGTTTATGGTTTTCAGCCTTTTCATCGACTGTAATAAAGCAGTCCCCTAAGAAGTGACATGCAAATACAATCTCAGAATATCTCATCATAAGACAAGAAAACTGAGTAATCTATCTTTTGAACAGGTAGATGACGCATCTCTGTTACGCTCGGGCATGTTCCACACACACACACACACATTTTTTAAAAGAAACTTCACATTAAGTACATTCATAGCTGTTCCACTTAAGTGGAACAGCAACTACTCAAAACTAAAAACAGTAATAAAAGACTTAACAATTGGGCCCAAGGAAATGAGCATCCTGAAGAGAGCATGCACCTGCGTGCGTGGACATACACACTTAAAAAAGAAGAAGGTAAGCAGCAGTATTTATTAGGAAAAATATACATTCATAGCTGTCTAAAAATGAGACAGCTACTACTCAAAGCTAAAAATAGTTGTAAAAGACTTCTAATTGGGCCAAAGGAAGATATGCAAGAGAATGCGGATCTTGGAGAGATTGGTGCAAGGAAGAAATGATAAATAGCCAACCAAAAGTGCTTGTACAGTCACATGTTAGGAGCATGATATAACGACCACAAAGCTGAGTAATGGCACCAACAGAAGAACTGGTCATAATCTGGCCTAGAGGCATATCTGCCAAATAAACAAAACTGCTTGCCAAAGGCCCCATCCCAGGAAAACAAACACGAAGGCCAGCACCTCAGCATGGGAAGAAAATCGCGAGCGGTAGGACAAGTCCAGAAAAGATGCTGCACAGACTCCCTAGGATGGGAACATACAAGGCATGCCGAGGAGGCTATACACCTGACAGTCAATAAAGATCCAAGCAATAAAGCCCCCACCAAAGATTGCCATAAGAAAACACGTTGCTTGAGAGGAAGCTTACTGCCCCAGATTTGCCAAAGACAACCCTTGCTTGGTCCCTTCCACCAAGCAAGGGGCTTATTGAGAATCCATAAACGACTTGCATGCACTTGAATCCATGGCTGCAGTAATAAAAGATGATAAGGTTTCTTAGCAGAAAGATTGGCAAATGAAAATGAAGAATAGCTTGGGACTGCCCTATCAAACTTCCAATCCAAAAGTGGAAGAGAAGTAAACAACGAGGGATTGGCAAAAAAGGTTGCAACATATCACAAAGCGTATGCCAAACAAGTGGCATGGTTATCTCTTACTGGACCTTAGGTGTTTTTAGAGGGACAAGACTCAGACTCATTCTTCATTATACGACGACACTTTGTGGAGTCATGCTCTCTCCAAGATGTTCCTTTCACTCCTTTCAGAGCTGCTTATGCCTCGGTGGACACATCTTGGGAGATTCTGGCTAGCATTGCAGCTTGGCATACTTGGAGGGCCAGATGTACGGAGGCGATGGAGGGTTCACAGGTTCACCCGTCCCGCTAGTATATGGACTGATACTATACACACACTGATGGCCATCTGGGCAAGCATGCAGGGATCCTCCAGAGCAGATACAGCCAGGAGAGATACCATTTCCAGAGTTTGGAGAGGATCTCCGTTCCTCTCTGAGACTTTTTCAGGGTTGAGGTAGCATTTTCAGCCTCCACCTTGGATTTTTGTTAGCTCTTTTTGAGCTGGGTTTTCTTTCATGCATGTCATGATGTACTCCTGCATTTGAGCTTGCTCCTGCAGCTTTCATTCATACTTAATGAAGTAATTTTTTTGGGAAAAAAAAAAACAAGCCTATGATGTAAACCCAAGAAAAACTTCCTCACACACACAAACATTGAAGAGATCTAGTAGCTAGCTAGGAACGGAATGGAAATGTGGAAAGCATAATGAAAGGTAAAATGGAAAGGAAAATGAAAGAACAAATGCTAGGCAATGATAACCAAAATACTCACATGTAGATAGCTTGATGTTAATTGATATCAAAAGACTCAAGACAAATACAACACTATATAGTGTGACACTAGACTCTAGAAAGCCATAGTGTATATGGAATAACTCCCAATATGACACGTGGCATGTCTAGGACTCACTAGACTATAAAACACCCCCTAGACACCTAGTACACTCATTTTTTACTCACTTTGGCTTCATATTTTAACACCCCCTCATGAAGGCAAGGTGAGAGACTACTGGAATGGAACCAAGAACAAAACATGACAATGACGGTCATCAGAACTGTGCATGACGGTCTAGAACTAGACATGGTTCCCACACAATCTCAGAGGCAAGTGAGCATGGCTCAGAGGCTAGTGAGCATAACATAGAAATCTCATCTAGCATGGCTGAGAGGCTCATCATGCATGGATGCATGACCAACTCAGAGGTCTAGGAGACCAATGCACCAACATCTTGGAACTCTCAAGCCAGGCTGATAAACAAATAGACCTATCAAAGCCAATATATATGGCTCCCACAGTACATCCCCCCTTGGCTTCATAACAAGACATGTTAGGAAGCCACACACCAAAAAAATAGGAAAACCAATACTTCTTTTTAGGAGGACTATCCAAGGCAGAGGACCTTTAGACTCAATGAAAATCAAACACTCAATACTTATCATTTTAGGGGGACTACCCAGGGCAGAGGACCCCGAAATACATCAAGCGTGTAGTAATAAATAAAAATATCTCTTTGTTAAAGAGATGTCCTCCAAGTAGCTAATGCACATGTGTGCACATCCCTGCGAGTCGATGAGGATGTCAATGAAGCGCTAGGCAGGAATGCCCCAAAATATGGGTCGGTGAAGTCCATGGGTAGCTACATGGAGCAATTACATGATGACTCTCAAAATGCAAGAAGGAGAGTCACCAATGTGGAAGTAGAAGCCTTAGGTACCACGACCAATCGGAAAGTCAATCAATGCGAAGTACCTCAGGCACCGATCAAATAAGCAATGTTGAAGAAGTCGCTTGTTGATGTAGAGTGGTCTACATCAAGCTTGATGTAATACACTAATCAGAGAGATCATTATAGTGGAGTGTGTCGAAGTAGTATCGGAGAACTCACATTTAGCTCGGGAAGTCTTCACCAAAGTTTGTAGTAGTCACGTGAAGGAGTCACCGCAATGTAATGTCAAGAGCTCACATCAAGTGACGGGCAGAGAAGATAACGGCAACATGGATAGCAACTCCAAGAGAATGACGGGCAAAATGCGGACACAAACTTGTGGGCAGCAGCTCCAAGAGAATGTTGGGCAGAAGGAGCAAATGTACTCAAGGTCCTCTACAACTTTGTTGAAGACACAAAGCCATGATTTTGCTTCTAGCTCTAGATAGAAGCGTCACATCATCTGCAGGTGACAGAAAGATGTAGCTGAAGGAAGGAGAAGAGAGGTGGCAGATCATGGCATGGAGAAGAGAGCTCAAGGAAGGAAAGAAGAGGGCAGCCTTCCAAGAGGAGGAGTTAGAGTAGCTTCATTGGCCTCCCTCACCTCAACCTCTTGGAAGGGAAAGGGAAAGAGAGAGCAGAGCTAGGAATATGGCTCTGATACCATATGAAGAGATATAGTAGCTAGCTAGGAACGGAATGGAAATGTGGAAAGCATAATGAAAGGCAAAATGGAAAGGAAAATGAAAGAACAAATGCTAGGCAATGATAACCGAAATACTCACATGTAGATAGCTTGATGTTGACTGATATCAAAAGACTTAAGACAAATACAACACTATATAGTGTGACACTAGACTCCCAATATGACACGTGGCATGTCTAGGACTCACTAGACTATTAAGCACCCCCTAGACACCTAGTACACTCATTTTTGACTCACTTTGGCTTCATATTCCAACAAACATACACCTCAAACTTCCAATCTAACAGAGGAAGAGTGGTAAATAGAGGGGGGACAGGCTGCACACACCCCTCTTTTTTTTTTTTTGGGTGAAAATTTTGATGCTTTATATTACAGGCTGGTTATCTCAAAGAGGGAGATATGCCAAATTACATCAACAGAAATCTTACTTTATGACAAGTATACATCATGTTCTAATTAATGAGTTTGCAGTCAATCAAAGAGAGATTGCTGCAAAGAATGCCTAAAAAAAGAGAGTGTGGAAAATGTAGGATCACCAAAGACTATGATTTCTATCCTTGCATAGAGCCCATAGTGCCCAGTAACGAATCGAAGTGAAAAACAAATCAAACTCCTGTCTGGGTGGATGAATTGCAAAAAGCTAGAAGTACTTCCCAAAGGTAGCATTAGAAAATCGAGTTCTCAAACGCTGCCCAAGGAATCTGAAGAAATCATGAGTATGGGGGCAATGCCAAAGAAGATGAGGCACAGACTCTTGTGGAGCCAAACATGTATGACAAACTGCCGGAGCAATATTTCTGCGTGCCAAAAGTTGCCCAGATGGAAGAACCCCCAGCTGAACTCGCCAGAAAAAAACTCGTTATCAAAGGGGAATTTTTGAATGCCAAATCTCTCTCAATCTTTTCGGCCACCACTTTGCAGGACGATTCATTTGCCAAAGCTGATTATCCTTTTGAGAAACCCATGTTGGAGGTAGAAGTACTTAATATAAAGAAGAGACAGTAATATGTGACAGCCTCAAAGGACAGCAAGATGTCCCTGGTGAAGAAAGAATCCAATCCTGAAGATGGTCCTCAAGCTCTAATGGTGGAACTGGTTGAAAAGGCTGCAGCATACGCTGCATACCAGTAATAGTTTGCCACATGCAGCGGTAATGCATTCCAAGACCAAGATTTGCAGCAACCATAGGAAAAGAAAGGATGGCTCCATCATCATAAATGACAACTGCAACTGAATGAATTCCTTTCAAACTGAGGAAATATGATTGTATAGGCTCCTGCAATGCCAACGGAATGGAAAAAGCCTTTGACCAATGTATGCTCTCAGCTCTGAGAGAATTTCCCTGCAATGAATCCCGATTATTCCATTCCAGATGCGAGAGGACTTGCTTCCAATTTAGTAACATATTGGAGACCAGAGGACAACCTTTGATCTTGCCATCAACACAACCCAAAAGAAAATCCCATTATGTAAGCTACCAGTATCCAAAAGCAGGAGTGGTGAGTTGTGAAAGCAAATGGCGTATCATGGCAGCCCAAGGCTGAGCTGAGAACCCTGCAAGAATTGCAGTATCATTTTCCTCCTGTGGGCAACAATATGGACTTGAATGTTAAGAATATTCAGTCCCCTGTGCATCTTTGGTGAACAGAGATGCTGTATCGAGAGCAAAACACACACACGCACACATGTATGTATATATGTATGGATGACGTTTACAGAAGGCCTCATGGGCTTATGAGACAATATCTATGAGGAGAGAGGAAGTGCACAAAGGCATCTCCTAGAGAGTGCATGAAGCAACTCAAAGTTATTGTTGAACATACCTATATTCTAGTAATATCATATTGTGACCTTCATTACATCTGTTTAAGACAAGAGTCTTTGGGCTTAGATTTAAATTCTCTAATCAATGCTTGTCCTTCACGACGATAGACCACCCACTTTCCTAGTTTTTTGGCTTAGATCTTGTCGGAGTGAGTTTCTTGGATATCCATATCTTTGTGCCCTTCAGCTTGTGTGTTTGTCAGACAATCTTGGTCCTTGTTGCCTTGTCAATGAGAGAGATTTGTATCTGTGTTCCCTTTTGCTGAATATTTTCAAATAACACTTGGATCCCATTCAATTTGTGGCATCTTCTCCTTAAGGGAATTGATTTTATCTTCTGTGTATTCCCTTGTGCCAGGACAACCATCTGGTAAACCTTCCACGCGCAAAATACCTTGCTAGTTTGTATGGCTTCCTACTCTTTCACTTCCATGTAAAGATGAGCTTTGTTCATTTTTGTGTTTACATCAGCAATCATCTCTTGCTTCATTGATTTCACCTGAGTGGTGACCATTTTCTGCACTCTAGAAACTAGCTGTGGTGTTGGTGGAGATACATTACACTTGTGTACTACCTCCTAGATGACTTCTTGCTTTCCGTGCCCTCCATATTATGGACTTTTTCTTCAAGTGTTGCCCCTCAAGCTTGTCTAAAGTGGGACGATACAGCGGCAAGAATTAGATCAAGACCATAACCGAGATCATTGTAGATGGAACTAAGAAGCATGAAGCCAGCGACACTGAGATATGCAACCAAATGAGGTCCAAATTGAGGTGGATGCTACACGTAACGGCATACCAGGCCTTTAAGAAATCAAGTGTTGGAGGTCGAGATAGTCTAGAATCGGCTGATTTTGATGAGAAGAGGCGTAGCCAAGCAAGAAATCAAAGGATTGTGGAAGGACTTTCGAGGGCATCTCAAATGACTAAAGGAGCTTAAGGTACGCAATGCATAGTTGCAACAAAGCCCTGTGTTGGAAGCCCCACGATGTCCCACATTTATATCATGGAGCACTTCTGGGCCACGAAGAGTGCATGCGCCTTGCACTGTTCAGCTCCACATCCGCATGAAATTTTTCATAGTGGCGCCATTAAGCAAGAGGGTACTTGAAAAGTACCAAGAGTTAAGCAAGAGGGTACTTTGAAAAGTACCAAGAGTTAATTAAGAGGATACTTTGAAAGTATCAAGAGTAACTAAGAGATTGAGGGTACCCAAGAGTAAGTGAGGGTTTTCCACATTTGGAGGCCACTTTACTTGGATCCTTGAAGGAGGTTACAAATTGTCTCTTTGAGAGTATGATGGGAAAATACATTGTAATGGATTGAGAATTGGACTTACCACCCAATTGTTAATCTGTTTCAGCATGGTAAACTGAAACTGAAGGCAATGTATTACTCAACTTATTACTAGAAGATGTCAAGAGGAATTTTACCAATAGAAGAGTAGTTCCAAGCTGGTCACTTGGGACTATACCATTTGTTTATTTTGCAGAAGAAGGTGCACCAAAGGAAGGACAACAGGGAAAACCGTAGGGCACTAACAAAGATAAATATTCTTATCTTTTCTTTGATTATTATGAGCACATAAGATAAAATGAGCCTAAGGGATTAGGGTTGCATTAGAAGCGTTAGGGTGAGTGGTAAGATAGCAAACAAAAGAGATGAGGGTTATCCTGGAACCCTAGAAAATTTCTAGTGATTAATTCTGCATGTAGTTCACAAACACTTTTTTTATGATAGGAACTAAACCTTGTTTAGTTATTAGCTAAGGACAGCTAAAGATTAAGCAAGAGGGAATATAATGACATGAGTACCTAGTAGTACCCAAATTAGTATGCTAATCAATGGGATTAGTCAAGAGAAGGACGTTCGTTCAGATGGCTCTGAAATTGGAGACATATTGAGTGAGATAGGAAGGAAAAAGGGTTATGTTAAGTTATAGGTCAATGCCTAGGGGCAAAAGGGGATTAGAATAATTAAAGTGTACGAAGAGGGGTCAAGGAAATTAGAAACCCTATTACCTAAGTTCTAAAGGTTAACCTAGGTCTTAGGGAGAATCGAAGGGGCACATTTAATGAGATGTGACCACTCGTATGGTCACATCCCATCTTCCACCCCTTCTACTAGAAGGAGGCTCCTGTCTCATAGGAATAGTAGTACCGGCACATAGGATAGGTCCTACACACGTAGGTAGGTCAGCCTAGAGTAGGAAATGAATAGGATAGGGAAAGCAATACCCACCATAGAGGTCACGGGGGCGCTTACTACAGCTTCAAAGCTGTAGGAGGGCTTGTAAATCGGCCATAGAGTCGTAGGATGGAGGGAAATTAGAGATTTAGAGATGAACCTGGAAAATCGGTCCATTACAAGGCGGAGCTTGAGTTCTTGAACTTCAAGCTCTAGGTAATAAGTATGCTCCTGTGGATCTGGAGGTTGGTTCATTCTTTGCGTATGGACTAGGAGTTGGGCAAAACCTGCAATAGTTGAGTATGAAATCTTCAAGGGAGTGAACGCGTTCATCTTAGGGGTCTCCATATGGGCCTGTGTAAACTGGAGAACCCCCTTTGCTATAGTTAACGCTCGAATCGCACTAGGGGGTTCAGCGCAATCTGGAGTGGGGGTTGAAAGAAGGGACCTGTTGAAAATTGGAGCTAAAAGGAGCCTAAACGGGCTTGCCTGTTGCCGAAAAATGAAGGGAAGCTAAAGTGCAGAGTGACAGAGGCTAGATTTTTGTTGGTGGCGGTGTGAACAAGGGAGAGTTGGAGCGCAGTCTATTTGGGGCTTGTTGTTGCACGCACGAGCTGTACAGGAGGGAGGGAGAGCTGTACGAACTGTGCCTAGAGCTATACTGGAGCTATAAGTGTGTGTGTGTGTGTGTGTGCACGAGATCTTCCTCAGTCATGCCTGGAAATAGTTTTTCTTTGCTTTTGATTTCCTGTTGAGGCTCTCTGCTTTTTTGAGACCCTCATGTAAATTTTGCTGATAATATAATCATGGATTTACCAAAAAAAAAATGTGTGTGTGTGTGTGTGTGTGTGTGTGTGTGTGTGTGTGTGTGTGAGAGAGAGAGAGAGAGAGAGAGAGAGATTAACGTCCGTGGGAGGCCTCGCGGGCCTATGGGACAAAAGTGCGGAATCAATGTAAACTCATACAAGCCACTGTGGGCTGGAGCGAAAGGGCTCGCGAAGGCCCTCATTGAGTACTAGAAAACACATAAACTGAAATACTAGTGTAGTACGTCATATCAAGTCAGGCCAGAAAAGCCAAATAGTGTGTAACAACATGAGTGAGGCATGTCAGGCGCTCAGGGCTAATGCTCCAAGAACATGATCTGGCTCCATGTATCTAGGCTGAGAGAGAGAGAGAGAGAGAGAGAGAGAGAGAGAGAGGGAGAGAGAGAGAGAGAGAGAGAGAGATGTATTAACGTTCGTTGGAGGCCTCACGGGCCTATGGGACAAAGTGCAAAAAAGGAGACTCATACAAGCCTCTATGGGCTGGAGCAAAGGGCGCGCTAGGGCCCTTGCTAAGTACTAATCTATGTTGAGCTCAAGAGCTCAAGCAAAAGCAAAAATTAAATACAAACTGAAGCAATTTGAGAGTTGGGACTCGGAAACTGAAGCCTGGCACAGTGGTGGCTCTCCATTGAGCAGTCAAGATATATAGGATCTGCGTCCGTTGAGTTGTCTCACGCTATGGTGGGGGACACGATCTCCACGATCTCTGACTTGCTGAGCTATGTTTAGAGTGACCCCTCGTATGTGTCGGTCTCCCTGAGGAAAGATGTGATAGGTCAGACCTCAACAGAATGTGCTCTAGGCACTCTTTGTCTCGCTCGCGGTCTCTGTGTTCCTCTCTTAGTGGCACCGTGTCGGCTCTCTTTGCTAATCCAGGCTGCCCTCATATCAACTAGCTCCTCTACTCAGCCATGTCCTAGAGCTGACTCAAATGTATAGAAGCCTGAGATGCATCCTATGCTTGGTGGTCAGCCTCTATATCCTATGGCCTAGTCGCCTCCTGCGACTTTCTGATCTGTCGTAGTAGTGTCTCCCTGTGTGAGCTCATCTCCATTAGATAGAGCCCGATGCAGACTTGGTCATGAAAGTGGATCAATTGTGAGAGTGGATCAAAGCCACTCCTTTCAAGGTAGAGACAGTTGTAGCATCCGTGGATCTCATAGTAGGTTGGACAGGCACAAAGAAAATGCTCCTTTGTCTCAATCTCCCCCAATGTGCATAACATGCAGACCCGCTGCTCTCCTCGCCTCAATCCTCAGTCGACGGGACGAAGCCCGCATCTGTTCAATGGCAATCCTCAATGCATGTGAGACTCCTCTGTCCTCGAGATACTGGGGTCTGATAGTGAATCCCTCCTTCGATACTCTCAGGGAGCTTCCCACCAAGATCCAGGTCTATTGAGCTGGAGATCTAATTGTATGATACGGTTGATCTCATCTCTTAGGATCGACTCAGGTGGCGCGTCCATGCTATACTTAAAGGGGGAAAGTTTATCCATCCGGATACCATGCCTAGCAAACCATGTGGATATATGTGAATACCATGTCTCTGCCCCGTTCTCTGTTGTCGTGTGGATGACTCTAGAGTCGGCCTCGTCAGTCTGTGGTGAGGTAAGTTACAAACTCTGTGAATGAATGTCATTGTCTGAAAGATGGCATCAACTTGGACAGGTGTCATGGTGAACTCTGCCTGTACTATCTCATGTGGGACTGAGGGCTTACTCCGAAGCATCTTGAATCCCATACTCACTTGTATCTGTCCTCGGGAGATCACCTCCCCAGAAGGGTGCTGCATGCATGTTGGTCGTCCGCACTGAAGTGTCGAAGAGCCAGCCCTTCTTCACTGGATCCTAAAAATGTGCCTGGAAACACTCTCTCTCTAGTAGGGCCAAAGCACTCTGTCCCTGTGTGAGTCGTTTCGTGGCTGCCTGTCATGTGCTTGGATTAGTATCTAATGTGTATTGGGGTACACAAGACTAGCTCAAGTAGCTTGGGGACGCTTAGGGCTAGGCAGGCTTGATTCTCGAGTAGTGGCAAGGGTACGAACCAGATAGAGGTCTCCGCTATTTTTGGCACATTGGGCCCGAGTCTATATAAGGGGCCCAAA